>NW_022631001.1:3193790-3313143 GCF_010015895.1 Lontra canadensis
AAGATTAGTTGACCATAGAGTTGAGGGTCTATTTCTGGGCTCTCTATTCTGTTCCATTGATCTATGTGTCTGTTTTTGTGCCAGTACCATGCTGTCTTGATGATGACAGCTTTGTAATAGAGCTTGAAGTCCGGAATTGTGATGCCACTGACTTTGGCTTTCTTTCTCAATATTCCTTTGGCTATTCGCGGTCTTTTCTGGTTCCATATAAATTTTAGGATTATTTGTTCCATTTCTTTGAAAAAAAATGGATGGTACTTTGATAGGAATTGCATTAAATGTGTAGATTGCTTTAGGTAGCATAGACATTTTCACAATATTTATTCTTCCAATCCAGGAGCATGGAACATTTTTCCATTTCTTTGTGTCTTCCTCAATTTCTTTCATGAGTACTTTATAGTTTTCTGTGTATAGATTCTTAGTCTCTTTGGTTAGGTTTATTCCTAGGTATCTTATAGTTTTGGGTGCAATTGTAAATGGGATGGACTCCTTAATTTCTCTTTCTTCTGTCTTGTTGTTGGTGTAGAGAAATGCGACTGATTTCTGTGCATTGATTTTATATCCTGACACTTTACTGTGTTCCTGTACCAGTTCTAGCAGTTTTGGAGTGGAGTCTTTTGGGTTTTCCACATATACTATCATATCATCTGCAAAGAGTGATAGTTTGACTTCTTCTTTGCCGATTTGGATGCCTTTAATTTCTTTTTGTTGTCTGATTGCTGAGGCTAGGACTTCTAGTACTATGTTGAATAGCAGTGGTGATAACGGACATCCCTGCCGTGTTCCTGACCTTAGCGGAAAAGCTTTCAGTTTTTCTCCATTGAGAATGATATTTGCGGTGGGTTTTTCATAGATGGCTTTGATAATATTGAGGTATGTGCCCTCTATCCCTACACTTTGAAGAATTTTGATCAGGAAGGGATGCTGTACTTTGTCAAATGCTTTTTCAGCATCTATTGAGAGTATCATATGGTTCTTGTTCTTTCTTTTATTAATGTGTTGTATCACATTGATTGATTTGCGGATGTTGAACCAACCTTGCAGCCCTGGAATAAATCCCACTTGGTCGTGGTGAATAATCCTTTTAATGTACTGTTGAATCCTATTTGCTAGTATTTTGGTGAGAATTTTTGCATCTGTGTTCATCAAGGATATTGGTCTGTAGTTCTCTTTTTTGATGGGATCCTTGTCTGGTTTGGGGATCAAGGTGATGCTGGCCTCATAAAATGAGTTGGGAAGTTTTCCTTCCATTTCTAATTTTAGGAACAGTTTCAGGAGAATAGGAATTAGTTCTTCTTTAAATGTTTGGTAGAATTTCCCCGGGAAGTCGTCTGGCCCTGGGCTTTTGTTTGTTTGGAGATTTTTGATGACTGTTTCAATCTCCTTCCTGGTTATTGGTCTGTTCAGGCTTTCTATTTCTTCCTGGTTCAGTTGTGGTAGTTTATATGTCTCTAGGAATGCATCCATTTCTTCCAGATTGTCAAATTTGTTGGCATAGAGTTCCTCATAATATGTTCTTATAATTGTCTGTATTTCTTTGGTGTTAGTTGTGATCTCTCCTCTTTCATTCATGATTTTATTGATTTGGGTCCTTTCTCTTTTCTTTTTGATAAGTCTGGCCAGAGGTTTATCAATCTTATTAATTCTTTCAAATAACCAGCTCCTAGTTTCGTTGACTTGTTCTATTGTTTTTTTTTGGTTTCTATTTCATTGATTTCTGCTCTGATCTTTATGATTTCTCTTCTCCTGCTGGGTTTAGGGTTTCTTTCTTGTTCTTTCTCCAGCTCCTTTAGGTGTAGGGTTAGGTTGTGTACCTGAGACCTTTCTTGTTTCTTGAGAATTGCTTGTACCGCTATATATTTTCCTCTCAGGACTGCCTTTGTTGTGTCCCACAGATTTTGATCCATTGTGTTTTCATTATCATTTGTTTCCATGAATTTTTTCAATTCTTCTTTAATTTCCTGGTTGACCCATTCATTCTTTAGAAGGATGCTGTTTAGTCTCCTCGTATTTGAGTTCTTTCCAAATTTCCTCTTGTGATTGAGTTCTAGCTTCAGAGCATTGTGGTCTGAAAATATGCAGGGAATGATCCCAATCTTTTGATACCAGTTGAGACCTGATTTAGAACCAAGGATGTGATCTATTCTGGAGAATGTTCCATGTGCAATAGAGAAGAATATGTATTCTGTTGCTTTGGGATGAAATGTTCTGAATATATCTGTGATGTTCATCTGGTCCAGTGTGTCATTTAAGGCCTTTATTTCCTTGTTGATCTTTTGCTTGGATGATCTGTCCATTTCAGTGAGGGGAGTGTTAAAATCCCCTACTATTATTGTATTTTTGTTGATGTGTTTCTTTGATTTTGTTATTAACTGGTTTATATAGTTGGCTGCTCCCACATTAGGGCATAGATATTTAAAATTGTTAGATCTTCTTGTTGGACAGATACTTTGAGTATGATATAGTGTCCTTCTTCATCTCTTATTATAGTCTTTGGTTTAAAATCTAATTGATCTGATATAAGGATTGCCACCCCAGCTTTCTTCTGATGTCCATTAACATGGTAAATTCTTTTCTACCCCTCACTTTATATCTGAAGGTGCCTTCAGGTTTAAAATGAGTTTCTTGAGGGCACATATAGATGGGTTTTGGTTTTTTATCCATTCTGATACCCTGTGTCTTTTGATTGGGGCATTTAGCCCATTAACATTCAGGGTAACTATTGAGAGATATGAATTTAGTGCCATTGTATTGCCTGTAAGGTGACTGTTATTGTATATTGTCTCTGTTCCTTTCTGAGCTACTACTTTTAGGGTCTCTCTTTGCTTAGAGGTCCCCTTTCAATATTTCCTGTAGAGCTGGCTTGGTGTTTGCAAATTCTTTCAGTTTTTGCTTGCCCTGGAAGCTTTTAATATCTCCTTCTATTTTCAATGATAGCCTAGCTGGATATAGTATTCTTGGCTACATGTTTTTCTCGTTTAGTACTCTGAATATATCATGCCAGCTCTTTCTGGCCTTCCAGGTCTCTGTGGATAAGTCTGCTGCCAATCTAATATTTTTACCATTGTATATTACAGACTTCTTCTCCTGGGCTGCTTTCAGGATTTTCTCTTTGTCACTAAGACTTGCAAATTTCACTATTAGGTGACGGGGTGTGGACCTATTCTTATTGATTTTGAGGGGGGTTCTCTGAAACTCCTGGATTTTGATGCTTGTTCCCTTTGCCATATTGGGGAAATTCTCTCCAATAATTCTCTCCAGTATACCTTCTGCTCCCCTCTCTCTTTCTTCTTCTTCTGGAATCCCTATTATTCTAATGTTGTTTCGTCTTATGGTGTCACTTATCTCTCGAATTCTGCCCTCATGGTCCAGTAACTGTTTGTCCCTCTTTTGCTCAGCTTCTTTATTCTCTGTCATTTGGTCTTCTATATCGCTAATTCTTTCTTCTGCCTCATTAATCCTAGCACTGAGAGCCTCCATTTTTGATTGCACGTCATTAATAGCTTTTTTTATTTCAACTTGATTAGATTTTAGTTCTTTTATTTCTCCAGAAAGGGCTTTTATATCTCCTGAGAGGGTTTCTCTAATATCTTCCATGCCTTTTTCGAGCCCAGCTAGAACCTTGAGAATCGTCATTCTGAACTCTAGTTCTGACATATTACCGATGTCTGTATTGATTAGGTCCCTAGCCTTTGGTACTGCCTCTTGTTCTTTTTTTTGTGGTGAATTTTTCCGCCTTGTCATTTTGTCCAGATAAGAGTATATGAAGTAACAATTAAAATACTAAAAGGGTGGCAACAACCCCAGGAAAATATGCTTTAGCCAAATCAGAAGAGATCCCAAATCGCGAGGGGGGTGGAAGGGGATAAAAAGAGGTTCAGAAAGAAAAAAAAAAAAAAAAAGAAAAGAAAAAAGAAACAAATAAAAAAAGAAAGCCAATAATGAAAAAATATAAAAAGGAAAATATATATATATATATATTAGATAAACTAGTTAAAAAACGTTAAAAAGAAAAGGGTAAAAGTTAAAAAAAATTTGCAGAAGAAGAGAAAAAAAATTGAAAAAGAAAAAAAAAATTAAATTAACTGCAAGGCTAAAGAATCATGGGGAGAATGCCATGAGTTCCGTGCTTTGCTTTCTCCTCCTCTGGAATTCCGCGGCTCTCCTTGGTATTGAAACTGCACTCCTCGTAAGTGAACTTGGTCCTGGCTGGGCTTCTTGTTGATCTTCTGGGGGAGGGGCCTGTTGTAGTGATTCTCAAGTGTCTTTGCCCCAGGCGGAGTTGTACCGCCCTTACCAGGGGCCAGGCTGAGTAATCCGTTACGGTTTGCTTTCAGGAGCTTTTGTTCCCTGAGCGCTTTCCGTAGAGTTCCGGAGGATGGGAATGAAGATGGCGGCCTCCCAGTCTCTGGCCCGGAGGAGCCGAGAGCTCGGGGCCCCACTCCTCAGTGCGCCCTCAGAGAACAGCGCCCAATTACTCCCGTCTGCCTGGCCTCTGGCCCTGCTCTGAGCTCACCGAGCCTGCGACCGGTTCAAGGTAACCCTGAGCTATGAGCTCACTCCTCGGCTCTGTCTCTGTAGCCGGCTTCCCCGTTCTAATACCTGCAAGCTCTGCAACACTCAGACACCCCGATCCTTCTGTGACCCTGCGGGACCTGAGGCCACACTGGCCCCGCGTGGGCTTCACCCCAGTTAAGCCTCTGGAGCGATGTCCCTCAGCGGAACAGACTTTTAAAAGTCCTGATTTTGTGCTCTGTTGCTCCACTGCTTGCCGGGAGCCAGCCCCTCCCCCCACGGTCTATCTTCCCATCGCTTTGGATTCACTTCTCCGCCAGTCCTACCTTTCAGAAAGTGGTTGATTTTCTGTTTCTAGAATTGCTGTTCTTCTTCTCTTCAATCTCCCGTTGGATTTGTAGGTGTTTGCAATCTTTAGATAAGCTATCCAGCTGATCTCCCGCAACCTGAAGTAGTTTCAGCCTGCTACTTCTCAGCCATCTTGAATCCTCCCTGTCTTATATTATTCTAACATTTTAGCAGTTTCATCTCTCCCTCTTTTCACACCATCCATATCCTGGCAAAAATGGTCTTTAGTCTCAGAATTTCCCACAAACTGTAACTGACTCTCACAAAGAATTGCTTAACTTTTTCCACCACTGACCTCTTATCCTTGAAATAAAAAGTCAGATGTCGCTATTTGGTTGGATTTTTTATTTGACAAGTATAATCCACAAGTTGTGTGGTTTACTTTCTATTTGTAACAACAGAAGTCCTACAGTGTTATTTGTCATATGTCCCATTAATAGTACCATATATTGTCTGATTGATTTATAAAAAAATCCCCCAACAACCACTTACCTAAAAGTTTTAGTTCACATTGATTATTACTTGTGTCTATTACCTCATTATAGAATCCAAAATTCTAATGAAAAAAATCTATTTTTAGGTCCAATTCCTCTATATAGAAAAACAATTTTCCCAATATAATTACTTAATTGAAACACAATTTACCAAGGAGAATAGTATAAACACTTGAATTTTTCCTCTTAATTATTAACAGTGCCTCAATTATGAATCTTTGGATCGATAGAGATTTCATATATTTTAGAAACTGCATGTGTTATTCTTTTTTGATCCTCAAACTATCCTCTTTCTGTTAAGTGGAAGTTCATTCAAGTCAACTCAAGTTCTTGTTTTTTCTATCTCTTCTCCTCTTTTTTTTCTTTCTCTTCACCATAGATGCCTACCAGCATTGTTTTTTTCAGCTAATTTTTAGATCATTTTGTATTTGCATGCAGTTGTAAGAAATAAGAGATTTAGAAATCCCTTTTTAGTCTTCACCCAATTTCCCTGACCCCCCCCATGGCAACATCTTATGTATCTATAGTAGAATATCACAATGAAGAAACAGACATTGGCATAATCCAGCCATCTTATTTCTTGTATCCTTTTTACAAAATTTCAATCATTTTTGCTTTCTGTATTTTTTGCACCAACATGACCAGATTTCATCTGGTGTATTTTGTGCATATGCCTGAAATTATTCAAATTTCTAAGGAGCCCAACTTCTTTCTACAAAACGATATTAAAGGTGATATGTTGGGCATTAAGGTCTTCACTGATGCTATGTTGCCATGGCTTCTAAGCCTTTTCAGTGTTTAGAGTTAGCAAACATGATTATTTTATTAAGAATAAATGTTTATAGGGGCACCTGGGTGGCTCAGTGGGTTAAAACCTCTGCCTTCTGCTCCCGTCATGATCCCAGGGTCATGGGATCGAGCTGGGCATGGGGTTCTCTGCTCCACAGGGAGCCTGCTTTCCTTCCTCTCTGCCTGCCTCTCTGCCTACTTGTGATCTCTGTCAAATGAATAAATAAACTCTTTAAAAAAAAAAAAAAGAAATGTTTATAGTGATAGTTTTTAAAATGAAAGTTACAGGTTTTTGTTTTTGTTCTTGTGTCTTAATATCCTTAACTTTGTTTTAGTATTTCTTTCTTCTTTTGCTGTTAATCTTGGGTTATCTTGACATTTTATGTAACATATTTAACATATTATTGTGATGGATATTTTCTAATGTCTATATATGCTCACATTTTACCATTGTCCATTTTGCTCTTTTCCCCTAAATGTTGACCTAACAGACTTATTTTCTGGCTTTCATTTGGATACAACAAATGCAAGAAAGAAACTCAGAGTTGGAGGCACAGAAGGGTATTTTAACTCACAGCTCCTATGATGCAAATCTCACCACAGAGTTATTTGTGCTTTCCGGTAGTGAGAACAAATATGTTCTCCTTTTGTCTTTCAGGTAAAGGGTAAAGGGCTTTCTGTTGTTACCAGTCCCCAGGTACTGCAATAACTTTGTTGGTTTCCTTCTGTCTATCCACAGCTTTGTAAATTGTCCTATTATTAAGCACTTTTGAAATTATCCAGTTAAAATGTGATACCTTTTTTTCTGCTTGAACGTGATTCACACAAAAGATCAGCCTGATAATTGAAAGAAATGAATTATTATTTAGATCCTGTTGTATTTTGTCATTTGTTCCAGACAATTGGAATTAAAAAAAAAAAAAAAAGGCCCCCTCTCCTTTAGAAACCAATAGGTTAGTTGGTGGAACAAATAAATAAATTTATCACAGAACTATGAATGAGCTATTTTGAAGCACAAAATAAAGCTGCTTACTCCATTGTAGAAATTATATGAGGACTTCCTAGTGAATATGTTCTTGAGCTATTTTTATTAAACCTTCCTTTATATAGAGGAAGAATGACTTGAGGAAAGTATGTAACTTGTTTACTTTCAAAACATACACAAAACTCAGAAATTGTATTGTACATGATAATTTCAATAAATATAATTTAAATGACTAACTGGATATATAAGCACAGATAATCAAACATCCAAAATAGGAAAGAGTTATATGCGTTTTAAGCCTAACTGGGAAAAAAAAAAAAAAAAAAGCTCATGTTTTCTCACATATTTTTTAGTAAATTTTACTATCTTCCAGTGAAGACATCAGGACACGTAATTTAATAATATTGTAAATTTTTTCCGGCGAGATAAACACAACACCAGGCAAAGTGGATGCAAGGCAAGATTTATTAAAGGCATCTCCGGTGAAGTTCCAGGGCTCAGGAGAAGGGGAGCCAGGAAAGTTGCCCCAGGAGGAGGTGGGCACCCTGGGGTGAGGTTCCGCGACTCTGGAAAGCAGAGTGGTGGAAGTCACACCCAAGGCAGGGAGAAGGGGGCTTTTAAGGGGCCTCAAGGGGAGTTCAGGGGTCTTTTTGGCAGGTTTCCCTTATTTGGATATTTCGCCTGCTCGTTGGGGTCCCCTTGGTCCACTGGAGCCCGGGGCGGGGGTCTCAGATTCCCGCTTATCAGGGTCCCATTGGTCCATGGGAGCCCGGGGCGGGGGTTTTCAGATTCCTGCTTGGGTCTTTGTTCTCCTGTCCGAGCTCAGGTTTTGTGGTGGGGACTTTCGCCATCTTAAGTAGCCCTTTCTTTCTGCCAGCCCAACAAATATCTTTGTGCCTCTATAAATTTTTATCTAAGTTAGATTTGAATGGCTTTGAATGAATGTTTGAAAGATTGGTAATGTCAGTTAAATTTTACATATAGGCCATTGAAGTATGAAACAAGAAAGTTGATTTAGGGCTCCTGTGTGGCTCAGTGAGTTAAGGCCTCTACCTTCAGCTCAGGTCATGATCTCCGGGTGCTGGGAGCGAGTCCTGCATCAGGCTCTCTGCTCAGGAGGGAGCCTGCTTCCCCCTCTCTCTGCCTGCCTCTCTGCCTATTTGTGATCTCTCTCTCTCTGTGTCAAATAAATAAATAAAATCTTAAAAACAAAAACAAAAGAAACTTGATTTAATGGCTTAAACTTAAAAATAGCTAAGAACAACAAAATGGTTAACGTTGGACTGTCCATGAAGCATCTTCCCTACAGTGACCATGGTGATGAGGGAGCAGGAGGCTGGCTGAAAACAAAGCAAAACCTGGCACCTTGCACCCCCTCTCCATCCGCTCCCCCTCTGTAATGTGTGTAGCATTCCTCAGGCACCCCTGACTGCCATAAACGATAAACAAATAGTTAACTTGCAGAGATCACAATCCTGTAAGACAGGAGTCTCCCTTGGTTTACAAATCAATAGCCAGAGGCAAATAACTCAGTTCCTCAAACTCTAATGTCTCCCTCCCCACCATAAACGAAACTGAAGGAGATTGAGATAGAAGGGAATGTATAGTTAAATCTCTTCTAAACCTAAATCTCACTAACAAAGACATTGATAGCAGGATTATGACATCCCACCAAAAAATCTCCCAACTATCTTGATGTTAATGGCTGGCCTAAAGACAACATTGATCAAGCCCCAAGGGCAAGACCTCCCATATCCTGGTACCTTGTAGGCCCTCTTTAGCATATGAAAGTTCCACTGAAGCCTCCCTTCCCCTCCCCTTCCCCCAACTGCAGGGTACATAACCTGCCATCCCTCACAACCGGGGCAGCAGCTCTTCCTGCCCACGGGTACTGTCCCTGTGCTTTAATAAACCACTATTTTGCACCAAAGATGTCTCAAGAATTCTTTCTTGGTCATCGGCTCTGGACCTCAGCCCACTGAACCTCACCTAGGTTCTAGAACTTCATCAATAGGCTTATGCTTGAATACTTTCAGTTATTAGAATCTTATTTTCTTTGGAGGCCACCTAATCCATTTTATTTCAAGTCTGGCATTTCAGAAAATTTTAGAGTATGTCAGCATATCCAGGTTTAGTCAGATATAAGGAATAGATTGTCAACATTACAAAAGTTTGATGTACCATCATTCTGATTACATTTTGGGTTAGCTATTAATACAGAATTTCAAATCTTTTATTTCAATGTAGTACTTTCAGAAGCAATTAAGTTTTTATTTTCTGAATAAAAAAAGTATCAGAAATATAGCTGCAAGCATTGCTTTTTAATTGAATCTGAGTACTAATTTAAATCACAATTTCATGTTATAATATCGACCTTTTGTACATCTTGCTTAAAATATCCTAGTTATTCTAGAATAAGATCCTGGTTTTCCAACTCAAGCTATTAAGACTTTCAAGCACAATTAAAGCATAGTTATTGATGTAAATATATATATTTATATTAAATCAATAATAAAGACAGATAATTTTACTTATAACATTAAGTAACATCCTTAGGCTTCATACTTGCCTCCATTCCATCTTTTTTTTTTTTTAAACAGACGTTAAATTACCATCTAAATTATGGCCTTTTGTTGAGAATTATAATTTATTAAGAGCCCATTTTTGCCATAAAATCCCAAGATACATCTGAACACATCATAAGCAAAAGGCTGAATTTTTTAGAACTTGCAAGCTAGCTACTTACATAGCAGTCACATAGTGTGAAGTGTGTGTGGACACTCAATTCTAATGCTCATCAAACTTTCAAAAATTAGACATATGAAAAAGCAGAGCAGATGAAACCAGTCATTAAAAAAAAATAAAAGAAGAAGAAGAAGAAAGAAGGAAAAGAAAAAAGGAGAAGACCTAAATACTTTCATCTATGCATAATGGAGAAATAAATATCTCAAGACAGCTTTATGCAAATTGTGTCCTGACAAGATTATGGCCCTCCATGAGGGTGTGGGGCAACACAACAAAAGACATGACAAGGAATAAGTATTGTGATCCTGATCCTAATCCACTCTGATTCTTCTGTTTCCCACCTTTTCCTACAAATCACTGAGCTCAGTCAGAAACTGGGGACAAAAAGCATGTTGATATAGTCCACACTTATAGTCCATGAGCCTATATAAACTGGCTTCATCACACCACTGAATATGCATTAATTTTAATCCTCTGAATCAAAAAATCTCACACACAACCCTCCATTCCCTTTCCCTCTTCTAGCTGGCAGAAATGCAATTAAATCCTTAGGATAACCTTGGGAGCAAACATGGAGCGTGCCCGAATTCTATACCATCTCTTGGAGGTGAGCTCTGGGATCAGGTACACCTACTCTGGAATGTGTGAGGTGAGTAGAATTGAAGTTTGTGTAAAGCCACTGATCTCTTGAGATTTATCCACTAGAGTAGCAAGCATGTGTTACGTGGATCATAACACAAGCAAACATTAATAACCAAACAAAAAGTCCACTATCCTATTTATCAGTTTAAATGTTTACTAAGCATGAGAAGCATTGTACTAGGTACAGGGATACAACATTTGTCTTAGAGAGTTTATAACGTTTAGAGAATTTATAAGCTTAAAAAACTTAACATGAACTACAAAAAAAATTAGGAGAGTGCAGTATTTTAGAAACATATCGAAGAATTGTATGGCAGTGTACTTAATATTTTGTCTTTCTACTTACAGTTAAGTATACCTGGAATGCTATCCTCTCTTTTCTGCCTGGCAGATGGCTGGCTGCTCATTATTTAAGGTATATTCAAACCTTATCTCTTTGTTTTCCAAATTTATTTCCCTTTATACTTTTTAACTATATTGAGCAAATCTCACCTATAGCTCTCTTGTAATTCTTTCCATATTTATCACTGAATGTTGTATTCATTTAAAACTAGATAGACTCTGATATATTTATCTGCATTTAATCCTCCTTGTCCCTAAAAATGGCTGTGCGCATATTTAAGAGTAATCTCTATTGCCTACATTTTATATGATATGTTTTTAGTCCAGATATCCAGTTATATAGCCTTGGTTGTCTCCATAATTATTCCTAGGAAGCCAAATCTCCTTTGGAAATAAGGTTCCATGTGGCTGTCTATGGTATATCAAATTTTCTGAAACATGGTTCCATGTTAGCTGTTCCTATCAGTACTGATCTAAGTGTGTAGATGAGGAAATAATCCATAAAGTTTTTGAATATAGTCATGTGGAAGCCATGTGTTTTCCTCTGGGTTGCACTTAAGAATATAGATTGCTTTTTATTTTGATTCCTTCCAAGACCTAGCATAGTGCCTTTTGCATTTAAAATACCAAATAGAATTTCAAACAGCCTTTCCCCATCTCTTCATGTAATGCTCTGCTAACATAATCAATGGGATAAAGTTTCAAAAGAACCCATGAGAATTGTCCATTGATGCTAGTCACATTTTGCAGAGCTGGGAAGAATTTGCTTTTTTCCCTGCTCTGAATCTTATCTTCCCCAGGTTTCCGACAGTACACAGCTTTGATTGCTGCTCTCTAGTCTGTTCCATCTGCTACTCTCTTATTTCCCAGCAGACAAGCCACAGTACTGTGCCACTTTAATTTCTGCTTTAGTACCCTTAAACTGCTTCTCCAACTTACCAACCAGGCTTTAGCTCACCATAAAGCACCTGCTAGGGAATTCAGCTGCCACATATGTGGCCAGCCTGTTGATTGTGGGATACTTTCAGAAATAAGGTGAAAGTTCTTGTGGAGCTGAGGTCAAAAACCTCCCTCATTTTTCTTAACAGTTAATTGACTGTGTTTTTTAGATGGAATGTGAGTTATAGAATGTTATTGTTCACAGGGTCAGGGACAGAAATCACCAGTTTCTGACACTGAAATCTCTAGCTTCACTAAGAGGCCAAATGAAGGCCGCGACCCACCTGCACAAGTTTTTGGTGCTATAGTCCTGTTAGTGGCAGGTGTTTATTCTGTCAAATTGGGATATGTCTACAATGTAAACTTATCACCTGTCTCAGGTACTAAGTGAATTTTCTGCTGATCCAATCTTTCTACAGAGCTTCTGCACAGATCCTAGTCTTAGCTAATTAAATTTGTCTTTACTGACAATCAATCAGTGCTTGATTGTGCTTTATATATCATGCCACCCATAGATGATTGAATATTCAATTTAAAAAAAAAGTTGCTTCTTTCAAAGACATAGGATAGACTTTTAACTAATGGAATCAAATACAACTATTCTGGCAGAATGAAATTGTATTTATTATACTGATTGTTTTCAGAATTTCCCTCTTTCTTAAGAGAGAGGGTGTTGGGGGTAAAGTGTAGAGGGAGAGGGATAAAGAGAATCCTAAGCAGGCTCAATGCCCAGCACAGAGCTCAATGTGGCCCTCAATATCAAACCACTGAGATTAGGACACAAGCTGAAATCAAGAGTTGCATGTTTAACTGACAGAGTGACCCAGACACCCCAGAACTCAAATTCTAATCAGGGGTTATAATTCCTCCTTACTTATAATTTCATCTTAACTCTCTTTCACATAATTTACTTCATTTTTATTTGCAATTTCTGCTAAATTATTATGTTTCAATTATTGTATATCAAAATTAAGTTTTCTACAGAAAAATGTATTATCTATTTTTCAAGTTTTTATTTAAATTCACACTTGTCACCATACCATGTAATATTAGTTTTAGGTGTAGATTTTAGGATTCTTCACTTATATACAACACAGAGCACTCAAACCAGGTGCCCTCCTTAATACCCAACAGCCATTTGACCCATGCCCTCGCCCACCTCCCCTCTAGCAGTCCTCAATGTGTTCTCTGTAGTTAAAGGTCTGTTTTATGGTTTGCTTCTCTTTTTCCCCCTATGTCAACTGTTTTGTTTCTTAAACTCCATGTGAGTGAAATAATATGGCATTTGTTGTGTTATCTATTTTATATAAATATCTTATTAAATTTCTACAAATGCTTAAAAAAATACAGTTTTCTACACATGATATGAAAAGCATTTCAGTTTGTAATATATTACAATGGTAACATATGAATTATTTATTACATATTTACAACATGGCAGGAACAAAGCATACAATTTTCTCTAATCCTGTCAATAGTCAATAGTTTTTTGTCTTGTTGTTTATTCTACAATAGTTAACACCAGTGTTCTATTAGTTTCAGGTGTACAATATAGTGTTTTAACAGTTCTATACATTACCTAGGGCTCATGATGGTAAGTGTACTCTTAAACCCCTTATCAATTTCATTCATCCTCCTGCCCACTTTCCCTCTAGTAACCATCAATTTGTTTCTGTAGTTAAGAGTCGGTTTTATGGTCTGTCTCTTCTTTCCTTGTTTGTTTTGGTTCTTAAATATCACATATGAGGGAAATAATATAGAATTTTTCTTTCTTTGAATAACTTATTTCACCTACATTATACTCTCTAGAACCATCCGTGTTGTATATGGCAGGATTTCATTCTTTTTTTATGTCTGAGTAATATTTTGGGATAGAAGAGAGAGAGAAGCAGGCTCCCCACTGAGCAGTGAGCCCAATGTGGGGCTTGATCCTGGGACCCCGAGACCATGACCTGGATGGAAAGCAGAGGCTTAACCCATTGAGCCACCCAGGTGCCCCTATCACACCTCTTTTTTAATCCATTCATTTGTCAGTGGACACTTGGGCTGCTACCATTATTTGGCTATTTAAAAAATGCTAGGGTTGCATGTATATTTTCAAATTAGTAGGTTTTTTTTTGTTGTTTTTGTTTTTTATTTTTTTATTCTTTGGGAAAATAGGAACTACTGGATCATTTGATAGCTCTATTTTAAAATTTTTGAGGATCCACCAAACTATTTTCCACAGTGGCTGCACCGGTTTGCATTCCCATGAATATTGCATTAGGGTTTGTTTTTCTCCACATCCTCACCAAAACGTGTTGTTTCTTAATTTTTATTTTATTTATTTATTTATTTATTTTATTATTATTTTCTTATATATTTTTATTTTTATTTTAAATTTCAGCCATTCTGATAGGTGTGAGGTAATATCTCATTGTGGTTTTGATTTGTATTTTCTTTATGCTGAGTGATGTTGAGCATCTTTACATCTGTCTTTTGACCACCTGTATGTATGTGTATATATATATATTTTTTTTTTTTTTTTGAGTCATGTCTTCTGCTCATTTTATATTTAGATTATTGGTTTGGTTTGGTTTGTTGTTTTTGGTGTTGAGTTGTGTAAGTTCTTTATGTATTTTGGATACTGACTCTTAATCAGATATCTCATTAAGCAAACATCTATTTAGTAGGTTGTCTTTTAGTTTTGTTAATAGTTTCCTTTGCTGTGCAGAAGCTTTTTATTTCGACATAGTATCAACAGTTTATTTTTGCTCTTGGGTCCATTGCCTTAGGAAACACATCTAGAAAAATGTTGCTACAGCTGATGCCATGGATTATACTGCTTTATTCTAGGATATTTATGGTTTTAGGCTCACATTTGAGTCTTTAATCCATTTTGAGTTCATTTTTGTGAATAGTGTAAGAAAGTGGTCCAGTTTCATTATTTTGCATGTACCTGGCCAGTTTTCCCAACATCATTTGTTGAGGAGATGGCCTTTTTCTTATTGCATATTTTTGCTTTTTTTGTCAAAGATTAATTGACTATATAATCATGTTTTCCCCCTGAATTCCATATTCAGTTCTATTGATCTATGTGTTTATATTTTGCAGTACCATACTGTTTTGATTATTATAACTTTGTAGTATATCTTGCAGTCTGGGATTGTGATACCTCCAGTTTTATTCTTTTTCAAGATTGCTTTGGCTATTCCAGGTTTTTTTTTGTTCCATACAAATATTAGGATTATTTGTTCTATTTCTGTGAAAAATGTTATTGGTATTTTGTTAAGATTACATTGAATCTGTAGACTGCTTGGAGTAGTGTGAATATTTTAACAATGTTTTTTCAACAACTTATTTTTTCTTCAAATCTATGAATTTGGAATATCTTTCCTTAGTTTGTGTCATCTTCAGTTTCTTTCAACAGTGTTTTATAGTTTTCAGAGTATAGGTTTTTCACCTCCTTGGTAAAGTTCATTCCTAGGTATCTTAATTTTGCTGCTATTGTAAATGTAATGGTTTTCTTAATTTCACTTTCTGCTACTTCATTATAGTGTATAGAAATGCAACATATTTCTGTATCTTGAGTTTGTATCATGCAACTTTGCTGAATGTATATGTGAGTTCTAGTGGTTTCCTTGTGGAGTCTTCACAGCTTTCCAATATATAGTATCGTGTCAGCTACAGATTGTGAACATTCTACTGCTCCTTTACCAATTTAGGTGCTGTTCATTTCCTTCTCTTGTCTGATTTTTGTGTTTAGGACTTCCAGTATTATGTTGAATGAAAGCGGTGAGATTGAATATTCTTATCTTATTCCTGACCTTAAGGGAAAAGCTGCCAGTATTTTACCATTGATTATGTTGGTTATGTTTTACCTATGTGGCCTTGATTATGTTATGTTCCCTCCAAACCTACTTTGTTGAGGATTTTTATCACGAATGAATGTTGTACTTTGTCAAATGATTTTTCTGAAAATATTGAAATAATCATATTGTTTTTATCCTTTCTCTTATTATTGTGATGTATCATGTTGATTGATTTGTGAATATTTGTAAATCACACTTGCCTCCTAGGAATAAATCCCAGTTGATCATGGTGAATGATTTTCTTAATGTATTGTTGGATTTGGTTTGCTGATATTCTATTGAGGATTTTTATATCAATGTTCATTACAGATATTGGTCTATAGTTATCTTTTATCCTTTTATGGAGTGTCTATCTGGTTTTGATATCAGGGCAATGCTGGTCTCATGGGATTAATCTGGAAGTTTTCCTTCTGTTTCTGTTGTTTGGAATAGTTTAAGAAGAATAGTTAACAGTTAACTCTTCCTTCAATGTTTGGTAGAATTCTCTTGTGACGCTATCTGTTCCTAGACGTTTGTTTGTAGGAGTATTTTGTTGTTGTTGCTTTTGTTGTTTGTTTGTTTTTTATACAGATTCAATTTCTTTGCTTGTTATTGACCTGTTAATGTTTAGAAATATAACTTATTTTTGTATATTATTCTTGTATCCTACAACTTTGTTGTACTTGTGTTAAATTAGGTCTAATAGTTTGTTGATGAATTCTTCAGGGTTTTTTTATGTTTAAGATTATGTCATCTACAAATGAAGAAAAAGAGAATTGTCAATACAGAATGAACTAAAAGTTCATTGATAACTAGGTTGGCTCTAACAGTGTCAATTTACAGAAATTGCTGCTTGTTTAGGAGTCTTTATGTTTAATAATTTTATGAAAAAATATTTTTATACCCATTTAACATGTAAAGAAATCTAAAGCATATAAAGTTCAGAAACTTGCCGAAGATTACACACTACTAAGAAGAACTGGGATTTTAATGAAAAATCTGCCTTCTATAGGCAATGATATTACTCATTCTATAGTTCTGACTTTACGCAGTTTCCTTATTGGTAGCTTATAATCAATGTCAATTTAATATATTTCTCATGCTTTACCAATTTCCTTAACATAGTACTCTGAATTTTAGAGAGTAGTGGTAAATTTAACTTCATACTATGGTAAAAAAGATTAATCTAAGGAACTCAGTAACAGGAAAAATCAGGCTGTTAAGAATCAGAATTATGAAGTCATGTAATATGAATGAAGAGTTGTCCTTTGTTCATATATTGTCAATATGCAGCAAAATATATTGACCTGAACTGTTCAGTTGGATATTTTGACATTTATATATACTTATATTTTGAGTGACCCCTACTCAAAATAAAATATGAAACATTTCTATCTCCTCTTTCCCAAAGGTTCTTTGTTATTCATACAGCCAATTCCTTATCCAGTTAGTGTTCTATTTCCCCCACCCCTATTCTATCTCTATACTCTACAGAAACTATATGATTTTGTTAAGCACAAAAATATTTTAATTTTGCCTGTATTTTAATTACATGTGAACTGAATAATATTGTATTCACTTTTGTCTTTCTGAATTATTTTGCTTACATAATGTTTTTGAGATTTTTGTGCATGTTGTTTCTTTTTTTTAATTGCTGATAAATTTTACATTATATTGGCTACATCAGTACTTACATTTTTAATCTGCTGATGGACATATAGAGTGTTTCCAATTTTTGGATCCCAAGAATAAATGTTCTTTCTGAATTTCAGTTCAAGTATTGTTTTGTTTACTTAACATTTGTTTTCCTTTCTCTTCATGAACCTATATCTAAAGTAGTTATTTATTGTACTTCCATGATCAGAGTCCCACTTGCTCTACATCCTTACCAACCTTTGCTTTTGTCAGCTTCGTTTTGTTTTTAACCTTTCTAAGTGAATGTGAAGTGGCATCTCATTGTGGTTTTAATTTGACTTTTTCTAATAACTAATGATGTTGAATACATTTTCTTCTGTGATTACTGACCATTTTTAAATTATTTTTATGAAGTGTCTTGTTAGTTCTTTCCCCCTTCTCTTTTCTAGTATATGTACTAAAAATCCTCTTAGAGATTTTATTTGAATTCTCCTTTTTAATTAAGTATAATTGGCATAAAATTATTTTAGTTTCAGGTGTACACCATAATTATTCTATATTTGTATATTAAAATGTGCTAAGTGATCCCTGCAATAAGGTTAGTTATTAACTAGTTAAGAGATCTCAGGATTTTATTATAGACTATATTAGACCTGCAATAGATAAGACTTTGTCTTGCTAACTACTATATCTACTCTGTGTGGAAAAAATATCCATCATAAAATAGATGGATATTTCTAGAATAAATGAGTCTTTGTTTTTTATGAAAGCAAAAATTTAAATTATTGATCAATAAATCACTGCCCATTTTTTAAAGAACCACTGTCCTTCAATGACATACACACACACAGAGAAAACTAGTTTCAGATTCCAGTTCTGACATTTCCCAACTATATGTCTTGGGAAAAAGAATCACTATTCTCTCAATGCCCTTGTTTCCTCATCTAATAAAAAAGAATGGTAAGAGTTCTTACTCGTATGTTGCTGTGAGATATAAATAATTCATTGTCCATAAAAAACATAAAATAGCCCTAGGACATTCAATTCCTACATAATTGTTTGCTATTATTATTATTATTAACAGTTTTGGATCTGTGGAAATGAGGCTTGCTCAGAAATTTAGGGGAATTTGGCAGTGTTTATAGGGGAGGTGGACAGAGAAGCTTAGGCTAAGAGGTAGACAACATGAGGACAATCAACATATTGCTTGGCTGGGTGAGGCAGGTGCTAAATTAAAAATGTAGTAGGAACTTCAACCAAATGTATTCCCCCACCATAATATTTCTTGAGTAGATAAGTCTAAGAACTCTTTGGAGACATTTTTGCTCTATTAAAAACATAGCTGGTAAATCAATAGACCAGACTACTAGTGTCTATGAAAGAATGATAAGCATTACTCTTACACACACTACTTCAATTATATAATGCATGCGAAGGCTTTTCATAATTTGCAAAAAGCTATACAAATGCTATTAGTACCAAAATGTCTGCTTTGGTGGGCGCCACTGGTAATTCTTTTATGTTTTATGGGCTTTTCTCAGGCTTCTTACCTCTTTATAATCATATAGTTAAAGCTCTCATTTCCTCCTCAGCTTTCTGTCTACACTGATAGAAAAAAAATCTGTCTCATTTCTTACCTCTTTCTGTCTAGTCCCTTATCACTGTCTGTCCCTCAGACTCACTACTTAAATGTCTTCTTATCATACCAAATTTACTAAGACATATTATCTGATCTTTCCCTTAAACCCCCTTTTTTTTTTGCTTATTTCCTCTATTAAACCCTTTCTTTTGTTTATTTCCTCTATTTCTAGAAGATATAGCATTTTATAAGTTTTGACAAAGTCTTAAAATATAAATCTTGGGTAGTGATGTCACCAAGTAGTGAAAAATTCATTCCTGACTTTGCTCCTCCTCACAAGAAGAACAACTATTCAGTCATTCCTGATTCTGTTCCTCCTCGCAAGAAAAACAACTATTCAAAAGCAAGACACTACTGAGAGAATCCTGAAGCACACCCCAGCACCAGAGAGCCCATGATAGACTGCATTAGAAGGGTAAGAGAAGCAGTTGCACATTGATCACATTATGCCTCTCCCAGGCACTTAAAATCTTCCCTGAGCCTGATTTTTCTAATGGAAAAAGAGAACCCAGTGGGAAAAGGGAGGGGGGCAGTCAACAGCCACTGCAAGCATTGGGATCTCTTTGTGGAAGCCTCTATTTATATTTCACACAGTGAGATTACAGGGAACTATGACTGTGGCAGTTATGGAGGGGAAGGATTTGCAACAACCAACACATGGATCTTGACAGACTGAATTCATACCTGCAGTTTTCAAATAGTAATCCCAACCAATGGTTTTGCTTACCTGCAGAGCCAAGTCAGGGGCAAACTCTGATGGGGAAACATGGCTGAGTAGAACTCCACCTGGCACTCAGGCTTGGGTTGCCTATGCCCACATAAGGAGCAGATACATAGCCCCAACCACAGTGGAGAGGGTTTTCTGGCCCCATATAAAGAAGGGCTAGGGATAGCTCTTAAATGCTGTGCCAGCCCAGTGGTGCTTGAGCCTAAAGAAGAGCAGCTGGTATGATAAACTGCAAAACAAACTGGTATGTTGTCCTGTTCAAACAGGTAACTTGGGGTGTGGTTTGGCTTGAGTCAAAACAACAAACAAAGGACTTTACCACCTTTAAAACTGCTTCTCCCACTAAGTGTGGGCAGGGAATCTAATTCATAATCGTACTCATTACTAAAAATAACCATTAGCCTATTCAACCAAGAAACAAAACCAGAGCACTTGGAAAGCTGCATAGGCCATTCACTAGCCTTAGGTACAGTGGCCCTTGAACAGAGAACACAGTCTGTGCTTCCTCCATCTGTAGAGCAAAACCAGTGGCCTCACCTCACCAGGGATTTCACTGCACAGGTCCCCAAACAATGAGCCATATAGGCCCTTTGTGCCATCTGCCAGGGCAGAGGACTTAATTCATAGCCTTATCTATTACTGAAGATAGTACTTAGTCTTTACCATCTAGTAATCCAGTCAGAAAATCCAGGCAACCACGGAGCTTATCCCAGACCCTCACTTCTGTAGGGGACCAAGCCAGCAATTCTATCCAACTTTTTTAAACCAAGGCACACACTCTATCTCTGTTCTCAAAGTTTAATCAGTGGCCTCACCCAAAAATATATCAAAATAATAAATCCCACCTGTCCAAGGACATTACCATCACACATAACCAGAAACTGGTGAAAATGGTCTCTGCCAAAACAAATCTATAAAGTCTGAGAAAGGAGCCCAATTACTCATATGCAAATATATCAATGTAAAGAATCAAGGATCATGAAAAACCAGGTAAATATGACAACATCAAAAGAAACTAATAAAGCTCTGATAACTAACCGTAAAGGAATAAAGATCTATGAATTATCAACAAAGAATTCAGAATAATCTTCCTAAGGAAGTTTAGTAAACTGCAAAAACAAAAACAAAACATAAATAGACACTAGGTAAAATTAGAAAAACAGCACATGAACAAAATGAGAAGTTTGACAAGAAAATAGCAACCATCAAAACAAAAACAAACAGAAAGAGAAAGGGATAGATAGTATATTTAAAGCAATAATGTCTGGAAACTTCCCAAGCATGAGTATAGAAATGGTCATTAAAATCCATGAAAACCAAAGAAACCCAATAGGTTAAAGCTAAATAGGGCTATATCAAGACACATTTTAATTAAATTGTCAAAAGTCAAAGACAAAGTGATAATTTTAAGAGCACCAAAAGAAAAAACAAACAAACAACAACGACAACAACAATAACAGCAACAAAAACAAAGTTCATACTATTGGTGAATTTCTCAACAAAAACTTCACAACCAGAGGAGAATGGAATGACATATTCAAAATATTAAAAGAAATATAACTGTAAGAATCCTATACCCAGCAAAGCTGTCCTTTAGAAGCAAAAGCAGTGGGGGAAGGGGTATACAGACTTTCTGTAACAAACACAAATGAGGGAATTCTTTACCACTGGATCTGCCTGACAGGAAATGCTAAAGGGATTACTTAAAATGGAAGTAAAAGAACTTTAACATTATAAAACATAAAAATGTAGTGTAAATCTCACTGATAATGTTAAATATATAGTCATAGTAACATTCTGCAATATAGTAATAATGGCTCATATTTCACTTACAACTCTAGTTTAAAAGTTCCCAAAGGGGTGCCTGGGTGGCTCAGTTGGTTAAGCGACTGCCTTTGGCTCAGATCATGATCCTGGAGTTCGAGGATTAAGACTGCATCAGGCTCCCTGCTCAGCAGGGAGTCTGCTTCTCCCTCTGACCCTGCCCCTTCTCATGCTCTCTCTCTATATCTCATTCTCTCTCTCTCAAATAAATAAATAAAATATAAAAAAATAAAAGTTCCTGAAGAACCAGTTAAAGTACAAATAACCATAACTATAATAATCTGTTATTAGTTACACAATACAAAAATATGTAAACTATAACAGAAATAATCTAAAATGTGAGAAGAAGAAGTAAAAATGTAAAGTTCACAAATTCTATTGAAGTTGTTATAAACTTAAAATAGGATCTTATAAGTTTAAAATATTGTATACAAGCTTCATGATAACCACAAGGGAAAATTTTGTTATAATTACCCAAAGGAACATGACAAAGAACTCAAATCATTTTGATGTCAAACGACAGCAAAATATGAAAAAAGACAGCAGGATAAGAAACAAGGAACAATACATCTGCAAAACAATGAAAACAATTTACAAAATGGGAGTAGTTAAGTCCTTATCAATAATTACTTTAAATGTAAGCCAACTGAATTGTCTAATTAAAAGACATAAAATAGCTGAATAAAAACAAAAGTACAAAATATGCTGCTTATATGAGACTCACTTTAGCCTTAAAGACTGAGAGTCCTTAGCCTGAGAGTGAAGGGATGGAAAAATATATTTCAAGCAAATAGTAACCAAATCGTTCAATCAATCAAGGCAGTAGTAGCTATACTTACAACATACAGAATAGAAGTTATTCTAAAATAGTAAGAAGAAACAAAGAAGAACATTACATAATGACAACAAGTCAATATATCAAGAGTAAATAACAGTTTGAAATACTTAATGACACAACACTGGAGCACATAAATATGTAAAGCATAAACTATCAGAGGTAAATAAAATAAGCATCAATACAATAATACTTGGGGACTTTAATACACAAATCTCAACAGTGGATAAATCATCCAGACAAAGAATCAATAAGGACACTCCGTATTTAAGAACACTATAGACCAAATGAACATAACAGACATACAGAACATTCTAACAACAGGAGACATATTTTTCTCAAGTGCACATGAAATATTTTCTAAGACAGACAATATGTTAGGCCCCAAAACAAATTCATAACACTATTTTATCTGACCACAAAGACATGAAGTTAGAAATCAGCAATAGGAAGAAAATTGGAGAATTCACCAACATATGGAAATCATCAACACTCTCTTGAACAACCAAGAGATCAAAGAAGAAATTAAAGGGGAAATAAAAAAATCCTTGACATATACAAAATAAAAATACAAAATACTAGAACCAGAAGCAGATCTAAGAGTGAATTTTATAATAATAAGCACCCACATTAAGAAGGAAGAAAGATTCCAAATAAAAAACCAAACTCTACAACTTAAAGATCTAGAAAAAGAAGTGCAGACAAAAGCCAAAGTTAGCAGAAGAAGAGAAATAATAAAATGTAAAGCAGAAACACATGAAATAGGGATAAAAAAATAATAGGAAAGAATAACTAAATTTAAAGTTGATTCTTTGAAAGGTAAACAAAATCAGCAATCCTTGATGAAAATAGACACAAATTTTCCAATAAAATACCAGCAAACCACATTCAGCAGCACATTAAAAGGATCATTTGTCATATTCAAGAGGATTTTCCTCCAGAGCTATAAGGATGGTACAATATGCATCACATTAATAGAATCACATTAATAGAATGAAAGACAATAATTATATAATCACCTCAATAAATACAGGAAAGACATTTAACAAAATTGAACATCCATTCATAATAAAAATTCAATAAATTAGGCATAGAGAAAACATATTTCAAAATAATAAAGGCTAAATATTATAATTCACAACTTACATCATACTCAATTGTGAAAGATTGAAAGCTAAAAACAGGCAGAAAAGCTCACTTCCACCACTCCTACTCAGCATATTACTGGAAGTCCTACCAAGAATAATCAATCAAGAAAAATAAATTGTTATTAAAATTAGAAAGAAAGAGTTAAAATTATCTGTATTTGCCAATGCCATAATTTTATACATAGAAAATCCTAAAGACGCAACCAAATAACTGTTACACGTAATCAATGAATTCAGTAAAGTTGCAGGATACAAAATTAACTTACAAAATTGAGTTCTTTTCTATATACTAGCAAGAAATTTTTGAAAAAGAAATAAATGATTCTAATAACATTAGCATCAAAAAAAAGAAAAAGTTATTTCTAGTCATCTTATATTGTATTCATTTATTTTCTTATGCTACAAATAACTCAATGTTAGGAAGTGTAGCTGATGATAGTTTTGTTTTGCCATTTCCAGAGTAAAGCTCTCCATAAAAGTCATGTTAATATATGTATAATTGTATTTATTATGATATATGTATTATTCCTTAGATTCCTTTGAAGCTAATACCAGCTAATATCATTTAGATAGAATGATCCCATCTTCTAAACACTTACTTGTTCTTATCTGCTGATCTCTTTTACTCCTCTTCATTTGGCCTTTATACCCTAACTTTAATAAAACAATTGTGAGGTATTATAAAATCCATACAGTTCATTCCCTACAAACTTCTAGTTACTTGGTGTTTTCATTTATATTGACATTGTCTTTCATTGCACATTGGTCCCTAATCCCTATGATCATATATTAGACCTTGTCATTACTTATAATGGCTTCAACTAGAAAAGCACTAGCTGAAATAATGCATTTCCTATTGGTGAATGGTGATTCTTCCCACACCATTTTAAACTCATTTGATTGATTTTTATTTATTTAGACCTTAAATTCATTGACCATTCTTACTTATTCCCAATCCTTTAGTGGTATTTTTCTCACTTGCCTCTCTATACAGGTGTTTCAGTGTTATTAGATTCCTTATCTTTTGAAGTGCATTTACCAAAATTTTCAACCCAGTATTATCTCAACTACCCATTTCTTCTTTATCTATACACAAAAGAATCAGTTTCATATATATTCAATCTCTTCCTTCCATTTTTCTTCTAATTTCATCTCTTATCTCTAATTCTTTGTTCACTCCTTCTTTTCACAAGTTTTTTAAAGGATCTGTTTACACTCATTATTTCCTTATTCCATTTCAACTCAGTCTCAAAACATTTTTTTCTTGTTTTCATTCTCTCATTCACACATTATCATTCTCAAAAATCTTATTCTAAGCTCACCAACAACTCCCATATATATATATATATATATATATATTTTTTTTTTTTTTTCCCCATCTGTAACTTACTTTATCTTTTATTACTACTAAGACTGCTCAGCAGTTCCCAGACATTTATCCACTAATTTCTTTTCCCATTTTCTGGTCAATTTTTTTTTTTTATAGAGCTGTTAAATTTTGAAGTTATTAAAGCCCAAAGGCATTACTACTTTTCCTCACTCTATCTCCTGAGTAAATTTTATATGTATCTGTAGGATCTGCTACAAAAATACATAAATATATAGAGAGGAGGTAGAAATAAGTACTGTCTTAGAAATGTTAGAAATATCTAACCATGTCCTAGCACTTTACCATGTGAGAAGCATATTATATTGAACAAGGCAGTTGAAAATTTACCTTTCTAAAGAGTTTGCTCTGGCAGAAGGAATGGGATAGAAGAGAGTAAGAAAATGTGTATCAAGGTAATCAGTCTCATATTTTGCTTCCTGTCACCTCACAATGAATACTTCAGTCATTTTGATTAAAAAGAAAAATCTTACGAGATTTCTATCAATTCTGGACCATATAAAATTATGAATTTTGTCAAGAACTTTCTTCTTTTAAAATTTCTAGATAATGTGTTTAATTTGGATACTGACTTTAACATTATTTACTAAAGAAAGGATTTGATGTTCTCTCAGAGATATTATAGATGCCTTATATTCTTCAATTCTCCATTTTTTTCTTTCTTTTTTAATCTTCCTTTCTCCCATTCTTTCCTTTCATCTTTCCATCATACATTGATATGCTTATATATTTAAAATATATATGAAATACAGATAAAAATAAGTAAGAAGGTGCCATACCACAAGTACTCCTTTATATCCTCATGAAGGAACATCTGACAGATGACAATCACTGTACCTTATGATAAATGAGAACGGAAAGATTCTCAATGTCAGAGGAACATTGAGCCAGAGGTTTCCTTCCTTTTATGCAATTTTGCAAGACAGAAGTGACAAGATATTTTAATGGGATAATACATATTCCTGCTTTTCCTCAGGAATGTTCTTTAGGTCTTATTCTTTGTTGTGTTTCACATTTTGTGTTCTCCTCCTTACACAGCCTATCACAATAGCACTTACTATATGGTGTTGCAAAAAGTTATTTCTCTATATTTTGCACAAGCTATATGAGTGAAAACATTGTGATATCACCAGTGCCTACAATGATACCTAATATTTAAAAAGTAGTGCACAATTTTTGATCAGTGAGTAAGTTGCCAAAAATTGTAAAAGCAAAAGTAAAAATATGACTAAATTTAGAAGATGAAAAATGGGATATTTAAAACATTATGATGTTATTCTATTTCTAATATGAAAAGAACGTTTATAATTCAAAAAGAAATGAAAAAACACCCAATACAAAGAGTGCAAAGAACACACCCAAAATAAATTACAAGTGAATAAATATGAGGGTGATAACAGGAAACAGGTCATAATTATTGAAAACTGACTGGGTGGGTGACAACCAGTGAACTAATTCCATTATACACATTTATATAATTTATACCAAAATTATGCTATGTAGTAATTAATTATTACAATGATATAGGTGAGGAAATGGATACTTAGACCGGTTTTAGTGAATCTTCCTGCTTCAGGAAGTGGGAATTTTATGACAGAACAGTGTATTCTATTTTAAACACAGCAAAGAACCTAACTGATTATATTAATTTGTTAGGGCTGACATAACAGAATAGCACAGAATAGTGGCTTAAACAACAGGATTTTTTTTTTTTTCTTATAATACTAGAAGTTAGAATTCCAAGGTCAAGGTATTGACATGTTCTGGTTCTTCTGAGGCCTCTCTTCTTGGGTTGTATATTGATGGCTATCTTATTACTGTGTCTTCATGTGGTTATCTCTCTGTACCCTAATCACTTCATCTTATAAGGACATTAATTATTTTGGATTAAAGATCGGATTATGATCCTATTTTAACTTAATTACCTCTTTACAGGCTCTATCTCTGAATAAGAACATTCTGAAATACTGAGAGTTAGGTCTTCAACGTATTAATTTGGGGAGAACACAATTCACACTGTAACACTGTTGGAAAACTGTGATAAAATATCCATTGTCTAGTTCAGAATGACAATGTGATTCAACAATTGTAAATGAGCATCTGTGTGCCATATACTCTATTAAACATTATGAAATACAGAGATGGACAAGTAATGGTTCTTGATTAATTTAATACAGGAGATAAATGCTCTTCCACTAGCAATAGAGAGAATTCACAGGGCAAATATTCTTAACTACCAGCTGAAGTAGGGAAGAGGGATGTGGGAGCCATGTTAGTACTCTTGATTTATAAATTGCTTCTTGTTGTCTGAATAGACATGAATTGACATTAGTGAACTGAGTGCCAGGGGTAAGGAGGAGGATGGTGTTCCATTAGAAAGACCAGTAAACACACAGAAGTGAGAAACTGAATGGTGTTCAGCTAGTCATGAAAATAAAGTGGTGTAACAATCTCCATTAATCTGTAATCATCAAATTCTCAAAAAAATATATATATATCTTTTCTGGTTTTATTTGCCAAGACAACCTCCTAATAGTTCATCATTTCAACATATAAAAATACAGACTAGGGGGGTGCCTGGTTGGCTCAGTGGGTTAAGCTTCTGCCTCCGGCTCAGGTCATGACCTCGGAGTCCTGGGATCAAGCCCCCCATCGAGCTCTCTGCTTGATGGGGAGCCTGCTTTCCCCCCTCTCTCTCTCTCTGCCTGCTGCTCTGCCTACTTGTGATCTCTATCTCTTTGTCAAATAAATAAATAAATAAATAAATAATTTTTAAAAAATACAGACTATAAATGCAGTACCAATATATTAGATTTTTAGAATTAATAAACATTTTGTATAATATTTTGAAAAACTCAAGGAAACAATTCTTTAATATTAAGAAGAATTATTCTACGTGAGCTTCTGACTACTCAGGGTATTGTTACTAACCCTTATGACTCACAAAGGAGATATAACTATGTTCTTCTTTTATTATTAGGAAAAAACTAATTCAAAATTCACTTCTTTCATGGGATGAACAATCAATTGAATCAAGATCTAATTAAGATTTCAATTTTGTTTTTCTATTGACAATTATACTTCAGTGAAATTTAGCTGGTGAATTTTTAGAGCAGCTAATGATATTAATGATTCTGAATTTGTAATTACATACCATGTTGGGTATTTTATTTCACTCCTATTAATAACCTGCTTCTGGAGAGCTGGTCTCAGTGACAATGGTGGGGAGGATTATGCCTCGATGAGCATAACAATTTAAAAGAACATCTAAACCAGACAGACTGCTTATAAACAGGAAGGCATAAGTTTGAAAGATAATCCAGCTAATCAGGGCTTCCAGTAGTTCTCAATTTCATTTGTTCTTTATTATTTTTGTTCCCCTCCTTCTATTTTATTATTAACACCTGTTTATCTGTTATGAAAAACCTATAAAATGATCAATAAAAAAGAGCTAGAAAATGCCCATTTGATTCTGATAACAAGACAACAAATAAATAACAAAAGTTCTTTCCCAGAATCTAGTAACATATTTGAGACTTAAAGAGGTCAAAATATATTTGCTTAAGAGAGTAAAAATTATAACTAAAAGTAGTACACACATGAAATAATTTTACATTTGCATGTACTAGACTCTGGAATGGGAAGGGAAAGGAAAATATAAAGAAATATAATCCTAAATGGTTTAAAATAATTTGTCTCTTATTAAATTAGATAGAAACATTCAAAAGTTAGAAGATGAACTTTAAAACACAAAATATATCATAAAAAAGGAAAAGATACCTGCTCATGATCTACTGAAATACAATTGTTGTTGACATACTAATGTCTCAAAATTATTTTATTTATATGAGTATTTCTTAAGGATAAAAAATTACATCTACTTAAGTATCTCATATATGTTTAATTTTCAGAAGCAAAACCATGGTATTTTTTGTTTTTATAAACATTATTAATGGTTTCATAATATTCCACATGATTTTATGTTTTTCTTGTACTTTTTTTTTAAAGATTTTATTTATTTATTTGAGATCACAAGCAGGCAGAGAGGCAGGCAGAGAGAGAGAGGAGGAGGAAGCAGGCTCTCTGCTGAGCAGAGAGCCTGATGCCGGCTTGATCCCAGGACCCTGAGATCATGACCTGAGCCAAAGGCAGAGGCTTACCCCACTGAGCCACCCAAGCGCCCTGTTTTTCTTGTACTTTAAAAAACTTAGCAGTGATTTTATCTTTATTATTGTGTCTTAGTTTTTACAAGAAGAAATCACAAACATTAATTTGATTATATTTGTCATATGTATGTATTATAATTAAAATTTTCTTAGGATATTCTGATTCATTCCTTTTTAAAAAAGATTTTATTTATTTATTTGAAAAAGAGAGAGAGAGAGAATGGGGCGGCGTGGGAGTAGAGGGAGAAAGGGAGAAGCCAACGCTCTGCTGAGCAAGAAGCCTGATGCCAGGCTCAATCCTAGGACCTGGAGATCACCCGAGATGAAGGCAGACACTTAACCAACTGAGCCACCCATGCACCCCCAATTCATTCTTCTAAGAGGAAAAAGTGAATTAGCATATTCCATGGGACTAAGGGGCTTAAATGAATCTCTTCCCACTCCCATTTAACCTACATTCATATGCTATATTTAGACTTTTCATTCTATGCATGTTTGTGTGTTGGGCATGTGTATGTTTGTAAAATGTATGTTTATGTCCTGATAAACCCATTGTAAGCTCAAAATATCTGAATTGAAAATGCGTTTAATATACCTAGCCTACTAAACTTCATAGCTTAGCCTATCTATGTGCTCAGAACACTTATATTAGCTTATAGTTGGGCAAAATATCTAACAGATTATTTTATAATAAAGTGTTGACTATTTCATGTAAGGTATTAGATACTGTACTGAAGGTGGAAACAGCATGGTTATATTGGTACAGAACAGTCGGAAGTGTGTCCCTCCATGATCTATGTCATGGAGGGACACACTTGACAGCTGTCAGGGAGTTGGAGTTTACTGCTGCCGCCCACCATCATAAGAGGGTATGATACTGAACTCCACTACCCTGAGAAAGTATCGAAATTCAAAATTGAACGTGTGTTTTCTACTAAATAAATGTTAATTTTGCACCATCCCAGAATTAAAAAATCCTAAATCAAGCCATCTTAAGTTGGGGGCCATATGTACCTTATCCTAGGAGAAATGTAGTTGTTATTTCCGGAACTTTCACCATCCTATGTGGAGAGTCAACTACTTAATTTGGACCTGAATTTACTCACGAATAATAATATTTCTTCTAGATCTGAAATGTTTTAGAATTTTCTGGGCCCTGATATTAAAACAGGTAAGTGATTGGCATATTATCTGTTAATGTACACATTTTCTATCTCCTTTTCTATGATTGACAACTTCAGATTCTAAAAACTATACGTAAATGGAGAAAGCGTATTGCTCAAACCACACTGTTCTAATGATGAAAATTAGAATTTGAAGGGTTGGCATTTGTTATATGTTCTGCTGCTTTCAGCTTCTTTTAAATTTTTACTGGTCTTTTTATTTTGATATGAACATTTATAGCACTTTGTTGTTGTAACTATTTTTAAGGAAGTGTTAAATCTCTATTTAGATATATTTATTAAACTTTTTTCTTTATTTTTAGGCATTTAGCTAGACCATCATTTCTTTTTCTGTCTTTCTGAAGTTTCCAACTGAAAGGAAAAAATGGAATAGAAGTCTTATACTAAAATTAGGTCATATTTGTCTAAGGGAACAAGATATAGGGAAGAAAGCTACAAATGAAAAAATAAATATTTAACTCTATGATTCCCTTGCAGTCACACCATATTCAAAGCAGATATGTCACACTGAAAATCTTGTAACAAATTTACCTTATTTCTTTTAGTTTAAAAAGACAGTAAATAAAAGAACAAGTTCTCCACATTTTCTTCCTGTTTATAACATATAGATCTATTAATGTTCCCCATTTCCCCCAAAGAGCCAAAAATTTCATGAAGGTTCTAATTTTCCTGGAGTAGAAAATTATATTTAATCAGATCATTTACTTCTACCCCAGTCATATTGTTTGTGTTGATCACATTTCAGATAAGACACTAAAAATATTTTACATGAGACTTAAAATGTATTTACTTACATTGCTCTCCTTTACTGTCTCTTATTTTGATCAATAATCTATGAAATTACAAAGCACTGAACTGGGCACTGGATATATAGCTTTACTGAAACTTCAAAATATGCATAAACTCACACACATACACACACACTGAAACTTATCCTTTACTACATTTGAAATCTGTTCCATAACATAACTCTGTTACTAGTGGGAAAAATCTAGTACATGCTGTAAGAGAGAAAAGCAAGTCTACTTACAGTAATTACAATGAATTATAAGTGATTCCTTAGAATGTTTTGTAAGATATTGAACACTGTATTTTAATAATCACTTGCATATATATATGCATATATTGCTAATAATCACTTGCATATCTCTCTATATAAATCCATATATATATATATATATATATATATATATATATATACTATTGAACTTAAGATGTCTACTTAATAGTAAAAAATACCTACACCAGATAAATAATTTCTAATGTTAATTATTGTGACTGGGCAACTTAATGGCAAGTTTTTATATAATCACACAAAACACTGAAATGGGTGTCTTTTGGTAATGAAAATTAATCTGAGAATTGAGAAGTCTACAGAATGACAGTGAAAGAAGAAAATAATATTTGATAGAAAATGAAATAATGTGTCAGACTCCATTTGGCTGACTATTCAAATTATATTTAAGTAGGCTGACTAGCTCTGAGTTATACAGGCCTGAGTGGGAGGTAATGAGTCAGACTAAATCATTTTTACTATCTTTATCACAGTCTGGCAGGTGTTCTGAATCTATCTTTTAATTTCCTTTCTTGAATATATTTATGCCAAGATAATATTGAATTACAATGTTTTTCACAATTGATTAAAGAAAATGCCTTCAAAAAATCTGTCTTAAGAAATAGAAAATGATGAGGTGATATTTGCCAGAAGGAAAATCCAAGCAAATGAAAAGTTATGACTAATGCTTTCAACAGATATTTGTTCTCAAAAATACTTTTGAAATTCAACTGGCATCTACATTGAAATTCACAAATAGCAAATCAGATACTACCAAAGGTACTTTCAAAGTTTTTTTTTTTTAACACCATCACCAATGAATTTAGACAAATGTTGTTCCCCTTTTTCTCCATACTTCCACAGAGAATTTAAAAAATTAATATACTTGTACTTTGAGATTTTATTACAAAAACAAAAAAAACTCAGTGGGTACAGGAATCATCTGTGGCAGAATGCTAACTGCCATCCTGATTGCAATAGTATTTCTGACAATGTTTGTATTGTTCCATCTGTATACTTTTCTTTCTACTAATGGTACCACCCTCCAGCCTGTGAAAGGCAGCTGGTCTGTGGGACTTTTGGCAGAAATACTTAGCTAGCCATACTGTATGAAGAATACAAATGTTTGTACTACCACAAAGACTGAAGCAAGAGTTCCCTTCTAGAAACATATCAGAAAAGTAAATATAGATATTAAGGCAAAACAAAATCAAGGATTGATTGTACTCTCCTCTTTAAAATATAGGAGTGGTGATGGTTGTCTGGGTGGCTCAGTCAGTTAATCCACTGACTTTTAATTTCAACTCGGGTCACAATCTCAGGATCATGAGATCAAGCCCTGCATGGGACGCTGTGCTCTTCATGGAGTCTGCTTAAGATCCGTATCTTCTCTCTCTGCCCCTCCCCCTACTCCTGCTCTCTCTCTCTCTAAAAGAAACAAATAAATAAATCTTAAAATATAGGAGTGGTGAAAAGGTCCATGGATAGAGGGAACACATGAGAGGAAAATTTATGAGAAACCAGGTGTCTGTTCTTGTTTTGACATTTTCATTCTATTTGACCTTGAGCAAGTCATTTAATCTCTTTGTAAAATACACTTGAAAAATATCTACTGTATGAATTTGCAGTGTGGCAATTTGCACTAAAATGCTTTTGTAAAGTATAAGTTCAAGACAAACCAATTTTTGCTGTTTATGGCTATAATTATAACATTTTAAGGCTCCACCTGTTAACCCTCAAGGATTTTGTAATAGAGGTTGTCAATGTTGAAATTCTTCTCCAGCTCAAAGATTTGTAATTGTCTAATGGAGTGGATCATAAATTCCTTTACTTAGCATTTGAGGTGGCTTATCATCTGTTATAGACATGTACTTTTGTAACCAACTTGATACTTTCGAACCGTGTTACAGTTTGTTCTCTGAATATGGACTACCACTTTGATTTGTTTTGTTTACAACCTCTAACTTCTCTTAAAATTCCCTCCCCAAGTAACTCTTCTAGCTACCATCCTATATATGTCATTCTCTCAAATTTTCCACAAATCTTCCCATTGTCCTCTAATCATAACTAATCTTTTTCCCACTAAAATATATATATACTTATTAATGTTCTTCAGTGTAGTAGAAATATTTTAAATATAATTAGCAAATATATGTTATATATCTAGTATATGGAAGGTGCATGCCACGTACTTGTGAAAAATAAATGAATAATTACCTGATGTCTCCTCAGAAAGTCAGATATTTACATGGCAAATAAAGCCTATTGGTTCACAGATTATTATATAGCTCATAATTGAGATAGAGATGCATATTCAAAATATATTTTTGGACTAGCACAGGATTTCCCAAAATGTTGCCTTAGGGCTTCCTCATCAGAATCACAAGCAGTGAAATTCAGACGCTGAGTCCCCATTTCATACCACATAGGTCAGAATTTGAGATGGGAGAAGCAGCCATCTCTTTATGCAAAAATCTTCCAAGAGATTATTTGTCTTATAAATATTGCATAACCTCTATTATACTACAGATATGAACATTTTTACATGGTGACATAGCAAGTAAATCCTGAGCACATCAGATGTTTTGAGTCTAGACTTGTGGAGGATCTCACTATGACATTGATGTCATATATTAGTGACTTTTCTGTTCACATTTTATATCCTTAGCTGAATGAATTAGGATGCATTTTAGGGAAAGAAAAGTAGTTTATTTTCCACAAAGACTTGTGTATATTTCACTTAGGATGAGAAATATCTAAAAATGAGAGCACCAAGTCCTAATTTCTGAAAGGATAAAGGATACTCATAGTCTATGTGCGTATATGAACACAGAAACACTCGTGCATATATAGGCATGTATTTTTTCTTCAAGTTGATGTTGCAATAAACAAAAATCATTTATAAGTATTTCATGCTTTTGGTGATATCTAACTAGTTTAAATTTCTCATTGTTAGTGTATAGATATAAATTTGGGCTTAGTATATTGACTATGAATTCTGTAATCTTATGAAACCTTGTTATTGGTGCTAAACTTACTTTTTTATAGAATCTTTGGGATTTTCTGTTTTGAAAATCATGTCTGCAAATAGAAATAATTTTAAGATACATGGGTGGCTCAGTCAGTTAAGTGTCTGCCTTCATCCCAGGTCATGATCCTAGGGCCCTGGGATCAAGCCCCACTTGGTTCCCTGCTCTGTGGGAAGTCTGCTTCTCCCTCTCCCTCTGTGCTCTCTTTCTCTCTCAGGTAAATAAAATCTTAAGAAAAAAAAAAAAAGAAATAATTTCATTTCTCCCATTCCATATGAATGCCTGTGTTTTTTTTTCCCCTCACTTATTGCTGTATCTAAGACACACCTGACACACCTGATTTATACAAGTTAAAAAAAAAATGAGGAAATGATGTTAGGTAAATTCCTAGAGAGTACACAGTAGAAAGTGAAGAACTGGGAATTTGAATCTGGATTTATCTGTCACCCAAATCTTGTTATTTAATCACCTGAGAATCAGCATAGAACCAATTACCTTTTCTATAGCATTTCCAAGTTATAAATCCATAGAGATATCAATGGAAAAATTGTTTTACTAATGAAGCACTGTTCTTATGTACCTCATAAATATTTAACAAAGTTTTGAGTGATTCAGCTTGAAAGACTTAAATAAATGCTTCAGATTTCACCACTTTTGATCAACTTGGTTTAAGACAATGAGTAAGTGAAGTTACAACTTATCAAAATGAGGATAATAAAGTAAAAAGAAGACAAATGACTATCTACATAAATTCATGTTAAATGTAATAAATCAAATAGGTTTTGATTCAGAGAAATATACAAATATCTATTGAGAGTTTTTAAAGAGTGCATTGTAACTATTTCTATTACTGCATGTCTGGTTACAATCCATGCAAATACATATGTAACCAGTTGGTTTGTCTATTACATCTACTTATTAATAATTATCATGCTCTTCCCTCATTACATTTTATGTAATGAGAGGTAATTTTATTATCACTCATTTAACTGTATGTGGAAGTAAAGGGAAATCATTTGGTCATAAACAACAAAATGCAGAAGTCTGAATTGAAGGCAAACTTGGTAATAGAAAAAGCTACATTTTGTGAATAGCCTAGAAATTTCAGATATGTACAATATATTCATCCTAATATCTGTGCTGAGTTTTCTGCATGAAAACTTTCTATGAGAAGTGTTTAATTTGAATATTTCAGTATATTTTAACTATTCTGTATTCAATTAATATAAGTTAAAGCATACTGCCTTGGGTGCCTGGGTGGCTCAGTGGGTTAAAGCCTCTCCATTCAGCTCAGGTCATGATCCCAGGGTCCTGGGATCAAGCCCCGCATCAGGCTCTCTGCTCCATGGGGAGCCTGCTTCCTCCTCTCTCTCTGCCTGCCTCTCTGCCTACTTGTGATCTCTGTCAAGTGAATAAATAAAATCTTAAAAAAAAAAATACTGCCTTGCTCATTTAGTCATTTCTAGTTTGATTTGTGGGGGATTTTATTTCAGTAATTTAAAAATTATATGACTTTCATAGTATAAAAGTATACATTTAATAATTTTGTGATAACAATTACATAATTTAAAATTATAAATTTTGTGTATTTTCAATAATCAAAGGAACATTATACGTAACTAGCTATAACGATTACAAGATACATGTATGTATGTATTTGAATCACATATTTTGTATCAACAAAGAAAATATTTTGTGTGAATCAGTTTATTTCAAGTGAGCTTCATTAAAAATAATCTTGAGATGCTAAAGTTTTACATAAAATATGGTTTTGTGTAAGTCTTAAATATGTTTTTAGATGCAAACAAAAGCCCTCAAATTGACTTAGTTTTCATTATACCCATTTCCAACCACCAGAGCATTGAGCACTTTTTAGGAGGAAGCTCTTTTCTCATTGATGGCTTATCTAGAGTAGATACCTGGTCAAGAGTGTGGAGAAAAATCAAATCACATTAAACTAATCCTTCTAGTACCACTGGCAAGTGTGTGGTCCGCCTCTAATTGGTAGGCTGCTTGTATTCTTGTTTTGATAAGATGACTTTAAAAGCAGTCTCTTTGGATTTTACTTCCCAATGTTATTCTTGCTATAAGATGTTTAGGAAAAAAAAAAAAAACTAAATGAATTTTAATACCTGATATGAGAGGCATTTGCTTAATTTTCATTATGTTACATTTTATGAGTTATATACAAACACATATGCTGAAAAGGTAGATTTTAGAAGGACCTATAAAGAAGCTAGGTTCATGCTGAAAGTAAGTGGGACTTGCATGCTTAGGTTTTCAACAATGTTTATTCTAATATTTGGTTATTTGTTAATAGTAATTCTGTATGGGGTGAGACAAGCTGTTGCTAACTGAAAAGAAAAATAATAACAGAAAAATAAGAGGAGAACAATTGAAAAGTAAATTTAACAGGAGTCAATTAAAAAATTCTGTTTTATGAATATGATCATTCTTCAGATACTTACCTCACGTCTCAAGCAATCTGTGCCATTTGAGACTTGTCACTATTCCCATAGAGTAACCAATGTGATATCCAGCTTAAAACAGTCTACTGGCTTCTTGTTATAAAGAATAAAAACCAGCTATGTGTTACTTACTTTTCCTAAATTTCCAAGCTCATATCATAGCTCTGACTTTGTTCCCCTGCTGTGCTCTTAACTGGATTACTGTAAAATATTAAGCAATATCCTTTTTTTTTTTTTTTTTTTTTTTTTTTTTTTTTTGGTGAGGCTAACTCTTGTTTCACTTTATTCCAACTGATCTTTACAGTTCTCTGAAATTCAGATCTCAACTTATAGGCTACCTTTCTGGAGAACCTTCACCCACCACTGACAGTGAGCATTCTGGTTATTGTTACAGTAGAAATTCCCTCTTGTCATGTAACTTTGTTTCCAGTACCCACTTGAACTTTATAAGAATGTGATTCCACTCCAAACTAAAGTGATGATTTTTTTATGTTTGTTAAAATTTCACCAAATTCTGACCACAGTCATTGTTTTATTTTATTTTATTTTTCCAGGGTTCCAAGATTCATTGTTTATGCACCACACCTAGTATTGCATGCAATACATGCCCTCTTTAATAGTCACCACCAGGCTCACCCATCACCCTACCCCTCTCTCCTCCATACCTTCAGTTTGTTTCTCAGAATCCACAGTGTCTCATGGTTCGTCTCCCCCTCCAATTTACCCCAATTCAGTTTTCCTTTCCTTCTCCTGATGTCCTTCATGTTATTCCTTATGCTCTACAAGTAAGTGAAACCATATGATAATTGACTTTCTCTGCTTGACTTTTTTCACTAAGCATAATCTCTTCCAGTCCCATTCACATTGATACAAAAGTTGGGTATTCATCTTTCTGATGGCTGTGTAATATTCTATTGTATGTATGGACCATATATTCTTTATTCATTTGTCTTCGAAGGGAGTCTTGGCTCTTTCCACAGTTTGGCTATTTTGGACATTGCTGCTATGAACACTGGGGTACATATGGCCCTTCTTTTCACTACATCAGTATCTTGGGGGTAAATACCTAGTAGTGCAATTGCAGGGTCATAGGGTAGCTCTACTTTTAATTTTTTAAGGAATCTTCACACTGTTTTCCAAAGTGGCTGCATCAACTTGCATTCCCACCAACAGTGTAAGAAGTTCCCCTTTCTCCACATCCTCTCCAACATTTGTTGTTTCATGTCCTTAGACATCAGGGAAACTTAAAGCTACACTAATTATTTTAAAGATAGTGTCATGACCCAAGTAAGACCCATACAAAACTGGCAGATATATACTAAGGTTTTCATTTTAAATACTTTCTTAACATTTTCAGAACTCCTTAATAATCTTCTTTTCTTTTCTTTTTTTTCTTTTTTTTTTTTTTTTTCATTGTATCTCAAGTTAAACAAGGTCAGGGAAACATGTAGCTTGGGAAGTGTTTGGCAGCCCCACAATAATAGAAACTCTAAGATGAAGGGAATACTAAATCTGGGCCCTTGTAGCTATCACTAACAGTAAATTGCTGATTCTGTATAGGGCTAAAGTCTGCCCTGAATTGGTATCATTATTTTTGCTTAGATTTTTGTTGTTGTTCTTGTTGTTTCTGGCAGTTGAATGTAACCTTACTGATATGCATCTACTAAACTAATAATGTTAACATCTTTTAATCCCTTTTATCCAATTGCCCTGTTTTATTATCAACTTTGCATTTTTGAATACCAGAAATTATGTTTAATCTGTTTAAGTATTTATTTTTAAATCTTTAGTTCCAAGAATCATGTGTTACTTATAGTAAGCAAAGAAAAAAAAAAAAAGCTGGATACATGAGCAAAGCAAAATGGCTGGAATTAGTAAAATAAAATATCAGGGTCAATTTGGTTCTATTGGATAAATTAGGCTGTGCTCCCTTATTATTGACAAAAGCCTAGAAATCCCATTTTTTTTAAATTTAATTTTACTTTTTCAGTGTTCCAAGATTCATTGTTTATGCAGCACACCCAGTGCTCCATGCAATACGAACCCTCCTTAATACCCACTACCAGGCTCACCTATTCCCTCACCCCCTTCCCTTCCAAAATCCTCAGTTTGTTTCTCAAGAGTCCACAGTCTCTCATGGTTCATCTCCCCCTCAGATTTCCCCCAGTCCTTTTGAAATCACAGATAACATTAAGTCCCAAAGTTCCAAAAGTTACACTGTATTTAAGTCTTAACACATATAAAATTGACTCTGCCATTTTAGTCTATCTAAATTTAGTTTATGGTAAACTCTATTAAACAGGCTTTTTGCCTATGCCTGACACCTACTCTTAACTCTGACATCTATGTTATCAGCCATAAAATCTTTTCCTGTGTTACCCTAACCAATAACTACCCCTACACGAATGTACCAGAATCATCTCAACCTCAACATGTATGCTTAAATTAAGACATTTTGCTTTTCCATTCTTCTTCCTAGTTTTTATTCATTGGGAATTGGGGCATGGGGTTTTCAGCCAAAATTGCTGTCTATTTTGTCTTAGACTGTTAGGGAAACTGACCCTGATAGATTTGAGGAATACTGGCAGGTATTTTGTAAAATGTGTCTCAATTGGGATTTGTCTGTTTTTCTCACACTTACACTAAGGTTACATGTTCTGGGAAGGAAACTGGAGGGGAAGAAGTGCAGTTTTATCACATTATATTATAGGTACATACTCTCAACATGACATCTATGTTGGTGTGAAACCTGATAATTTTGTTGAAGTAGTTTGTCAAATTTTCCCACTGTAAAATTATTCTAGTTTCCCTTTTCTATACTGTATTCTTTGGAATGAAGTCATTATGTGCAACCCACAGGGATGTCATATTCTTAGGTCTTCTCAGCTGTCAAAGCAAGGAAATGTATGGGTGTATATTAACTTGTATATGACATACCCATAAATATTTCATATGTAGTCACATGTGTCTATATTAAGCTAAATGTAAGTACATATTGATATTCTCAACTGTACTCCATTATTACATGGATCATTCTGGCTTTCTCCTCTTGATTTTCTACAAACTCCTGTTCCCACAGTGAAAAATCCAGCTCCTATAACTCAGTTGGAATTGTTCAATACCAGTTATGTGTGAATGTTGGTGTCAGAATTATTAACATATAATCTCTTGGAAAAGAACATTATCAAATAGTATACAATGTTATGTACAGTTGCTTTTGCCCCCAGTCTTGCAGAATCCATTAATTTTCAGTTAATTAGGGCAGCACCATTTTTACCTATCCCCTTCAGGAAGTTATTTCATACATTTATAGTATAGTTACAGTGTTTTGTCACGTTCCTCATTTTCTTTCATAAGGTTTCTATAGTTTTCAGAATACAGCTCTTCTACCTCTTTCATTAGATTTACTCCTAGGTATCTTAGGGTATCTCAATGGAACTGCTTGGTCTTTCTCCCTGCATGGCATCTGGATTCGGAGAGCAAGTGTTCCATGAGACAAGAACTAGAAGCTGCCAGTTTTTTAAGGTCTGAATCTGGAAACCAATAGAATGCCATTGCAGCCAAATTTATTTTGTCAAGTAGTCATACTTGGAATGAAAGATAAGAGACAAACTCATCCCTTAAGAGGAAAAGTATCAATAATTTGTGGCCATTTTAATCTTTTACAGAGGTCTTCAGCATATTTTCCTAGGTATTTACTTTACTCCTATCAACATATTCCTCCTAGACATTTAATATACTCCTAGGTGTGTAATATTTTGATACTATTTTAAATGATATAGTCTGTACAAAGTTGTTTTATAAACATTTGTTAGTGATATACCAAACTACATATGATTTTCGAAAACTACCTGTACTCATTAACCTTGTTAGATATGTTTATTAATTCTAATACCTCTCCCATATAATTTTTTGGACATTTAACGTAAGAATAATGTCAGCTTTGAATAGCCAGATTTTATTTCTCTTCTTTAATACTTAATTAGGTCTATGTAGGTGTTTGGAAATACGTATGTTTCATGTAAGTTATACTGACTACCTCAAGAGCATAATGAAGGTTTATTTCACTGACTCAGATCTCAAATACATTGTTAATAGAAGCAGTGATAGCTGACATGATTTCCTTATTCTGATCTCAGGGAGAAAGATTTGAATATTACCATTAAGTGTTAGGGTCTATTAGGAGAAAGCTTTTATCAGATTAAGACATTTTTCTTCTATTGCTCACTTGTTAAGAATTTTTGTTAAGAATAGATATTACACTTGATCAAATCCTGTCTTTTCTCTTTTTATAATCAATTATTGATTTTTTACATGTTAGTCCAAACATATATCCCTTTTTCTAACCTCTTCTTAGATTTTTGTAGACAATCTCAAAACCACCTACACAGTCCCCAGTATTTATGAATTATCATGAAAAACATCCTTTGTAACTCCTCTCAGAGCCAAACCCAAGACAGGACATTTTCTCTGTAGCCCATCTCTAGGGACTATTCCTCATCTATTTCAAAACATTTCAGGAAAGCATATCCCATCCTGTGTCTTTTTTTTTTAAATGAGGTTTTGTTTTGTTTTGTTTTCCTTAAAATTAGATTTCTCCTCTGAATATACCACAAAGAAACAAAAGACATAGAATTTCTTAGCAACATCTATGGATTAAAATTTCTTAGTTGCTCCTAAAACATCTGAAAACTTTAGTAGTATCATTTCTGGACTTCTTATACACTTTTCTTAACCTCAAAGAACTTTCCTTATTTTCTTGAAGGTCAACTATTCTTTCAAAAAATGTATTTTCTTGTTATTTTATCTAAAACATTTCATTTTATTTTGGAGAGAGAGATTGTCAGCATCTCCATTTTGTCATTTCTTAAATGAAAAAAACATGTTTCCTCAACTTTTTCTCTTTCAATGTACAAATATCCTCCAAGATTTTTTTTTCTTTTTCCTGTCCACATTTGTTTATTTTTCCCTCTTTTTCATGTTAATGTCATTTCTTAAATGGGTGGTGATATTTGGATGAATGCTTTGTGTGAATACATCAGGCTTATCATGTGCTATATTGGGATGTGACTGAATCATTTCCTTGAAGGAATAACAACTATTGATATTTGTAGGTTTTTCTTCTTGAGCTCATTAGTTTCTATGTAGTGGAACAATATTCTTCTGGGAATCATTAGATTGACCATTGTACTTTTTCCTCAACAATGGAAACAGAACAAGACTATTTTTGCACCCTTGAGATTCATTGCTCCTACACAAGGGATTAAAAATAATCTTTTTTTTTTTTTTTTTGCTTCAAGTCCTACCAGATAGCTTATAAACTCAGAGTTAAAAGATCAGAGTGTTTTCTGCATGACCTTAAAGTACTGTGCATTTCCCAAACTGAAGGAGATTTGTTTCTCAAAGTACCCACATACGTATATTGACATACCAAGGTTGTTGAATACAGAAGACCGAAATTTTTCACTTGCTGCCAAAGTGGGATGAACAGATTATCACATGGCTCTATGGTTAGTACTTTCTTTTCATCCCTCATTAAGCATTGTTCCTATTATCCAGATAGTATTCTAGTTGGAGGGAAAAATATGTATAAAATTTTGAAAAATTTGTTCTATAGACAATATATACATAGACCAAAAACCTGTTGACAATATTTTTAAGCGTTGTTTTCAAATATTTTTTGTGAATTTGCAATGTGACTTTATGAGTACATTCTCTTATTATCTGATGTATAATTAAATATGTAAGACAGATGTGGACACAAATCTTCAAATCTTCAAATCATCAAATCTTCACTAACTTTCTTTTTGTTTTTCAGGGGGAAAAGAGCTGTTAGTGAGGCATCAGTTCTGGTTTTTAAGATTTATTTATCTATTTTAGAGAAAGAAAGTGCACAAAATAAGTAGGGGCAGAGGAAGAGGAAGTCTCAAGCAGACTTCATGCTGAGCATGGAGCACAATGTGGGCTTGATCCTGTGTCCCTGAGATCACAACCTGAGCCAAAACCAAGAGTGGGACACTGAACCCACTATGCCACCAAGGCACCTCGAGACATCAGTTCTTGTACCACAGTAAGTAACATTTCAGAGAGAACTCCTTTAATCCTCAGTATTTCCTAATATAAACTTTGTTGCTCTCAATTCATTATGCTATAATTATTCCTTTTTTTCTCTGTACATTAGTCTTTCTGTTCATGGAATTCTGTTCACTAGAATTTCTCTTTGTTAATTTTTTTGTAATAAAGACTTTATTTTTTAAGACATATGTTAGGTTTGCAGCAACACTGAGAAGCAGGTAGAGATTTCCCAGGTTGACATGTTTTCTTTCAGTGACTGCTGATGAAAGGTGGTAATTCTGAATTCTCGTGGGGCTCTGGGCTACTGACCATATCCTGTTCTTTTTGAAAGTGTTTTAAAATTGATTATTTAGGATGAGTTCCTGATTACCTCCTTTAGAAGAGATAAACTCTGTTATGAAATTTCTTAGACTTTTTCCACACTTGTAATACTAGTTTTTGGTAAGTTCTATCTAACTTATATCTTAAGAATCACAAGGACAAGTTATCACATTCTATCATGTCTTGATTTTTATTTTTTATAGCACAAATCCCTTTATACACTTTTGTCTATTTAGGTGATCAATACATGTAAGATGAATAAATTCATTAATAAAAACTTTTTGATAAGAAGAACTTGCAAGACTTGGTAAGCAGTTCACATAGATGGGTGTGTGATGAGTGAGCTGAAAAGGAAAAAGGACACAGGCCCAAACTACATCTTTTGGTTTGATTGATGTGCTCATTTCCAGAAGATTACCTAGTCTTCATATGTACCCATGTGTTTGCCCCTCTCATACTCCTCCAATCCTTCATGTTCCACTTCTCCAGAAACCAAACCTCCTATTTCTTCCAGGATGAGAAGAAGTAGTCATGCAGGTAAAGAGGATGTGGAAGAATCTGCCTGAATTCTGATACTTCCTTTATAGACTTACAAATACACTTCCCCATTTTTATCATTTCTATTTTCAGAAGTTCTAGATTTCTTAAATTGTTGAAGTTATCTGAAGTTTTATGGTGTGAATCCATCAGCTTTTAGAATCCATGACTGCATGCATAAATTTTACATCTTTCTAAGATGTTTAATCCATTATTACCTATTTCCCACCTCTAAATATTCTGGTGAGTTTTCTCTCCTTTGTGTTTTATTTTTCCTTAACTTGGTAATATATATATGAATGACATACTTTCTTTACCCTTTAGCATTTTCAGAGTTTTTGCCACTCCAGGGTAGAGGAAAGATCAGATTATATTTGTTTCAACTTTCTGTGTTTAGAAAGGTAAAAATATATTTTTTCCAGTCCAAGGGGATGCTCGTTTCCAGTTTTGTACCAGCCTGAGCTTCACTCATAAAAATCCATACCAACTTCCAGACTAAGCCTTAACTACTCTCATATTTTTATTTTATCTACTAATTCTCTCCTATTTTTTCTTCTTTTTTTAAGGAATACAATTGGTCATGGATATAATTTTTATCACGACTGTATTTTAAGTCATATATCTTTTCTTCAGATCAAACAACATTGTGGCACAGAATTTGCCTAAGGTTCTTAAACTTTTCCAGAGCTATATTGGTATTCGTCTTAAAAAGTGAACTAGAAAGATCATAATTTCTACTCTGTAGTATTATCCTATATGTTAAATATATGTTTATTAAGTAATATAACTTTTTGACTCACAATTTTTTAGGGGTGTGTGTGTGTGTGTGTGTGTGTGTGTGTGTGTATATGTGTGTGTTTATCTATATGACAACAGGAAATTGTGAAAAAAGTATTCTTTGTTCACTAATACACTTGAGAGGCAGAAGGGTGAAGGGAGAAAAGAAAGGAGGATTGGGAATATCAATTCAAATTAAAAACAAAAAACCAAAAGTAATAAAACAATTATCTGTGTCTGTATGTGTATTTACAGAAATATGAGTGGTCAATAATCTGTTTATAGTAGTTATATATGAGTGGAAAGATTTCACATAATATTTGCCTTCTTTCTTAAGCTCCTTTTATTACTTATAATTTTCTAAAAATTGGCTTATTACCTATCATAACTAAAAGAGATTAACTTTGCAAAAACAAAAGCAGGTCCATGACCATGATCTTTCTTTGTATTCTGTGAGGCATATATAGATTATACCTTATTCATGCTTATTTCTGACTATGATTTTTAAAAAGCTGAGTTTTAAACCTTAGAGTAAATTACACTAATATTGAATATATCAGAATAGTTACCTTTACTTTACTTTAAATGTAGAATAATGTTGATTTTGTCCATGTTTTCTACTAATTCACATCACTTACTCTGCTTAGATTTGTGGCATTATAAGCCTTTAGTATATTTAAGTGAGGTACACACAGTTCCAAGAATCACAAGTCTGAGACTCAATATCTAGCTATACATTGATCTCTGTTAAACACACACACACACACAAAATGCTAATTTTTCATTGATAATTATAACTAGTCTCTTTGTTTTCCTATTTCCTGGATAATATTGACAAAAATACAATGAAAACAAGAGAAAAAAAGAATACTCATTTCAACAAAAAGAATTGATATAAGAGAAAAAGCAAGAATTAAAATATATACTTATATTTATATGTACTTACACTTCACTTCTAATAAATGTTATATTTGTTTATGGATGAAGAAACTAGGGACCAAAAGATTAAATAATTTGTTCATCCAAGTTCTCATATAGCTACTAGCTACAGAAATCTGTAGTTCTAAAGTGATACAATATACCCAGAGGAGGAGCTTCTGATCTCCTGAAAACAGCAAAGTTCTGGCAAATTACAACAAATATTATTCAATAAATAAGGAGATCTACATAAGACAATTTCTTTATTTTTATAGGAATGTTGTTTGCTATATCTAAAACAGTCTGAACATACCAGGAAAGTAGCAGTCCATACTCTTTGAAATCAGACACACTTGCATTTGAGTCCTCCTTTCACCATTATCACCTTGAGAATACTATTTAAGCCATTCTGATAAAATCTCCTATTATTTGACATTAGTACAATACCTTAGTATAAGAATATGAAAATTTGTTATTCACATGAACAGTGATTTTTTCAGTATTTATTTTATAAATTCCAACGATTCATAATAAGTGTTAAACTCATTTTTTCTTGAGATTAAACAGATTAAAACAATTGTCTTAATATGCCTAAAATTAGTGTGCCTGGATGGCTCTGTCAGGTAAGCGACTGCCTTCAGCTTGAGTCATGATCTCAGGAACCTGAGATCAAGCCCCACATTGGGCTCCCTATTCAGCAGTGAGTCTGGTTCTTGCTGCTCCCCCCCTATTTGTGCTCCTCCTGTTTTCTCTCTCTCTGTCTAGTAAATAAATAAAAAATATTTTTTAAAAAATGTCTAAAATACTATTTCTTTCTTCTGAATTCAGAAAAACAAATCTACAAAATATGACCAATCTGTCCCTAACTGAAACAGTTGTAAGATCAACATTCAATTATGTCATGCATTCAAAACCATTCTTTCAATATTTACCCATATTTCATAAATGCAGGCACTGTCCCTAGCAAAAGAGATATAAATGTGATTATCTTGTCCCTCAAGATACTTATAGTCTCAACTGGGGCAAAGAGCAGTTGGCACTGGCATACATGATAAAGTCCAACTTTCCATAGTTTCCATGTCCAATAGCACATGAGAAATTAGAGTCTCAATAAGCAAAATGTGCAATAGTCAACCACTTAAAGATGATGGAAAGATAAACAAGTTCAGGTAAACTATTACCATCAAGACCGCTCAATATTTATTTGTTTTATCATATCATATTCACATTCCATTAATCTTGAGAGTTCACAGAAACATTTCAGTATGCTGAAATGTTCCTAAAACTAAATCTCTTGGACACCTGGGTGGATCAGTCAATTGGGCATCTGTCTTTGACTCAGGTCATGGTCCTTCGGTTTTGGGATCAAGCCCCACATCAGGCTCCTGCGGTGGGAAGCCTGCTTCTCTCTCTCCCCCAACATTGTGCTCTTTCTCACTATCTGTCTCTCAAATAAATAAATCATTTAAAAAAAATAAAAACAAAAACTAAACCTCCTCTGCCTACCGAGTTCTCCTAAAACACTGCTTAAAGTCACATACTTCATATGAAACTCATTAAGCTGTTTTGAAGAATGTAAACCTGTTTCCAAGTCATCAAGCAACTAAGTAGTTGCTTGATGACTTCATTTGTGCAATAATTTCCCTCTCCCTACTCAGTTATTCACTAATAAATTTGGAAAGTAAGGTCAAAAATGCTAGTCTCTATAAATTGGTAGTAGCATCATAAATCTTACATGTGCATAAATCATTAATGTACTGGTAACTTAATCTTTCTCTATATGCAGATTTCCCCTTTGCAATATTCTAAATTAATGTTTGCTCCCGTTCCATTTCCACTGTTGACACCTTGGTTGATCTAATTCTTTGGCTTGTTGGTCAACTTGCATGGCCTGTAATTTAATTTGTCTCTTCTGTTAATACTTCTAGTGATTATTTAGTGTTTTGGCTTTTTCAGATTGTCTTATGGTCTTTGTTTAGGAACTACCCTATGGATACTAATGATACATACCTCAGACATGATGTTTTCTTTTCTTCTTTTACTTTTTTAAATATTTTATTTATTTATTTTGAGAGGGGGAGAGAGAGACAGTGCAAGCAGGGAAAGGGAAGTGGGAGAGAGAGAATCTCAAGCAGACCACACCAAATATGGAGCCAAGCTGAAATCAAGAGCCAGACTCTCAATGGGCTGAGCTACCCAGGTGCCCCAGGTATGATATTTTTTGAACTCAACTTATTAACTGGTCATCAAGGAAAGTTAATTATAGAATTTATACAATCAAATAACTCTTATTTTTTTTTCCTATAGCAAGGAGGATTGATATCTCATGGACTACCAGAGGTGTACACATGATAAATATTAGGTAGGGAAATATTAAGTTGGAAAGGTAACAAAATTATTTGTTCTCTTCCTTTAATGACTTGTTCTCTGTTTGTCTTCTGATTCTTGGTTCATCAGCAAGAGAGCATTAAGCCCAGTCAGACACAAACCATATTGTCCTACAGTGTAGTCTAGTACTCTCTTGAACTGATAATAATAGTGATTTTAAAATACTTTAAAAGGTACCTGAATGACTCAGTCAGTTAAGCATCTGCCTTCAGCTCAGGTCATTATCTCAGGGTCCTGGGATCAAGTCCCACATTAGGCTCCCTTCCCTGCTCTAAGGGGAGTCTGCTTCTCCCTCTCTCTCTGTCAAATAAATAGATAAAATCTTTTTTAAAATACTTTCAGTACTTTCACAGATAAGCTATTTTAATGGTTATATAATCATCTTATTGCAAAAACTAATTAGTGTCTGAGTCCCATGATTTAATGGATAATTTGGTTTTCTAAAAAACAAAATTTAAAAGTTCATTAATTTAAATAGAATGTTAAATAATGAAAATTATAATGATATAATAATTTTGAAGATGCTGCTCAAATAACTGACATTTGGAAAACTCCGCTATCACCATTTTCTATGTTCTTCCACCAAATAAAAAGACCACTATAGGGCACCTGGGTAGCTCAGTTGGCTAAGTGTCTGACTCTATTTTTGAATAAACTCAGGATTGTAAATGAGTTCAAGCCCTGCATTGGGGGTCCATGCTCAGTGTGGAGATGGCTGGAGATTCTCTATCTCCCTCTCCCTTTGCCCCTCTCCCTGCTTTTGTGTCCATGCTCTTGTGCTCTTTCTTGCTCTCTCTCTCTCTCAAATAAATATATAAATAAATCTAAAAAAAAAAAAAGACCCCTGTCGTCTATCTTCCTTGATTTCCAAGACCTCTAGAGTTTGTTAAGTGCCTATACACACTCCCTTGGGACTCCACTTTCCTTTCTGAAACCTCATTCAACTTCTCATTTTTGGTTTGATGACCTTTCTCTTTAAATTTAATACATGTATATGGTATTACATCTGTATTATACCCCACTAGTTCCTGGAGTAATAATCTGGCCATGGGACAATTTAATATCTGTTAAATGAATGAATAGGAAAATTATTCATATTTCATAGGGCTTCAATCATGTAATAGGTAAGGTGTGTAAAGAATAAATTTAGGTGACAAATAATCAGCATCAATCTTTTAAAGCTATTATTCTCAGTTTAACAAATCTTATGGCTACTTTGTTATATGTAATGCAAAAAGTACTATTACTGGAATTTCTGGATTTCTGCTGCTACTTTTTGTTGCTAGTATATATGAGATATACATTTTGGCAGATTTCAGTTATTTAAACAAAAAACAAAAAACAAAACAACAACAACAACAACAAAAATGTCCCTCTGTGTTTTGGATTAGGGACTGCAGGAATCTGGATGAACTTTCAAATTAGAGTAAGGTGGAACTAATTTTTTTCTGGGATATGTCAGAATAAGCTACTGAAGAGTAAGATGGATAGTTAGACTTAGAAGTTGAGGGTGAATACAGAAAAACAGAGGAATAATATGAAATAGGAAGCCAGTGAAGTTGCTGATGAGACTGTACAGTAATAATTTAGAAACAGGTATGTATGATCTTTAATATAAAGCTTCTTTTGTTTCTATAGTGTAAAGCTATCACAATTTTTTTGTCTTGATTGAGGCTTATTAAATAGGGATTCAAAAGAAAGGTATTGATCTACTCAAAAGAGAGCAATGCAAGCAAAGCTGGTATTAGGAAGATTCATAAATAGAATTAATTTAAGTAAAGCTGGAATTTAGACTGCATAATTAGTTAAGATAATTGTCCCCAGATTTAGAAGTAGGTAATACCAGGAGAGTAAGATATGTTCCAAAACCATGAAATTAGAATTCTAGTCATTTTTATGTAAGCATTAATCGGTAGATAATCCCAATTACAATACACTACAATTACACTACTACTAGGTATTTATTTACCCAAAGAATACAAAAATACTAATCCAATGGGATACTCAGATCCCCGTGTCTATAGCAGCATTATCTGTAATAGCAAAATTATGGATACAACCTTAATCTATCAAATGATGAATGCATAAAGAAGATGTGGTATGTACCATGGATTACTCAAGCCATAATAAAGAAAGAAATCTTGGTATTTGCAATTACATGGATGGAGCTAGAGAGTATTACACTAAGCAAAATAAGTCAGAGAAAGGCAAATTACCATATGATTTCACTCATATGTGGAATTTAAGGAAAAGAGCAAATGAGAATAGAGAAAAAAGAGAGAGAGAGACAAACCAAGAAATGGACCCTTAAGTATGGAAAACAAACTGGTGGTTACCAGAGGTAAATTGGGTGGGGGATGGGTCAAATGGGTAACAGGGTTTCAGGAGTGCTCTTGCTGTGATGAGCACCGTGTTTTATGGAAGTGTTGAATCACTTTGTTGTACACCTACAACTAATATTATACTGTAAATTAACTAACTGGAATTTAAATAAAAACTTTAAAAAATGGTAGATAATCTAGGTGATCTTTGTACATGAATTCAGTAATTTAGTTTAATATTTATCTTTACTTTTGAACTAGAGATACAAACAAAGACTTTTTTTAGCCTTCAAGTTCAGTTTGGTAGATGAAAGAAGGAGAGAAAAAAAGATCAAGATTCCATTTTTATGCAATTGGATATTTTGGTCTATAAATTTGGCCAACACCTAACATAAGGTATCTTTTATAGTATAAATATAGTGAATGACTCTAGTAGGCAAGTGAACGTTAACTACAAATGTTAGGCTCTATTATAACATTACATGGAATAAAAATTACTTGCTTATTTTTCAAGGAAGTGTTTTAGAGTTTATTGGTGATTTTAATTTTTTTTCCTTTATATTTGGAATTGGTTTCAGAGACTTAGTAAAGATTAGGAAACCAGTCTGGAAAAACAAATGCAGGTTAGTTATTTATTTACCATGAGGAACAATGTGAAGTGAGTAGACATCTTGTGTGCTCCCAGTGCAGGTAAAAACCCAGAGATATTTAAGGCAGGTTTTATGGGGAATAGGAGAAGTATTGAGAGCACTGACACTTCTATTTTCTGTGTTTTTACCAGTACAGACTCTTCAGTTATCCAGAATGGTAAAAATACATTGAACACTAGCTTGAATTAAAGATATTACACAAATAAATGCTAATTTATATCTTGGGTTGAATTCACAAAATATGCATGTTAAGTTTTTATACTCATATCTTAAGAGGATTTTTCTATAATTGATGCTTCCTGAGATGAAATAATCATTTACACTTGCTTGAATCACAACCCTATCCTCAAAAAAAATTACACAGTGAGGCAGAATTTCAACCAACTTTCAGTCCTGTGGAAAACATTAGCACAGAGGAACTTTGATATCACGTTTAAAAATACATGTGTTGAACTTTTTTAATGTTTGAGATAAGTATGTTTCAATTTAGTTTGACTGCTTCATATTTACATTATTTCTCTGTTGGGGGAGGATATCACAGTCTGCTTGCTATATTACATATTTATATCCTTTTTTCTTTGTATGAATCAAAATTTTCTTTCTGTCTTTTCTTTTTTTTAAGATTTATTTATTTATGTATGAATCAAAATTTTCACCATTCCTCTTCTCACTGATTTTTCAAATGAAACTGCATGACTAATCTGTAGTATTTTTAGAGAATAAAAATGACTTGACACATAGCAAGAATATACTGACCTAATTAGCTATCACTCTAAAGTCTCCATTAACTCAATCAGAAAATGGTTGTACAGTAAAAAATGTGAAGTCTTGGGGCCTATTGCTCCCATGGCTGTAGTCTGACAGACTTAGAGAAAAAAAAAAAATCCCATTTATTTTCTTTTCTCAGTCTTACAATAGTCAAACTTTTTCATTCATTTCCTTATGGTTAACATTGTTCTCTCACATTGAAAAACAAAGACAAAAATAAAGAGATAGGAAAGGTAGAGGTACAAGAAGGTAAAAGAAGGATAGAGGAAGAGATGAATGAAAAAAGGAAGGGAAGGATGTCTCCATCTGTTGAGAATGTGTAATAAAAGGTAACACTGCTAAAAGTGTCAAGGTTTGTGGAAATGTATAAAGTCAATCAACAACCTATAGAACATTCTTAGAATTAGAATTGATACAAGAACTAAGATAGATATAGTAACTGGGGGGGGGGGGAATCCAGTAAGGAGAGTGAGGGTATAATTTTTAATGTATTAAAAATGCAAATTATTTGTGGAAACATTTTCAGTGTTGGTGTCTGAGTTCAGCTATTGGAAGACAATAGAAGGAAAATTAGGATATGAGAATAGAGGACAGACTAAGTGTTCCTGCAGATCTCTCCCTGCCAGCATGCATTCTTCTACTTAAGACTATTTTCCTCTATCTAAGCCACATTTCCCATGAAATTGCTTCCTACAGCTACAACTCTGTATTACAGTATACTACCTCTACTGCTTCATTCAGCCCTCCAGTAACAATAAATGTTCACCAACATTTCTAAACTTGGAGTCCCACAATATCCTTGTTATTTGTCTTAAACTTGCCCACACACTTTTAAATGCTTATTAAAGTCTCCTCAACTAACACATCTAAATATGACATCTTTTCTCATTGAGATTAATTTATTAGATGATAAATCCATTTAACCCCAGCTGTGTGTGCATATGTGTCTCTCTGTGTGTGTATGTGCATGTGCATGCCAAAAATAGAACTGACATATAATATTATGTAAATTTAAGGTATACACATGTTGACTTGATCCATTTTTTGTTCCAATATGATCACCACCATACTGTTAGCTAACATCTCTATCACATAATATAATTAACATTTTTTTTGGTAGTGAGAATATTTATGACCTAGTCTCTTGGCAACTTTTAATTATAGAATACAGTATTGTTGACTGTGGTGTGCATCAGATCTCCAGAATTTATTCATTTTTGAACCACTGGTTTCTATCCTTTTTTCCTTCAATTTTATTTTTTTCAGTGTTCCAAAATTCATTGTTGATGCACCACACCCAGTGTTCCATGCAGTATGTGCCCTCCTTAATACCTGCCACCAGGATGACCCATTCCTCCTACTCCCTTCCCTTCCAAAACCCTCAGTTTGTTTGTCAGAATCCACGGTCTCTCAGGGTTTGACTTCCCCTCCAATTTCCTCCAATTCACTTTTCCTTTCCTTCTCCTAATGCCCTCCATGTTATTCCTTATGCTCCACAAGTAAGTGAAACCATGATAATTGACTCTCTCTGGTTGACTTATTTCACTCAGCATAATCTTCTCCAGTCCCATCCATGTTAATACAAAAGTTGGGTATTCATCCTTCCTGATGGAGGCATAATATCCCATTGTATTTATGGACCATATCTTCTTTATCCATCTGTCTGTTGAAGGGCATCTTGGTTCTTTCCACAGTTTGGCGACTGTGGCCATTGCTGCTATGAACATTGGGGTACAGAGGGCTCTTCTTTTTACTATATTTGTATCTTTGGAGTAAATACCCAGTAGTGCAATTGCAGGGTCATAGGGTAGCTCTACTTTTAATTTTTTTAAGGAATCTTCACACTGTTTCCCAAAGTGGCTGCATCAACTTGCATTCCCACCAGTCCTTTAACATCTCCTCAATTCTCCTAATTCTTATTCTATTACCATGCTAGTCTCCATTTCTGAGGGTTTTCTTTTGTTTTGTTTTTTAGATTCCATATATAAGCGATATCATACAGGATTTTTATTTCTTTATTTCACTTAACATAGTGCCCTCAAGATCCATCCATGTTGTCCAAAATGGAAGACTTTCCTTCTTTCTGATGGCTAATAATATTCTTGTATAAGTATGGCAATCTTCTTATCCACTGATGGACTTTAAGGTTGTTTCCATATTTTGGCTACAATAAAGATAGGAGTGCAGATACATTTTTAATATCCTCTTATCATTTCCTTTAGATATATACCCAGAAGTGAGATTGCTGGATCATTTGGTAGTTCATTTTTTTTTGTTTTGTTTTTTGTTTTGTTTTGTTTTTGTTTCGTTTTTGTTTTTTGAGGAAACTCCATACTGTTTTCCATAGTGGCTGACTGAATTTACATTATTACCACTACTGAACAAGGGTTTATATTTCTCAGTAATCTTGCCAATACTTACTATCACTTGTCTTTTTGATGATAACCATAATAATAGGCATGAGGTTCTGATTCACATTTTCCTAATAATTAATGAGGTAAAACATCTTTTTGTGTATCTGTTGGCCATTTGTATCTTTTCTTCAGGGGACAAAAAAATCTATTCATTTTCTCTGCTCATTTTTAAATCACATTGCTTGGGTTCTTTGTTATTGAATTGTATGAGTCCATAAAAACTAATATTTTGGATACTAACCCCTTATGAGATATGTGGTTTGCAAATATTTTCTCCCATTTCACAGACTACTTCTCCATTTTGTAGGTAGTCTGTTTTAGTGTACAGAAACTTTATGTTTGTGTGAGTGTGCTTTTGTAGCTTGCACTTTTGGTGACAAATTGAATTTATTATTATTATTATTATTATTATTGTTATTATTTTATTTATTTTGCCAGAACTAATTGGGATTTGAAAGGAAATTCATCCTTTCTGGTTTTTCCCTAGAAGTTTCATAGTATCAGTTCTTATGTTTAAGTCTTTAATCCATTTTTAAGTTAATTTTTGTGATTGGTCATAGGCCAGTTTAAATTTTTGGCGTGTGGTTATCCAGTTATTTTATCATGTTTTATTGAACAGATTATCTTTTCCCTGTCAAGTATTCTTGATTCTCATGTGAAATATTGGTTGACTGTATATGTGTAGGTTTATTTCTGGACTGTCTATTCTGATCCTATTGGACTATATGTCTATTATTATACCAATAACCATTCTGTATTGATTACTATAGTTTTATGGTAAGTTTGAAATCAAGAATGGGATGTCTCCAGCTTTGTTCTTTTGTCCTTTTTTAAAAAATTAATATGTAGTGTATCATTTGTTTCAGGGGTACAGGTCTATGATTCATCAGTCTTATACAAAGACCAGTCCTCATTACAACGCACACCCTCCCCAATGTCCATCATCCAGTTATCCCATCAAACCACCTTCTTCTCCTCCAGCAACCCTAAGCTTGTTTCCAAAAATTAGGAGTCTCTTATGGTTTCTCCTCCTCTCTGGTTTCATCTTCTTTCATCTTTTCCTCTCTTCACCTATGATCCTCTGCCCTGTTTCTTAAATTCCACATATAAGGGAAACCATATGGCATTTCTCTTCCTCTGACTGACTTATTTTTGGTTAATATAATATACTTTAGTTTTATCTATGTTGTTGTAAATAGTAAATTTTGTTCTTCTTCGTGGCTGAGTAATATTCCATTATATATAAAACATACATCTTCTTTATCAATACATCTATTGATGGACATCTTGGCTTCTTCCAAAGTTTGGCTATTGTGGACATTGTTGCTATAAACATTCAGGTGCGAGTACCCTTTCATTTCACTACATCTGTATCTTGGGGATAAATACCCAGTATTGCAACTGCTGTTTTGAAAGGTAGCTCTATTTTTAATGTTTTAAGGAACCTCCATGCTGTTTTCCCAAGTGGCTGTACCAGTTTGCATTCCCACAAACAGTGTAAGAGGTTTTCTCTTTCTCCACATCCTCAGCAATATTTGTTGCTTCCTGACTTGTTAATTTTAGCCATTTTGACTGGTGTGAAGTGGCATCTCTTTGTGGTTTTGATTTGTATTCCCCTGATGATGAGCCACGATGAGCATTTTTCATGTCTGTTGGCCATTTATATATTTTCTTTGGAGAAATGTCTGTTCATGTTTTCTGCCCATTTCTTGATGGGATTATTTGCTCCTTGGATATTGAGTTTGATAAGTTCTTTATAGATTTTGGGTGCTAGCCCTTTATCTGATACTTCATATGCATATATCTCCTCCCATTCTGTCAGCTGGCTTTTGGTTTTGTTGATTATTTCCTTTGTTGTGCAAAAGTTTTCGTATTGATGAACCCCAGTAGTTCATTTTTGCCTTTTAACCTTGCCTTTAGAGACATGTCTAGCAAGAAATTGCCATGGCCATGGTCAAAGAGGTTGTTGCCTGTGTTCTCCCAAGAATTTTGATGGATTCCTGTCTCACATTTAGTTCTTTCATCCATTTTGAGTCTGTATTTGTGTATGGTTTAAGGAAATGGTCCAGTTTAATTATTCTGCATGTGGCTGTCCAATTTTCCTAACACCATTTGTTGAAGAGACTGTCTTTTTTCCATTGGACATTCTTTCCTGCTTTGTCGAAGAGTAGTTGACTATAGAGGTGAGAGCCCATTTCTGGGTTTTCTATTTTGTTCTATTGATCTTTGTGTCTTTTTTTGTGCAAGTACCATACTGTCTTGATGGTTACAGCTTTGTAATAGAGTTTGAAGTCTGAAATTGTGATGCCTCCAGCTTTGGTTTTCTTTTTCAATATTTCTTTGGGTATTCAGGGTCTTTTCTGGTTCCACACAAATTTTAGGATTATTTGTTCCAACTCTTTGAGAGAGTTGATGGTATTTTGATAAGGTTTGAAATGAATTTGAAGATTGCTCTAGGTAGCATAGACATTTTAATAATATTTGTTCTTCCAATCCATGAGCATGGGACTTTTTTTTTCATTTCTTTGTGTCTTCTTCAATTTCTTTCATCAGCATTCTATACTCTTCTGAGCACAGATCCTTTGCCTCTTGGGTTATGTTTAGTCCCAAGTATTTTATGGTTTTGGGATTGACTCCTTAATTTCTCTTTCTTCTGTCTAATCATTGGTGTATAGAAATGCAACTGATTTTTGTGCATTGATTTTATATTCTGCTACTTTACTGAATTCCTGAATGAGTTCTAGCAATTTTGGGGTGGAGTCTTTTGGATTTTTCACACAGAATGTCATCTGCAAAGAGTGAGAGAGTTCTTCTATGCTGATTCTGATGCTTTTCATTTCTGTTGTTGTTGTTGCCTGACTGCTAAAGACTTGTAGTACTACGTTAAATAGCAGTGGTGATATTGGACATCCCTGCCAGGTTCCTGATATTAGGGGAAAAGCTCTCAGTTTTTCTCCATTGAGAATGATATTTACTATGGGTTTTTCATAGATGACTTTTTATGATATTGAGGTACATACCTTTTATGCCTATGCTGTGAAGAGTCTTAATAAAGAAAGGATGCTGTACTTTGTCATTTTTTTCTACATCTATTGAGAGGATCATGTGATTCTTGTCCTTTATTTTATTTATGTAGTATATCACATTGATTGATTTGCAGATGTTGAACCAACCTTGCATCCCAGGAATAAATCCCACTTGGTCATAGTGAATAATCCTTTTAATGTACTGTTGGATCTTACTGGCTGGTATCTTGGTAACATTTTTTCCATCCATGTTCATCAGGGTTATTGGTCTATAATTCTCCTTTTTGGAGTGTTTTGCCTGGTTTGGGGATCAAGGCAATGCTGACATCATAGAAAGTTTGGATATTTTTCTTCCATTTTGATTTTTTGAAACAGCTTCAGAAGAATAAGTATTAATTTTTCTATACATGGTAGAATTCCATTGCAAAGCCATCCACCCTGGGTTCTTGTTTGTTGGGAGAATTTTGATTACTGCTTTAAATTCTTTGATGGTTATGGGTCTGTTCAGGTTTTCTATTTCTTCCTGGTTCAGTTTTGGTAGTTTTATGTCTCTAGGAATGTATCCATTTCTTCCAGATTGCCTAATTTGTCAGCATATAGTTGCTTATAATATGTTCTTATAATTGTTTGCATTTCTTTGGTGTTGGTTGTGATCTCCCCTCTTTCATTTATTTTATTTATTTGGGTCCTTTTTCTTTTCTTTTAGAAAAGATATTTATCAATCTTGTCAATTCTTTTGAAGAACTAGCTCTTAGTTTAATCGATATGTTCTATTGTTCTTTTGGTTTCTATTTCATTGATTTCTGCTCTAATCTTTATTATTACTCTCCTCCTGCTAGGTGTAGGCTTTATTTGCTATTTTTTTGTACACCTCCTTTAAGTGTAGGGTTAGGTTCTTTATTTGAGACCTTTCATGTTTCTTGAGAAAAATTATAGTGCTATATCGTTCCCACTGAGGACCCCCTTTGCTGTATCCCAAAGACTCGAAACAGTTGGTTTTCATTTTCATTTGTTTCCATGAGTTGTTTAAATTCTTAATTTCCTATTTGACCATGGAGTCTTTAGTAGAATGCTCTTTAGCCTCCATGTATTTGAGTTCTTTCCAACTTTCCTTTGGTGATTGAGTTCCAGTTTCAAAATATCGTGGTCCACAAATATGCAGGGAATGATCCCCCTCTTTTGGTACCAGTTGAGACCTGATTTGTGACCCAGGGTATGATCTATTCTGGAAAATGTTCCATGTGCACTTGAGAAGAATGGGAATTCTATTGCTTTGGAATGAAATGTTCTGAATATATCTGTGAGGTCTATCTGGTCCAGTGTGTCATTCAAAGACCTTATTTCCTTGTTGATCTTCTGCTTTGATTATCCGTCCATTGTAGTGAGGGGGTGTTAAAGTCCCCTAATATTATTGTATTGTTATCCATGTGTTTCTTGAATTTTGTTATTAATTGGCTTATATAATTGGTTGCACCCATGTTAGGGGTATAAATATTTGCAATTGTTAGAACTTCTTATTGTGTAGACCCTTAAATTATGATATAATGCCTTTCCTCATTTTCTTCTTGTACTCTTTGGTTTAATTTGTTTGATTTAAGGATTGCCACCTCAGTTTTCTTTTGATGTCTATTACCTTGATAAATGGTTTTCCATCCCCTCACTTTCAATCTGGTGGTGACTTTGGGTCTACAATGAGTTTCCTGCAGATAGCCTATTGATGAGTTTTGCTTTTTTATCCAATCTGATACCCTGTGTCTTTTGATTGGGACATTTAACCTATTTACATTCAAACCTCTCTCTTTGCTTAGAGGACCCTTTTAAATATTTCCTGTAGGATTGGTTTGATGATCACAAGTTCTTTTAGTTTCTGTTTGTCCTGGAAGCTTTTTATCATTCTGTCTATTCTGAATGACATCCTAGCTAGATAAAATATTCTTGGTTACATGTTTTTCTCATTTATCACCTTAAATATATCATGCCAGTCCTTTCTGGCCTGCCAGGTCTCCATGGATAGGTCTTCCGCCAACTTAATGTTTCTTCCGTTGTAGATTACAGATCTCTTGTCCTGAGATGTTTTCAGGATTTTCTCTTTGTCTCTGAGATTTGTAAGTTTCACTATCATATGTTGGGGTGTTGACCTATCTTTACTGATTTTGAGGGGGGTGCTCTCTGTCCCCTGGGTTTTAATGCCTGTTTCCTTCCCCAGATTACAGAAGTTCTCCACTATAGTTTGCCCCAATATGCCTTCTGTCCCCCACCTCTTTCCTTCTTCTGGCATCCCACTAATTCTAATATTGTCCTGTTTTATGATATCACTTATCTCTTGAATTCTCTGCCTGTGATTCATTTGTTCACCTCTCTTTTTCTCAGCTTCTTTATTCTCTATCATTTGGTCTTCTATATCACTAACTCTCTCTTCTGCCTTATTTATTGTAGCAGTCAGTCTCCATTTCTTATTGCATGTCATTAGCAGCCTTTTGGATTTGACTTGGTTAGATTTTAGTTCTTTTATTTCTACAGAAGGAGATTTTTTTTCTTTTTTAAGATTTTATTTATTATTTGACAGACAGAGATCTACAAGTAGGCAGAGAGGCAGGGAGAGAGAGAGAGGAGGAAGCAGGCTCCCTGCTGAGCAGAGAGCCTAATGTGGGGCTCGATCCCAGGACCCTGGGATCATGACCCAAGCCAAAAGCAGAGGCTTTAACCCACTGAGCCACCCAGGTACCCCCAGAAGGAGATTCTTCAGTGTCTTCAATGCTTTCTAAGACCAGCTAGTTTTTTTTTTTTTTTTAATAATTTTTAGTCTGAATTCTAGTTTCAAAATCTTATTAATGTTCACATTGATTAGGTCCCTGGCTGTCAGTACTGCCTCTTCTTCTCTTTTTGAGGTATGTTTTTTTTTTTTTGTTTTTTTTTTTTTTTTAATCATTCTGTTCATAGAAGAATAGATGAATGAGAGAGCAAAATACTAAAATGGTAACAACAACCACAGAGAAGTATACACTAAAATCAGAAGAGACCCAAAACTGGGAAAAAACAAAACAAAACAAAAAAAGGATATAATCAGACACATGAACAGAATGAGCAATACACTAGATTCTGTGTGCATTTTATTTTATTTTTTTTAGAAAACTAGATCCCAAAATTGTAAAGTAAAAAAAAAAAAAAAGTTTATACATACAAAAATAAAATTAAATACAAGAAAGGATAGAATGTGAGCATAAAAGTGGAAGTTAAAAGACAAGAAAAAAAAAAGAGAAAGAAAAAGAAAAATGCAACAATAGAAGGAAGGCACATAAACAGGTGAACAGAGCAGAGCAATACACTATCTCCTGAGTAAGTTTGTTCAGTTTATTAAAAGAAACTACATTTCAAAATGTAAAGAAAGAGAAACTTAAATACACAAAATTAAAACTAAATACATTGAAAAGATAGAATGTAACTGTAAAGATGAAAATTAAAGAAAGACTTTGACAAAAGAGAAATAAAAACAAAACAAAACAAAAGATAGAGAGAGAGAATATAAATAGAACTGAGCCATACATTAGACTTTGGGTGTATTTTGATCTGTTAGGGGAAACTGCATTCCAAAATTTTAAAGAAACACACACAGACACACACACACACACACACACAATATGATTAAATATAATGAAGAGATATAATGTTAGTATAAAGATGAAAAATTAAAAAAAAGATTAAAAAAAGATTTGATAAAATAAAAATTTGGTTCAAAAAGAAAAGAAGAAAAACTGAAAAAAGAAGAAGAAGAAGAAGGAGGAGGAGGAGGAGGAGGAGGAGAAGAAATTAAAAAAAAAATTAAAAGACTAAACAATCATTGGACAAAAGCCATGAGTTCTATGTGCTGTTTTCCCCTAGTGCTGGAGTTTTGAAGTTCTCATTGATAGGTAAAGTTGCTAGTTGTGGGAAGTTCTTGCTGATCTTCTGGCAGAGGGGCCTGTTGCATTGATTGTCTTTGCTCCAGGTGGAATTTACCTTCCTTGCTAGGGTCTGTGCTAAATAATCTGCTCAGGTTTGCTATTGGTGGCTTTTGTTCCCTGAATGGAAAAGAAAAAAAAACATAGAAACATGAGAATGAAAATGGCAGCCTCCCAATTCTGGTCCCAGAGCCATTAGCTCAGGGCCCCACTCCTCAGTGAGTCTTCAGAAAAAAACAGTCAATCATCTCCTGTCTTTCTGTTCTCTGGCTGCATTCCATGCTCACCCAACAGGTGATCAAGCATTTGTCTCAGACATGTGATTCTGTTTGGAGTCACCAAACACAACAGACTCCTGTGGTGTGCTCCTGTGCCACTCCTCTTGGGGGAGGAATGGAAGGGTCTCCCCAGTTCTGCCCCTTGTTGAGCCTCTGCTCAAAGAGCACTGGCTTGACTGTGCCAAGGATCACAGTTTATTGCAACCCTGAGCTTAGACCCCACTCCTGGGCTCACTCTTTGCAGCCTGCTTTCCTGCTCAGATACCTGGGAACTTTGCTGCACTCAGGCAACCTCTGTCTTCCTGGGACCCCTGAAGATCCTGAGACAACACTTTCCCAGCTAAAGTTCCATCACCCACTTAGCTGCCTGAATGATGTACTCACAGGAGCAGAATCCTGTAAGTTCCAATTCCATGTTCTGCTCCTCTATAATTTCCCCAGTAGCCTACTGATGGAGGCTTCACCCCCTCCACCCCTGGCCACCAGGAGTCTATAGTCCCATATATCTTCTTGGATTCACTTCTCTGCCCCTCCTACCTTGCAGAAAATGGTCACTTTTCTATTCGGAGTTGCAGCTATTCTTTTCTTTGATCTTCCATTGAATTTGCAGATGATTAAAATGGTTTGATAACCATCTAGCTGAATTGCTGGGACCAGATGAAATTAAGGTCTCCTACTCCTCCACCAGCTTGAAACCTGTTCTTTTTTTCTAATAGTTGCTTTGGGGCATTTTTTAGTTTCTTAAAAATTTTAGTTTTTTTTTTTTTTTCCTACTTCTATGAAAAACAATTGAGATTTTGACAGAGTTTGAATTAAGTCTATAAAATGGCTTTGGATAGTATGGACAATTTAATAATATTAATTCTTCTGAACTGTAAATGTGAAATATATTCCTATTTTTGTCTTCTTCAATTTCTTTCATCAAAGTCTTATAGTTTTCATTGTGCAGAACTTTCACTTTCTTTATTAACTTTATTCCTAAGTATTTTATTTTTAAATCTAATGTGAATAAAAGTGTTTTATTTTTTGGTGATATTTTAACATTAGTGCACAGAAGTATAACAGATTTCTGTATGTTGATTTCACCTACAATTTTTTTGAATTCATTGATTAGTTCTGACAGTTTTTTTTCTTTTTTTAATTGAATCTTTAGGATTTTCTATGTATAAGGTTTATTATGTGCAGATAAAAACAGTTTTGGAGTACATGGGTGGCTCAGTGGGTTAAGCTGCTTCCTTCAGCTTGGGTCATGATCTCAGGGTCCTGGGATCAAGCCCCATATCAGGCTCTCTGCTCAGCAGGGAGCCTGCTTCTTCCTCTCTCTCTCTCTCTGCCTGCCTCTTTGCCTACTTGTGAACTCTCTCTGTCAAATAAATAAATAAAATCTTTAAAAAAAAAAGTTTTACTTTTTCCTTTCTGATTTGGATGCCTTTTATTTATCTTGCCTGATTGCCCTAGCTAAAATTTCAGTACTTTTGAATTAAACTGGTGAAAGTGGCCACTGTACTCACATCCATTGTCAGAGAGAATTGTCATTCTGACTCATATCCATATTTTTTCACCCTATTCAAGCTATAGTAAACTTTCATCAGGATTACACTATTTTCTAATTTGTTTTTTCTCCTCAGTTATTGTCCCTTCATACTTATCTCCTAAGAGTAGTTAAAATTAACTTTAAAATAGAAATAAATTGATTGGTCCCTGCTTATTTCTCCAAACTTTGATTTTTTTTAAATCACTTTAAGCTCCATTAATATCCAACAGCCCCATTGTTCTAAGAACACATCAAACTCTTTCCTACTTCATGAACATTCAGTATATTTCCACCACCACAAAACCCCCATCTATTCTTTAAAACATCAGTACAAATACCAACTTCTCAGGGAGACCTTCCCTGATATACTATGTAGTAGAATGATGTGACATGGATATAGATACATACATGCATAAATTCATACAAAACTTCATATTATCATTTTATTTACTTAATATATATATATATTTTTTCTATCCATGAAAATGAAAGCTATAGGATAAGGGGGAAAAAAATCATTTGCCTTCTTCAATGCTGAGTCTTTATTATTAGTAGAAAGTTTGTCATATACTAAATAGATAATAATAAATCCTTAACTTATTAGTTCTTCATAAACAAAACACTTCTGCAAGTCCTTCTTCAGTAAAATGATTCTTTCTGAATAAGTAACAGCATCTTCATCAATCTACAGAATATAACAGGTAATTTGATTATTTTTAAATTACCCCAATTCAACTGTTTAAGTGAATATATCTATGAAACAGAGATCTTTCTTTGTATACAATGTAATTCCATATTTCGTTAAATGAAAAATTCATTTCAAAATGGTCTGGTCGATATTTTCTAAACATGTCACAAGGTAATGGTAGTGTAAAAATCAGTTACCTTCATGATTGTTCAAAGGTTGTCAGTTCAAAACAACATATTGTTATTTACATTTATTCATAAATTAGTTTGCTTTATAAAGGCTATTTTAGGACTGGAAAAAGGATGTTAGGACCAGAAAAAAATGATGACTTTGTGCGAATTAAATTTTGTGAAAATAGTTATGAAAAAAATTAAAGCAATTAGAGAGTAATGAAGACTTTGCAAAACAGATTTTGACAAAAATCATTAAGGGAATATTTGGGAAATTTAATATATGCAAATCAGCAGGTCCAGATGACAAGATTCTTAGGAAATGAAAAGAATGGATAAACATCTTGAACCACTTACCATTATTCTAAGGTAAAATTGAAAATTCAGAAACAAACATAATGTTTACAATTAACAAAACTGCAACAAGTTTCATTTTTAGTGGGAAAAAAAGTCTGTGTGATGGGGATATTAATAGTAAGACAATAATGGGATAAGGGGCACCTGGGTGGCTCATTTGGTTAAGCATCTACCTTCAGCTCAAGTCATGATTCCAGGGTCTGTGATCAAGTCTATCAGCCACACTGCTCAGTGGGAAAACTGCTTCTCCTTGCCCCTTTCTACTTCTCCCACCCATTCATTTTCTCTCTCTCTCTCTCTTTCTAAATTAAATAAAAGCTTAAAAAAAAAAAAAAAGAAAGGAAATAATGGGATAGGACAAAGGTATCAGGTACAAAAGTAGAATCAACTTAAACAGAGTAAGTACCACCCCATCCACTGTCATGGTGTTTACATTTTAATGTACTTATTGTGAACATTATAGTTATCATTCTAGACATTAAAATAATTTCCACATAAAAAATTGTACTTTTAGGGGTGCCTGGGTAGCTCAGTGGGTTAAAGCCTCTGCCTTCAGTTCAGGTCATGATCCCATGGTCTTGGGATCGAGCCCCACATCAGGCTCTCTGCTCAGCAGGGAGCCTCCTTCCCCCTCTCTCTCTGCCTGCTTCTCTGCCTACTTGTGATCTCTGTCTGTCAAATAAATAAATAAAATCTTTAAAAAATGTACTTTTAGAGATAAAGGTAGAATTAAAACATAAACAGGAAATAATAATTCCTATAAATGAAGTCAATTTAGGAAGCTTTTGGAAAGTTGCTGAAGTGATAATATCAAATTTGCTCTGAATTCCAACTTCTTCCAAACTGGAAGAGTAAAAAGCCTGTTTCAAATTTCAGACAATATTAAATTAATAAGTAAGAACACTGACATGGACAAAAAATTATGTATGTTTAAGAAATAATAAATATAATCACAGGAAAAAAATTAAAATCGGATAGGGTACAAGTTAATAAAGTGGGTGAAACTAATTTAAATGAGCATAAAACAAAGGTTAAAAAGCTGCAGAATACATTCTTCAAAGAAATCTAAGTAAGGTATGGTCAGAAAAGTAAGATATTGTGTAAGAGGAAAAAAAAGGAAAACAACCTGATTTTAAATCCTCCTGGAGACCAATATCTGTATGAAATCTTTCATTATTGTAATTTCTATGAATATTTTAAAACTCTTTTGAACACAAATATGTATTTATTGTTGTCCACAAAATTAAATTTAAAAAAAAAAAACCTGTCTTCCTCTGGAAAAAAAAAAAAGCAAATTATCAAAATTAGAATGTAAAATGATAGTCCCAAAGCATGTGTAGGAAGTGGCATGACAAAGAGGAAAGGAAATGTGAAAAATCTGTCCCAGTCTCATTGTGGAAGAAACTGCATCAAAACCATTCCATTTTCTTCCAAAATCCAGGCATAGGAGATTTGTTTCCTTAATTAGAATTACACTAGTAATCAGTACATAAGGGGAGGATTGATTGTGAAGTGATGAACAGTCTATCAAGCCATAAAAAAAAAATTAATGTCCCACTATGGTATAAAATATATAACTTTAAAAACACATCATTTTTATACCCATCTCAGGTTAATAACTATTATCCCTTGCAAGTAATGACTTCTTTTGAAGAGCTCATGTTGCAACCTGAAAAAAAAAAGAAATTTTCTTTGTAATTCATCATGTCTTTATATGGAGAGCATATATGTAATTTATATACTATATATAATATTTATGTACACAGAAGGTGTATATGTGTATGTGTATGTTTGTGTGTGTGTGTGTGTACAACATTCTGTATATATATAGAGAGAGAGAGGGTTGGTATTACATAAAGGCATAACACATGTCTACTCTTCACTATGTAAGCATACTCCAACAGTGAAATGGCATTATTATTACTATTATTATTACTATAAATAGTCTTATTTCTTAGCACAAAACAACTAATTTTACTTTTCTTTCAGTGTGACTAAGCTAGATATATTTTGAGTGAAACAAAAAAGGTGAGATCACTAATCTTTTTAATATTATTAAAAATTTGAAACCAACTGTATGAATAAGAAGGTGTTTGTCCTATGTACCTGGATAAGGTCCAGTTTGGATAATTGCATTCCATCTGCCAAATTTCTCCTTGTAGTTTCCAGTCCACAGACCTGTTAAACAGCTGTTACATGATATCCCAGTGATGGCTGCAATTTTGAGATAAAGAAAATGGACCTTTTTTCTTCTTTCTTTACTTAAAGCTTTCATAAAAATCAGTAGTATCGTAAATGGTCTTGGGAAAAAATCCTATGCATATCAGATAATCTTTTGGTACAAACTTGCATCCTCTAACCCATTTAAAAATAAAGTTTTAAATTATCAAAATAATTTTCCTGAATGAGTCCTATAATATAATAAAAATGTTTCCTTGAATACAAAGAGTAGGGGAAATAAGTTGTTTTGAAGACATGAAGATGTAGTGAAAATGATGGCTCGATTCACATTATGATGGGGATAAATATTTATCCTCAATTCATGTAGAATTAGAGTTGTAAGTCTTATCTCCAACTTAGATTTTGGTTTCCACCAACTTGGAAGAAATTAATTCAATGCTTATTTAAAAACCATTTCAGCTGATATATTAACTGTCACTTTCCAATGTGAATTTAATTTTGTTTTTCCTTTCTTCATGTTTATCTTTATACTTAAATCATACTCTTGTCTTTGCAAATATTCTCATTCCTTTTCCAATTAAGATTTCCATATCCTCTTGATCTCTCCCATTTATTCTTTCCTTATCATGGAAATTATTCAGATAAATAATTTTCAATCTTGAGGTTTCTCAACTGTATTTTTAAATGTGTGTGTATTATGAAAAGTACTTGCAGAAAACAAAATATTCACGTTGTTTTGGGAAGCTCAATTAAATGAATTAAACACACACACACCCACACACACACTCAATCCTTTATTTACTGAACTCATGTATATTTATAATTTAATTTGAGTATGACTTCCTTAAGAAAATATTCTGATTCACCCCCACATAGTTTACTTCAGTTTTCTTTTGTTATTTTCTACTATAGAAATATTTTTCCTTATGTGTACCTGGGGGGCTCAGTCAGTTAAGCATCTGACTCTTGATTTCAGCTCAAGTTGTGGTCTCAGGGTCATGAGACCAAGTCTCATAGAGTTTGCTTCAGATTATTTTTCCCTCCCTCTTTCCCTCCCCCCCACTTTTGCACTCTCTCTCTAAATAAATAAAATCTTAAAAAATCATTTTCATTTGCTTACATTAAGTTATTTCCTTGAATATATAATTATACATATGTTTGAATGATTTCATGGTTATTTTCTGTCTTTTTAACTATAGCTTAGCTTCATAAAACAAGGCATCTTGTGTAAATATTTCATAATATTTTTTGAGTTAATAAGTAACCTTTGTGAAACATTCTTATAATCCTGTTACTTGACCTTAGAGCTTAGACATGGTCTTAAATTTTGCATACATATTAATACTTAGGATTTAAAAATTTCTTAGCACAATATTAATTTATTTCACATGTATTATTTGTTTTTCAAAGCAGTCAAATGAACGATGTATCCATACTGTCATTTTATAAGCCAGGAACAAAGATTCAGATATAATAAAACTTTTCTACCTGGAAAGTCGAAGGTGAATTTAAACTTACCTTTAACCCTAAAATACATGTTCTTAGTGATTTAAAAAAAAAAAGTCCATTATCATTTTTATCTAAATCTCTTTAGACTGTAGATTTTATATAAACATAATTATCATACTTTGTGGAATTTGGATATAATTACATTAAATAAGCAACATTTGTAATAGGATGTTATAGATCCTGGGTTAAAGTTCTATTTTTTAAAATTTATTATTATTATTATTATTATTATTATTATTATTATTTTTCTGCCAACCTCTGTCCCAGTCAATGTGCGTCTTTCAAAATTTCAAAAGCTGAGGAGCTGGTACCAATCATTTAGCTTTAGGCAGAAACTACTATAACACATTTCTCAGTACAATATTTCAAAGGTATATATTGACAGAGTGAAAAAGTCTTTTAAATCAACCCAGTATAATCCAAAAGGAGAAAGTGACAATCTCATTAATCATAGTAACCATTTCTTTCTGAGTACACACTAGCTCTGGGGTTTCACTTAGGTTAGATTTGTATAATTATTTCAAGAATGCATGCATATATATTTAAAGATTTCTGTATTCCAGGGAAATGATAAGTCTTGAGATGTAGATCTTAAGAATGTATCAGCTACATGCCAAAGAATGAAACTAGACCATTTCCTTACACCACACACAAAAATAGACTCAGAAATGGGTGAAAGACCTCAATGAGACGGGAATCCATCAAAATCCTTGAAAAGAACACAGTCACAGGAACTTCTTCCAAGAAAGATCGCCAAAGGCAAGGGAAGCAAGGACGAAAATGAACTATTAGGACTTCATCAAGATCAAAAGCTTTTGCACAGCAAAGGAAACGGTCAACAAAACCAAAAGACAACTGACAGAATGGGAGAAGATATTCACAAATTACATATCAGATAAAGGGCTAGTACCCAAAATCTATGAAGAACTTATCAAACTGAACACCCAAAGAACAAATAATCCAATGAAGAAATGGGCAGAAGACATGAACAGACATTTCTGCAGAGAAGACATCCAGATGGCCAACAGACACATGAAAAAGTGCTCCATATCACTCGGCATCAGGGAAATACAAATCAAAACCACAATGAGATACCACCTCACACCAGTCAGAATGGCTAAAATTAACAAGTCAGGAAATGACAGATGCTGGCGAGGATGTGGAGAAAGGGGAACCCTCTTACACTGTTGGTGGGAATGCAAGCTGGTGCAACCACTCTGGAAAACAGCATGGAGGTTCCTCAAAATGTTGAAAATAGAACTACCCTATGACCCAGCAATTGCACTGCTGGATATTTACCCTAAAGATACAAACGTAGTGATCCGAAGGGGCACGTGCACCCGAATGTTTATAGCAGCAATGTCTACAGTAGCCAAACTATGGAAAGAACCTAGATGTCCATCAACAGACGAATGGATAAAGAAGATGTGGTATATATACACAATGGAATACTATGCAGCCATCAAAAGAAATGAAATCTTGCCATTTGCAACGACGTGGATGGAACTAGAGGGTATCATGCTTAGCGAAATAAGTCAATCAGAGAAAGACAACTATCATATGATCTCCCTGATATGAGGAAGTGGAGATGCAACATGGGGGGTTAAGGGGGTATGAGAAAAGAAATAAAACAAGATGGAATTGGGAGGGAGACACACCATAAGTGACTCTTAATCTCACAAAACAAACTGAGGGTTGATGGGGGGAGGGGAGTTGGGGGGGTGGGTTTATGGACATTGGGGAGGGTATGTGCTATGGTGAGTGCTGTGAAGTGTGTAAACCTGGTGATTCACAGACCTGTACCCCTGGGGATAAAAATATATTATATGTTTATAAAAAATTAAAAAAAATGATCACAGCTATGGCTCATCATGAGAATAATATGGCTGGAATGAGGAGAGGGCTGGATTTAAGAGTCTTCAATTGTAAATTTAATTCCATCTTCTTTAATTCCATGCTCTTTGTAACTGTTTATCTTAATTGAATCCTGTCTGTAATATGAAGGCACAAGTCCTTCTGAAACCCTATTTTAAGTCGAATCCATTTATATTTCTATACTTGATTTCTCTTAGAAGAAAAGAGGCAGGGTCAGAATTTTCTCATATTTCCATTCCTGTTCTATTTCTCTACATTTTCTTACAAAGTTTTTTTTGTTTTGTTTTGTTTTGTTTTGATTTGCTTTGTTTTGTTTTGGGCTCTCATCATTTGCTATCCACCTTCTACCACATTTCGTGCATTTTGTGCATAAAAACATGTGATTATGTTTCCTCAACATTTTTTTTTCAATTTCCATATCTGAGTGTCCATATCTTTACAGTCTTCCTTTATATCTTTGGCTTGTGCATCATTATGGAACATGGCACTTCCCTATGGACAATTAAAATTCATTTAGCATAGAAGCTCACATCTTTCACTTCCCTCCTTTCAGTCATCTACCAACTTCTTCCCACTATAACCCTCAAATTCTTATTTAATCCTTGTCATTGTATAGAAGTGATTCCTCTTATACTAGAATTTTTTTAAAAGATTTTATTTGTTTATTTGACAGAGAAATACACAGCAAGAGGAGGAAAACATTCAGGGGGAGTGAGAGAAGGAGAAGCCAGGGCTCCATCCCAGGAACCTAAGGTCAGGACCTGAGCTGAAGGCAGACACTTAATGACTGAGCCACACAGATGCCCCTGTACTAGAATTTTGAATAATATTATCTATCCAGGAAACATTCTTATAGACTATTAATTTCTTGTTACCACTAAACAAACTCACTAAAAGCAATATTTATTTGTTCTCTGATTCACCACTACATATTGGCTTCCCACAACATTTAATATTTTCCAATTTACTCTAGAATCTATAATCCATCACTAGGACTTAATCTTTTCCATTCTTAGACTTTAAACACTTCCTTTTCACAGTTTGTTATTTCTTCCAGTTTCTGTATAAGATATCGTTCAAAAAATTGTCAAAGGTAACTTAGCATTCAAGAAATAAAAATATCAAGTAACCAAAGACAGAATCTTTCTGGTTGGAATAATTGGGAAAAGCCTAGGAATAATTGCTTTGTTCCCACAAACACAAACCTCATAATGTCACCAAAGATATGCCATTGTTTTTACTCATTATTTTCTCTGTATCCACACTTAATAATAACTAATATACACTAATATATAGATGAAAATAGATAATAGATGAGAAGTAGATAGATATACATACCAATATTGAATGAATAAATGGATGGATTACAGGATGGGTGGAATATAAACCTGCCAAACCATTTTCATTTTGTCCTCTAGGGAAGGAAGTTGTACTTATGGGAAACTGACCAAATTTTACCACTAAATAAATTACAGGGCACAAGGGTTGCTTACTCCACTAAGTGTCTGCCTTCGGCTCACCTCATGATCTCAGGGTCCTGGGATCAAGCCCTGTGTTGGCCTCTCTGTTCAACAGAATCCTACTTCTCCCTCTCCCTCTGCTGCTCCCCTTGCTTGTGCTCTCTATCTCTTTTTGTCAGAAAAATAAATAAAATGTTTTAAAAAATATATATATGTATATATGTATGTGTATATATATATGTATATATATATAAAATTATATATACATATAATTTTAAATGAAAGGGAGGAGAAAGATCTGCAGATTAAAAAGACTTTAGATGTATTTAGGGGCACCTGGATGGCTCCATCCTTAAACAGCTTCCTTCAGCTCAGGTCATGATCCTACAATCCTGGGATTGAGCCCCACTTTGGGCTCTCTGTTCAGTGGGGAGCCTGATTCTTTCTTTCCCTCTGCCTGCTGCTTCCCCCCTCTCTGTCATATAAATAAAGAATATCTTTAAAAATTAATAATTTGATGGAAAACAGAAGAACTGCTCTTTTGTTATTCTAATTGTATGGTGTATCATTTGTTAACACATTATACATGACCTTGTTTTTAATCCAGCAACTCTGTTGATGCCTGGACATTCAGGGTTTGTATGTAAAGCATAAATAATAAATTATATTACTGGTCTGTAAAAAAAAAAAAAGGAATTTGATTTAAGATATATTTAAACAATTTGAGTCACAATTCAATTAAATTTTCAAAATATCTATCATTTATCTGATAAGAAAATATGAGGACTGTGTGTGTGTGTGTGTGTGTGTATATATATATATATATATATAATATGACATTTTATGTATGATAATGAAAATGATATTATGGCTAACATTTTAAGAAGAAACGTTTTAGAGATTAATTACTGAGATTTTTACATATGAAATAATATGAAGTGCTGAATCTGTTTCAAAATAATATAGGCTAGGAAGAATGGATAGGGATACAATGGAAAAAGAATGGCTGGATTTGAAGATTACCATATTTTTGTGGTATGAATATGGACATTCATTCACCTATTCTTTCACCTTTTTATAAGATAAATTTTTTCCATAACAGAATGTTAAAAAGTACAAATTCCTAAAGCAAATGTTTAAATAATCTTCCACAAAACTTTTGGTATGCATTCAAATGGATTGACAGCAAAGGATATATTTATCCTTTAATAAACACAAAGAGTGATTATACATCAATTCATGCTATCAAATATTCAAATATCTTTTAAAAATTATATAACCCAAAGAAAGGAAAAATACTAATTCAATGGATACATGCACCTTGATGTTTATAGCAGCATCATCTACAATAGCCAAATTATGAAATCAGCCTAAATGCCCATCAGCTGAAGCATGGATACAGAAGATATAATGGAGTCAGCCATAAAAAAGAATGAAATCTTGCCTTTTACAATGCTACAGTTGGACCTAGAGTATTTTGCTAAGTAAAATAAGTCAGTCAGTGAAAGACAAATACCATATGATTTCACTCATATGTGAAATTCAAGAAGTAAAACTAATAAGGGTTAAGGGTTAGGTGAAATGTAAGTTTAAGGAGTGCACTTGTGATAAGCACCAGGTGTTGGATGTAAGCATTGAATTAGCTAAATTGTACACTTGAAACTAACATTGTACTATATGTTAAAACCTGGAATTTAAATATAAACTTAAAAATCATATAATGAGATCCTGATCAAAAGTGAGTTTTCTTTTTCCTGTCTCTGTGACACATCAGAGTGGCTTTCAAACCAAAGGAAATGACATAGCCATGTTTCATACCAACCATGAGCCAATGACAAATCTGTCTGCAGGGAATGCAAAACGTAAGACACTGTACTACTATAAATTGAGATTGAGTAGAGAGCTTTGTTGTTTAAAACTCTTCTTGAAATATCACTGCTCTTGCACATTAAAGTTTATGACAACATGTAAAATGAAAACTTGAAAATAAATTAAGTTCAATGTGATTCTGGAAGACACTGCTGTATAGAGACAGGCTATATATCCAGCACATCAAATAAATTGGTACAGGATGAATAAGAATGAGCAAATAAAGTGAGAAATTGAATGTAATTTGTCTTTCTCTCTCATTCTCCTTCTTTCTTCCTTTCTCGCTCCCTTTCTCCCTTTCTTTCTCCCTCCTTCTGTCTCTCTCTCTCTCTGACACACACACACCATGGGCTCCAGCTTAATTGATATAAAATTAATTGTATTTCATATATATGTATTTCATATATATATATATTCACATAATGGAATATCATATATAATGGAATATTATTTAGCCATAGAAAAGGATAAGATCTTGCCATTTGCAATGACATAGATAGAGCTAGAGAACATTATGTTAAGCAAAACAAGTCATAGCATATGATTTCACTGATACATGGAATTTAAGAAACAAAACAGAGGAACATAAGGGAAAAAAGAGAGGCAAACCAGGAAATGGACTTTTTACTATAGAAAGAAACAAACTGAAGGTCATTAGAGGGGAGGAGTGTAGGGGGATACATTCCAAACATGATGGGTATTAAAAGGAAATTTGTGATGAGCACTAGGTGTTGTATATAAATGATGAATCACTAAATTCTACACTTGAAACTAATATTACACTGTATGTTAACTAACTGGAACTTAAACTTTGAAGAAAATTAGATAAAATAAAATGTGTAGCTTCTCAATAACTTTGCACTCATGTTTCCGTAAGTCAATCTACTTAATGAATAATTTGGTAAAATCCACTTGTATTGATCAAGTGTTCTATATTACAAAGAATATTATAAAATCTCACAAAAAATATGTAACTATATAGATATATCTATATATAGATGTAGATATATATATAGAATATATATATATATAATTTATGTATCTATACCCATATAGATATATATATATAATAGAGTATTATTCAACCATTAAAAAGAATGAAATCTTGCCATTTACAATAACATGAATGGATCTAGAGAATATAATATTAAGCAAAATAAGTCAGTCAGAGAAAGACAAATACCATCTGATTTCACTCATATGTGGAATTTAAGAAACAAAACAAACAAGCAAAGGGAAAAAAAATAAGGAAAGACAAACCAAACATACAGAACAAACTGATGGTTACCAAAGGGGAGGTGGGTAAAGGGGTTGGGTGAAATAGGTGAAGGAGACTAAAGAGTACACTTCATCATGATGAGAATGAGTAATGCATAGAATTGTTGAATCACCACACTGTACACCTGAAACTAATATATGTTAACTATATTGGAATTAAATTAATAAAAATTTTGGACAAGGTCTTGGGAGGAAGATAGGAATAGCAGAGTAATCCAGGAATTATAAATTTAAGGCATCAATACCACCATAGACATAAATGATAAGGAAGATAACAGTTACTAAAACCTGGAGAGGATGTTAGTTTGAAGAAGGCTGTGCTTTTTTGTACAGAGATGAAATAAACATGTGAAAAATTAACAGAAATGGAAACAAGGAAAATAAACATCTTATCTCCTTTTCTCCCTCTCCTGACCCCTGCTGGTGCCTTGCATTGATTGACAATTTACAGCAAAAGTCATAAGAGAAAGAATCTTATAATATATCTCATGAGAGTTATTCCTCTGAGGCAATATACATGATGTGGGAGGATGGGGTAGAAATATGGAGTAGCAAGTAGGATATACATAATACAATATATCTGTATTATCTAATATATCTTAAGTCTTCTATCATTGTCATCATTGAACTGCTACTTAGGGAATGCAATTAATCTTGTTTTGATTTACTCTTCCTTTTTTTATTCTTTATAACTCTTATGATATTATCTTCATATATGGAGATAAGTAGGTTATATAAACTATGATATATTTTCACCGAATATAAAGGAGTGCCAGAAATTAGGTAATAAGATGAAAACTACCAGTTTGCAGAGCATTAACAGAGCTACTTGTATAAGTAATTTCAGGATCTTAAGTTGAAGACTTTCTTTGGCCCTCAAATCTAATAATCTAGACAATTGACGAGCCTTTGCTTGACTCACATGATCTCTCTTTCTCCCAGTATGTTCATCATGATCTTTTTGTGACTTGACTTCATTGGGATTTTTTCTTCATCCTCTAGGTCTGATTTCTATTTTGTTTTGCTCTTTATTTTTCAAATTGATTTTCTCTAGAATTCATAGTTAATACCTGGAGACTCTCAGGTTACTGATTCTTTACTGTTCTGAACCTTTATTTACAGCTATATTATTTTTGTCACCCTGTACCATATAATTTCTATCTCTACCAGCAACTGTGCCTAGTCTGTTAGAGATGTCGACATGTCAGTCAACATGGATTTCATAACATATTTGTCTTTATTTTTCACTTCTCCCATATGTAATTGAGACACTGTATTTTGTTATTTGTCTTTGGGCCTCATCTCCATATCTGCCTTTACATGCTCACCTCAGTATCACCAGTGTGTAGAAACCTGAAAATTACATTCCTCATACTTCCCTGCTAGCCAATCAGAGGCAGTAAATGAAGATCTTAAGTGAAAGGATGAAAGAAAGAATTGTTTCTCCTTTCTGGTCTGTTGTAGTGTCCAGTAACAAAAATGGCAACTTCTTCCTTAGGAAGTGTGGTGCCAGTAAGAACAGCTGAAGGACCTCCCAGCAGCCTCAGCCAGCAGCATAGTTCCCATGGAGTTGGTTCAGAGAGTGAACACATTAATCTCAGTAGCAGAGTCCGTAGACTGACTTCTGCAGTACCCATAACAGTAAAATCTTTTGGTAATCTGAGACTGAAAGGCCTAATGAGCATAATGGGATTATAGACTTCTGAATTCTGCAAAACTTTAACAATGTTTATTCTAACAGCCACAAAACTCACAGATGCCCTAGAAGCCTGAATGGCAAGGACATTGGTTCTGGGCAACATTCCTATTACTTTTCTTTACTTCAAAAAGCATAGTGTTCCCTGCAGTTTCTCATCATTGAGAAACTTTTCTTCACTTTTCTCACTTAACTTCTTTCTAAAACTTTTGTACCTAATTTTATACAATAAAACCCTCTGAAATACTTAGAGTGATATTCTAACAACATTTTGACAAATATACTTTTCTCTAATTATCCTTTTGTTTGACTATTTTAACTATATTTAAAATAAAATTTAAAAAATAAAATAAAAAATTGTTATTACCTAATGTGACATTGTATAATTTGAACACAGTTTATTTAGTATCTGTATCATTAGATTTGCTAAAGAACTTGAAGCAACTATCTTCTCTTTGCTAACATTGGATTGAAATACCATTTTATTTTCTCTCACCTGTGAATCCAATTACCCTACTTACCTTCCAAGTAATTCAGGGTGTTTTCTTATTGTAGAGGTTTATTTTCCAGTGCTCTCCAGATTAGGAAATGCTTTCATTGCAAACCTTCTAAGTATAAATTTATATTGAAACTATTATATCATAATTATAAATCGGTGAAGACATCATTAACTATTAATAGTATAGCTAAAAAAACAAAATTAGTTTTTCTTCTTTAATAAATATTTGCACATGCAAATTTGCAAAACTTCTCTCAACTTTATCTACTGTATTACGGTATTCTTCTGATTTGGTGTTCTCTGAAATGACACTTTAAATATCCATATATCCTCACCTAGGGTAAAAACCTACTAGAATCTAATATACATAAGAGTATCATGGATAAAAAATATATGGATAAATTACCTCTGGAATAATAATCAGTGTGAATTCTCTCATTCTTACTTTTTTTTAAATCATTTTTTAATTTATTTTCAGCATAACAGTATTCATTGTTTTTGTACCACACCCAGTGCTCCATGAAATCCATGCCCTCTCTAATACCCACCACCTGGTTCCCCCAACCTCCCACCCCCCCCATCTCTTCCAACCCTTCAGATTGTTTTTCAGAGTCCATAGTCTCTCATTGTTCACCTCCCCTTCCAATTTCCCCCAACTCCCTTCTCCTAACTCCCCATGTCCTCCATGCTATTTGTTATGTTCCAAAAATAAGTGAAACCATATGATAATTGACTCTCTCTGCTTGACTTATTTCACTCAGCATAATCTCTTCCAGTCCCGTCCATGTTGCTACAAAAGTTGGGTATTCATCCTTTCTGATGGAGGCATAATACTCCATAGTGTATATGGACCACATCTTCCTTATCCATTCGTCTCATTCTTATTTTTACAAATATTGTTAACATAAGTTTGCTGCACTTGCAACTGTCACATATATCTCAAACATATTATAGATTATTCAATGTGCTTTGTGGAATTTTATTATTCATAGAACATCACTACATCTATGTTTAAACTTATATGGGTCCAAACATCAAGCCAGATCATGTCTTCTTTCGTAATCTGGATACCATCATAAAAGTTTCATTACATATAGAAACCTACGCTGACAAAGCTTTTGCAAACACTGGTTTATATCCAAGCTCTTCTCCATAATTCACTTATTTATTTATTTTACTAACCATTATTGTGTTTCTATAAATTCCATTTGATTTCCTGATTCCTCACAAAATCAATCTTAACCTCCATCTTATCTTACTGCTCTGCTATTTCAAGTCCTTTCATGGATAAATAATAAATTGCTCTCCTAGTAATGCTTGATATGCTACTTCCTTGTCATTTTTCTCTCACATTTTATAACTACAAACAGCACAGTTTTGCTGTAGTAATAACAGTTAACTTACTTACAGCTGAATGCACGGCCATCACCATACAAAGACATTCTATTATATAATTTATGTAAATGGAAAATCTAAGAGAATATTTTATTGCTTCTTTTCTGCATCCAATGATGTCATTCCTTCTACTTTTTACTGTTATATACAAATGAGCATTTTTTCAGTGTCTAGTGCTTTATATAAGGAACTATTTTAGTATAATTCTCCTTTGACAGCATAATTTATCTGAGATAAACCACAAACGTTTTATGCAGATGGTGCAGTACTATACTTTGCTCACAGAATTGCGTTTTTCTCCAACATCCTAAAGGTTTATATTAACAATTTACTTTACCTAGAGGATTATGACCTTTAGTTACTTTTAACTAAAGGTAATGGTCTCCAGAGATTTGCTAAATGTTAGACAAAGATTATTTCACTTTATGATGTATATCCTCAATTCACTTGACCATATGGCTACATAGTATAGACAATGAGTTTGCTTTATCTGCCACAGGCTAAATACCTCAAAGTTATCCATCAGTTAGTAGTGTCACTAAACACTTGATTTTTCCAATTAAACTGCTCTTACAAGAAATTAAGTAAAAAGAAAAAGAAAAGAAAAATGGTTCATAGGAAAAGAAATTTCACAAAATATCATAAGATAGTGTCAAAAAATATAAAGAGAAAAAATGAAATTATTCACATATAAGTTAAAAATCAAGATTTCTAAACAACACTTGATTGTGAAATTGTCTAAATGTTGAAAAATGTGTTCAAAGACTGAAAGAGTATGCAAAATATTCAAAGAGTATGCAAAATATTTCAATAACATAAGGCTTTTAGGGTAAGTTAAGAAAGTTTCTGTCTAAAATTTCACTATCTGCCCATTAGTACTGATCGTTTTTTCTTTTATCATATTAGTTACAAGAGGCGGATTTCTTAGTATAATACCTCCAAATAGAATTAAATTCTTGTGAATTTCTCTAGTCTTGAAAATCCAGCAGTAGCTTTGACATTACTAAATTACAGGCATTCTCTTTGAAAGATTCTGATGTCAATTAATCACGCTTTCTGAATGCTCAGAGGTTTTGTTTTTTCATCTAAACCCATCATTTTCTAGGACTTGAAGATAGAGGCATTTCTCATATGCTTTCCAAAAAAAAAAAAAAAGCAGGTCTTTTCCACCTTAAAAATATTTCTGAACGTGCATGTTTTTGGAAGAAATATTTTAGTTCATGGAAACATAGTAATCAGACTACCAGATTTAAATTCATGTCCTTCTAACACACACTATCACTGGCCTGTTCTATTACTCTCTCTAACACTGATAGTCTCATCTATGCAATGGGGATAATAATAGACTTGCATTTATATTTGTAACTAGGATCAGATGAGATAATGTATATAAAATGTTTATCAGAGTATATTTAGTATTAAAAATAACATATTTAGTATACATTATCTCTATGTAGTCTTAAAGTTATAAAACTGATTTATATAACATTTTATTTTTCCATATATCTATTCCAAATTTTGATGAATTATAAGTTCCTTAATGATAACTGTTCATCCTTTATCCAACTTTTAAATTTTTGTCATGCCTAAAAATGTTCTCTGAATACCATTTAATTAAACAAATACATATCTTTACCTGTATGATATACCATAATGAGAACACACTATAAAATGTGAAGTTTTAGTTGTATGTATAAACAATTCAAACAACACATTAATATCTCAGTAGAGAAAGCTATTTGATTCAACTGGTTATTGATCATTTTAATAAGTGTAATATTTTGTCCCTTCAAGGTTGTCTTGACTACTTCTGGTTTTAGTGATTTGTATGTAATTTAACAGAGCTTGAGCTACTAACTTTAGAACTACCACTGTGAACCCAAAGTGAGTTCATGTACTTGGTGATGTGCATTACATACCTAATTATCATTTCTAGAAATGTATCAATATTTTCCTGTGTTTCGTTTTGATAAAGCTGACTATGTGATGGATGCTTTTATGGATTTCATGTTGGTAGTAAATACTTTTTGGTGAAGTCTCTTCAGTAGATAATATAAATAATATGCAAACATTTAAAGTATTTATTTTGCAAAGGCTCCATTATTTCACTTGGTTCAAATATTTTTGACACTCAAGATTTTGAAGTCATCAATTTTATTTCTACCTAATTTTAAGGCCTTATTATTTTATATTCACACAATCAATTTCTTTTGGAGTATGTGCCATTGAATATGTGTATGTGTGTGTGTGTGTGCATGTATTCTAGAACTGTCCAGATTTTTAGATTGTATAAGTTATCACACTTTAGCATTATCTTTCTTATCTTTTTTCCTAGTAGTATCATTTTCACTATGGCTGGCTACTCTAATTTATGACAGTAAGTTAATAAAATACTTATTATATGATAAGATGTGTCAAACTATCCAGGTAATGTTTTCATAAACATTTAGAGGATAAAGTTTAAATGCAAATTTTTGACCAAACTGGCCATTATGTTAGGTACCATGAAAAAGAAATCTACAGGGAAAAAAAATATATTGTAGTGAGAATAGTCCATTTTGTATATGCTTTCAGCAACCTCTTCATTCATGCATTGGATTCATTGGGTGTTTAATATATACCAGACACTGTTTTAGGCATGAGGGAGAATAAAATGAGAGATGAAAAGCTCTGTCCTGAACAGACTTAACTTCTAATGAGTAGATGTCAATGATTAAAGTAAGCATAACATTTAAGTGATTCTGTGGTCTTTAATAATAGCATAAGTGGTGTTATCAGAAAATGAAAACAGAAAAAGTCATCAGAACAGTGAAAGAAGGCTTTTAGTATTGCTAGGATAGCTTCATTGAGAAGCCAATATTTATGCAGAAAAAGTTTGGGGATATGGGACAAGAATATACCAAGCAGGGGGAACAACATGTGAATACCTGTTATGTTCCAAAAACAATAGGGAGGGTAGTATAGCCAAAGGGATTATTATAGGAGATGAGACCAGAGTTCTAAGAAGGAACACAGCTTTTCAGGCTATTACAATTTTGTTTTACTTTGTTTTTACTCTCAGGAAATGGTAAGCCCTTGGGAATTTCTAAGGAAAGAAATGACAGTCATTGATAAAGATTTAGAAGATTTTAGAAGATCATTCTGGCAACCATGTTGAGAGTCAAAATAAATAATGGGAAGGTATTTTGTGCCTTTTGGAATATCTCGATAGAAAGATTATGGTACTTGGATGGCTGGTATCCATGGAGATAATTAAGAAATGATATAATTTGTAATTTATTTTGAAGGGGGAGCAGCATAATGTCTTGATTGAAGAGGAGATGTGAAATAAAGAGGGAAAATTAGGAGGATGCCAAGGTTTCTGGTATAGCAATTCTAAAAATAAAATTTCAATAAACTGTGTGTGGGGACTCCACAGATGGAAGAGAATTAAGAGGATAGTTGGAAGTATGAAGTTTTATGTTGGAAAAGCTAATTTAGAGATGCCTATTTTACATCTAACTAGCAGTGTATAGTTAACATTAGGTTACCAGTATGGAATTCAGGTTGATGACGCAAATATAAATTTGGAAGTTTTTGGTATACTGCTGGCATTCAAAATTAACAAAATCACAAAGGGATGAGAATAACAAAAAACAGTGGCCCGAGTAGTGAGCTCTGGGAATTCCATCAAGAGGCAAAGAACAAGAAGATCCAGTAAAGAATTATAACTAAAGATAAAGGAAAATCAAGAGTGCTTAGTATTCTGAAAACCAAGAATTAGCCATAGACTAGCCTGAAAAGTCCAAGATTTAAAGGAACTGGGTGGGATTTGCTTGTCTATAACCTCCTATTTCTGAATTGTTCACAACAAATAGACAAGTCTACTCGAAAAAGCATAGCTTACTCTTTTGCACTTTGCAGATATTGTTACAAGTTTGTAGCAACCCTGTATTGAGCAAGTGGATTGTCACCATTTTTCTGATTAGCAGTTGCCCAATTTGTGCCTCTGTATCATGGTTTAGTAATCCTTATAGTATTTTATTTTTTTAAATTAATTTTTAAATTAATTTAATTTTTAAATTAAAGATCAGTGATCTTTGAAGTTACTATTCTAATTGTTTTGGAACACCATGAACTGTATCTATATAAGACACAGTTATTTGATAAATTTTGTGTGTATTCTCACTGCTCCACTGATTGGCCCCCATCTCTATCCCTCTTCTTAGGCCTCCCTATTCCCTGAGACATAACAGTATTGAAACTAGGCAAATTAATAACCTATAATAGTCTCTAAGTGCTCAAGAGAAAAAAAAAAAACAAAAACAAAAACAAAAAAAGAGTTGTACGTCACTCATTTTAAATCAAAAGCTAGAAATGATTAAGCTTAGTGAGGAAAACATGTTCAAAGCCAAAATAAGGTGAAAACTAAACTTCTTATTCCAAACAGTTAGCCAAGTTGCACATGCAAAGAAAAAGTTCTTGTGGGAAATTAAAAGATATTCCAGTGAATATATGAATAAGAAGAAAGAGAAACAACTTATTGTTAATACGGAGAAAATTTTAGCAGCATGGAAAGATCAAACCAGATACAGCATTCCCATAAGCATAGCCTAATCCAGAGTAAGACCCTAACCCTTTTTAATTCCATGAACCCTGAGAGAGGTGAGATACCTGTAGAAGAACATTTTGAAGCTAGCTTAAGTTGGTTCAGGAGTTTTACTTAAAGATGGTATCTCCATAACAAAAGTGCAAGGTGAAGAAGCAAGTGCTGATGTAGATGTTGCAACAAGTTATCCAGGAAATATGGCTTAACAGAATTGATCCAGAGCCTACACTAAACAACAAAAACATATTTTCAGTGTAGATGAAACAACCTTCTATTGGAAGAAGACGCCATCTAGGACTTTCACAGCTAGAGAGAAGGCAATGCCTGACTTCAAAATTTCAAAGGACAGGCTGAATTCTCTTATTAAAAGCTAATTCAGCTGGTGACTTTAAGTTGAAACCAGTGCTCATTTACTGAAAATCTGGGGACCCTTAAGAATTAAGCCGGATCAGGGCACCTGGGTTGCTCAGTTGGTTAAGGGACTGACTTCAGCTCAGGTCATGATCCTGGAGTCCCAGGATTAAGTCCTGCATCAGGCTCCTGGCTCCGCAGGGAGTCTGCTTCCCTCTCATGCTCTCTCTCTTTCTCTCTCTCTCTCTCTCTCTCTCTCAGATAAATAAATAAATAAATAAATAATGAAATATTTTAAAAAATTTAAAAAAAAAGAATTAAGCTGGAACTACTTTGTCCTCTATAAATGGAACAGCAAAGCCTGGATGACAGCATATTTGTTTACAACATGTCACTGAATATTTTAAGCCTAATATTAAAACTTACTGCTCGGGAAAAAAAAAAAAATATATATATATATATAGTTTTATATATATATATAAACGATATATATATATATATATATATCATTTTATAAACGATATATATATATTTATTGTTGTTATATTTTATATATATATATATATATTCCTTTTAAAATATCACTGCTTACTGACAATGCAATTGGTTGCCCAAAACTCGGATGGAGAGGTACAATGAGATAAATATTTTCATTCCTGCTAAGATAACATCCTTTCTGTAACCTTAAAGTATTATTATTTAAGACATACATTTCATAAGGCTATGGCTGCCATAGATAGTGATTCCTCTGATGGATCTGGGCAAAGTAAATTGAAAACATTTTGGAAAGGCTTCAAAATTCTAGATGCCACTAAGAACATTTATGATGCATGGGAGGAGGTCAAATATCAATATTATCAGGAATCTGGAAGAAGTGGATTCCAACCCTTATGGATAACTATGAGGGGTTCAATCTTTCAGTGAGGCAAGTAATTGTGGATGTACTGGAAATGGAAAAAAGAACTACTATTAGACATGTGGCCTGAAAATGTGACTAAATTGATTTAATCTTGTGATACAAACTTAGTGGATAAGAAGTTGCTTCTAATGGATGAACAAAGAAAGAGATTTTTTCAGATAGAATCTGCTCTGGCTGAAAATGCTGTGAACATTATTGAAATTTTAATTTAAATTATAATTAAGAACTTAGAATATTACATAAAGTTAGTTCATAAAGAAGTAGCAGCATTTGAGAAGATTGACTCCAATTTTAAAAGAAGTTCTACTTTGGGTAAAATGCTATCAAATAGTATTTCATGCCACAAAGAAATAGTACATGAAAGGAAGTCAATCTGATATAGGAAACTTCATTATTGTCTTATTTTAAAAATTGCCACAGTGACCCCAACCTTCAAAAGCCACTATTCTGATCAGTCAGCAGCCATCGGCATCAAAGCAAAACCCTACACCAGCAAAAGGATTATGACTTGCTGAAAGCACAGATGATGGTTAAAATTTTTTAACAATAAAGTATTTTTTAATTTATTTTCATTTAAATTCAATTAATTAACATATGTATTATTTGTTTTACATTTAAATTCAATTAATTAACATATGTATTATTTGTTTTAGTGGTATAGGTCTGTGATTCATAAAGTATTTTAAATTAAGGTACATACTTTTTTTTTTAGGTGTAACATTATTAACAGATAAAACTCTTATAAGTAGATAAAACTCTTATAAGTACTGGAAATAAAAAAAAAAAACCTCATTTGATTCACTTTATTGTGAATATACTTTACTGTGGTGGTCTGGAACTGAGCCAGTAATATCTTTGAGATATGACTGTATATACATTCTTAAGTCTCAAAGTATATATATATCAATACATTTCATTTGAGTAAGCTCATCATAATCTAAGATGATAATTATTATCAAATCTCTCTTTTACAAGATTAATATTTGGAGGGTGTAAGAGTGTGTACATTGAACTAAAAGGTTATTTCTAAGTACCTTATGTACCAGCATGAGTTTTTTTTAGTCCTCTTTAGAAAAACTTAATTGGCATGAGCTAGTTAACTTTCAGGTACAATTTATGTTCTTAAGTTGTTTTTTCTTTGAGAGTCTTTCAGAGAACACACATGACTAACTTTCAGCTAATTATTTCAGTTTGGAAACTGAAAATTGAGTTTGGGAGAGAGATGATTTTAGACTAGGATGGGTTCTAAAATGCAGCACTACTAGGAAATAAAACTTGTAATTTTTCTCTCAAAAACTTTTTTTTTCAACTTGAAGACATATTTATCCTATCTTTGTTTATGTTTTATTTACATTTAGTCACCATGTCTTGATGAGTTTACCTATAAAATATTTCTCAAACCTTTTAGGGATTTACATTTTTAATTAAATTACCTTAAAATTTCATTAATTTTTTGCTTTTTCAAATCATTTTCTCTCTTAATTTTCTTTGAGCCCTTTGAAAGCAAGGACTGATTTTTGATTCTTCTTTGTGATAAAACTTCCAGTGAAGGTTTCAACATGTAGTAGATGCTAATGGTAATTTTTGCTTAATGAGCTAGTTCTGACCCTTATCATCAAAATCAGTTTTGTTTAAATAGGTTCATAATTTGCCTTCCTGTCATGTGTTGTATTAGAAATGTCTCGGACTCCTCCTCACATTCTACTGGCACACTTTTTACACCAGACATTGGACAAGGAATAGCTTTTAAAAGACATTACCTGATGACATTCCCCATCAGCTGTGGTACTTGTCTCTTATGTTCTGTACAGTGCTTCTCTGATCCATTATGTGATGTTACTAGGAACTACCTGGTACTCATGCAGGTGCAGCCTAGAAGCATGGTGAAATGAACGTGTCATGGCTAAATCATTATTCAATGGAAGAAAAGGTGAATATATATTCCCAACTTCTGTTGTATGCATAGGAAGTACTAAGATACATTGTACACATTTATTTAGAAGGTCCTGGTGGATTTCAGCTACAGTTGCCCATTGTGGTGACCAAATTTGAGAATATACATTTTACTGTTCTTCCTTTTCCCTTAGCTTGGCTTTCTGCAGACTCCATTTATACTCCATAAGATCTCTTCACAAATAAATTAAAACATTCATGCAGTCACTTCTTAGAGGCTTCAATTCTTATAGGAAATGTAGCGTAAGACATTTGCCCTCTACTCGTACATATGTGATACATTATGTAGATCCTGCCAGATCAAGCTTCAGAGGATGCAGAAATCACCATTCTTTTTCTGCCTAGAAAATGTCTGAACTTTTGACCTTCACAAAATAGATACCATGTCTTAATGTATACAGAATTCAAATAATTTTTATTATATATATATATGACTGGTAATGTCAAGATTGTAAATGTTATTTAGTTATTGTCTTATTAAAATTAAACTTTCTCTTCAAGAAAATAGTTTTTTTAGAGGCAAGAAATAAATTATTTGATTAAAAAACTATCTTTCTTATAGATCCTAGCAACATGTTCCCATATATTAGGCACTATATAGTTTTTGATGGATTGAATTAATGTCAAAGTTTGGAGGCTGGAATTTTATAAACTTCTAAATTCTGATGAAGCTTATCATTTTGGAAAAACAAACAGCCTTGGAAATAGATAATAAAATTATAATTGCCACCTGATAGCTCTAGAACATTTTAAGATTTTTAATTAAATTTTCCATTTATTCTCAGGGGCATATTAAAAATAAAAACACCACACCAAACACAGGCAATTACAGTTGAAATGGCATTGTTTTTTTCTGAGCCATGGGGCATGGAAATCTGTTTTGTTTGTGATTGGTGAATCTTCTGTTTTAGATTCTCATTTTTCCATTTTTATATTGCAGAATCCAAAACTATATTTTCTACAAGATAAGGTGCTGTTAAGTTCAAATAAAAAAAAAATGTGAAATTATTCTGTGATCTGTACAGATATAAAGGGAAAATTATCATTATGGATAAAAGCTTTCTCAAGATTTATGTTTAAGAACATATTGCACTCTTGGTTGACAAATAGTCTTTAGCAACATCAATCAGACAACAAAAAGAAATAAAAGGTATACAAATTGGCAATGAAGAAGTCAAACTCTCTCTCTTTGCATATGACATGATACTTTCTATGGAAAACCCAAAAGACTCCACCCCCAAACTACTAGAACTCATACAAAAATTCAGTAATGTGGCAGGATACAAATCAATGTACAGAAATCAATTGCTATATTTTATACTCACAATGAAAATATAGAAAGGGAAATTAGAGCATCTATTCCATTTAATATAGCACCAAGAACCGTAAGATACCTGGGAATAAACCTAACCAAAGAGAAAGGGATCTGTAATCAAGAAACTACCAAATACTCATGAAAGAAATTGAAAAAGACACAAAAAGATGGAAAAGCATTCCTTGCTCATGGATTGGATGAATAAACATTGTTAAAATGTCTATACTGCCAAGAGCAATCTTTACTTTCAATGCCATCCTGATCAAAATTCCACGAGCATTTTTCAAAGAAATGGAACAAACAACCCTAAAACTTGTATGGAACCAGAAGAGACCCCAAATTGTTAAGGAAATGTTGAAAAAGAAAAACAAAACTGGGGGCATCACGTTATCTAATTTCAAGCTTTACTACAATCTGTGATCACCAAGACAACATGGTACTGTTACAAAAACAGATGCATAGAGCAGTGGAACAGAGTAGAGAGCCCAGATGGGGACCCTCAACTCTATGGTCAACTAATCTTCAACAAATCAGGAAAAAATACACAATGGATAAAAGACAGTCTCTTCACTAAATGGTGCTGGGAAAATTGGACAGGTATGTATAGAAGAATGAAACTTGACCATTCTCTTACATCATACACAAAGATAAACTTGAAATGGATAAAAGACCTCTATGTGAGTCAGGAATCTATCAAAATCCTAGAAGAGAACATAGGCAGTAAACTATTCTATAGTGGCCACAGCAACTTCTTTCAAGATATGTCTCCAAAGACAAAGGAAAAAAAGCAAAACTGAACTTTTGGGACTTCATCAAAATAAAAACCTTCTTCACAGCAAAGGAAATAGTCAACAAAACAAAAAGTCAACCCACAGAATGGAAGAAGATATTTGCAAATGACACTACAGACAAAGGGCTGATATCCAAGATCTATAAAGAAATCCTCAAACTCAACATACACAAAACAGATCATGTCAAAAAGTGGGTAGAAAACATGAACAGACACTTCTCCAAAGATGACATACAAATGGCTAACAGACACATGGAAAAATGTTCAGCGTCATTAGCCATCAGGGAGATTCAAATCAAAACCACATTGAGATACCACCTTAAACCACTCAGAATGACCAAAAGTAACAAGACAGTAAACAACAAGTGTTGGAGAGGATGTGAAGAAAGGGGAACCCTCTTACACTGTTGGTGGGAATGCAAGTTGGTGCAGCCACTTTGGAAAAGAGTGTGGAGATTCCTCAAGAAATTAAAAATAGAGCTTCCCTATGATACTGTGATTGCACTTCTGGGTATTTACCCCAAAAATACAGATGTAGTGAAAAGAAGGGCCACCTGTACCCCAATGTTCATAGCAGCAATGGCCACAGTTGCCAAACTGTAGAAAAAAACAAGATGCCCTTCAATGAACGAATAGATAGAGAATATATGGTCCATATATACAATGGAGTATTATGCCTCCATCAGAAAGGATGAATACCCAACTTTTATATCAACTTGGATGGGACTAGAAGAGATTATGCTGAGTGATGTAAGTCAAGCAGATAATTATCATATGGTTTCACTTACTTGTGGAGCATAAGGAAAAACATGGAGGACATTGGGAGATGGAGAGGAGAAGTGAGATGGGGGAAATGGAGGGGGAGACAAACCATGAGAGACTATGGACTGTGAGAAACAAACTGGTTTGGGGGGGGTGTTGTGTGAGCCTGGTGGTGGGTATTATAGAGGGCATGTTTTGCATGGAGCATTGGGTGTAGTGCATAAACAATGAATTTTGGAACACTGAAAATAAATAAAATTAAATTAAATTAAAAAAATAATCAAATGCAGACAAAAAAAATAATGCCTGAAAACATCTAGGTATTGTTAAAAATAAATTCATAGTTTTTAAAATTATCCATTCTCTATTAAAAAAAAAAAAAAAAGGAGCGCCACTATTGAATCTTTTGAATTTGACACAGGAACACTGCAGGAAATAAGATGACTTCAAGATTATATTTGTTACAATTTTAATTTAATAATTTATTTTCCTAATAACCAAAAAGTAGAAAAATAAATTACAAATGAAAAATATATATATATTTAGGGGGAGGAGTCAAGTTGGCGGAGAAGTAGCAGGCTGAGACTACTTCAGGTAGCGAGAGATCAGCTAAATAGCTTAGCTAAAGATTGCAAACACCTACAAATCCAACGGGAGATCGAAGAGAAGAAGAACAGCAATTCTAGAAACAGAAAATCAACCACTTTCTGAAAGGTAGGACTGGCAGAGAAGTGAATCCAAAGCGACGGGAAGATAGACCGCGGGGGGAGGGGCCGGCTCCCGGCAAGCAGTGGAGCAATGGACCACAAAATCAGGACTTTTAAAAGTCTGTTCCGCTGAGGGACATCGCTCCAGAGGCTTAACTGGGGTGAAGCCCACACGGGGTCAGCGTGGCCTCAGGTCCCGCAGGGTCACAGAAGGATCGGGGGTGTCTGAGTGTCACAGAGCTTACAGGTATTAGAACGGGGAAGCCGGCTACAGAGACAGAGCCGAGGACTGAGCTCTAAGCTCGGGGTTACCTTGAACCGGTCGCAGGCTCGGTCAGCTTGGAGCGTGGCCGGAGGCCAGGGTGACGGGAGTAATTGGGCGCTGTTCTCTGAGAGGGATCTGAGGAGTGGGGCCCTGAGCTCTCTGTTCCTCCAGGCCAGAGACTGGGAGGCCATCATCTTCATTCCTGTCCTCCAGAACTCTATGGAAAGCTCTCAGGGAACAAAAGCTCCCGAAAGCAAACCCAATATTACTCAGCCTGGCCCCTGGTAAGGGCGGTGCAACTCCGCCTGGGGCAAAGACACTTGAGAATCACTACAACAGGCCCCTCCCCCAGAAGATCAACAAGAAATCCAGCCAGGACCAAGTTCACTTACCGAGGAGTGCAGTTTCAATACCAAGGAGAGCAGCGGAATTCCAGGGGAGGAGAAAGCAAAGCCCAGAACTCATGGCTTTCTCCCCATGATTCTTTAGCCTTGCAGTTAATTTATTTTTTCTCTTTTTTCAATTTTTTTTTTCTGTTCTTCTGCCAAATTTTTTTATAACGTTTACCATTTTCTTTTTTAACATTTTTAAACTAGTTTATCTAATATATATATATATATATTCTTTTTTATATTTTTTCTTTATTTGTTTTATTTTTTTAATTGTTTTTTTTTTTTTTTTTTTCTTTTTTTTTTTTTTTTTCCCTGAACCTCTTTTTATCCCCTTTCTCCACCCTCACGATTTGGGACCTCTTCTGATTTGGTTAAAGCATATTTTCTGGGGGTTGCCACCCTTTTAGTATTTTACTTGCTCCTTCATATACTCTTATCTGGACAAAATGACAGGGTGGAAAAATTCACCTCAAAAAAAAAGAACAAGAGGCAGTACCAAAGGCGAGGGACCTAATCAATACAGACATTGGTAATATGTCAGATCTAGAGTTCAGAATGACGATTCTCAAGGTTCTAGTCAGGCTCAAAAAGGCATGGAAGATATTAGAGAAACCCTCTCAGGAGATATAAAAGCCCTTTCTGGAGAAATAAAAGAACTAAAATCTAATCAAGTTGAAATAAAAAAAGCTATTCATGAGGTGCAATACAAAATGGAGGCTCTCACTGCGAGGATAAATGAGGCAGAAGAAAGAATTAGCGATATAGAAGACCAAGTGACAGAGAATAAAGAAGCTGAGCAAAAGAGGGACAAACAGCTACTGGACCACGAGGGGAGAATTTGAGAGATAAGTGACACCATAAGACGAAACAACATTAGAATAATTGGGATTCCAGAAGAAGAAGAAAGAGAGAGGGGAGCAGAAGGTATATTGGAGAGAATTATTGGAGAGAATTTCCCCAATATGGCAAAGGGAGCAAGCATCAAAATCTAGGAGTTTCAGAGAACCTCCCTCAAAATCAATAAGAATAGGTCCACACCCCGTCACCTAATAGTAAAATTTACAAGTCTTAGTGACAAAGAGAAAATCCTGAAAGCAGCGCGGGAAAAGAAGTCTGTAACATACAATGGTAAAAATATTAGATTGGCAGCAGACTTATCCACAGAGACCTGGAAGGCCAGAAAGAGCTGGCATGATATATTCAGAGCATTAAGCGAGAAAAAATGCAGCCAAGAGTACTATACACAGCTAGGCTATCATTGAAAATAGAAGGAGAAATTAAAAGCTTCCAGGACAAACAAAAACTGAAAGAATTTGCAAACACCAAATCAGCTCTAAAGGAAATATTGAAAGGGGTCCTCTAAGCAAAGAGAGACCCTAAAAGTAGTAGGTCAGAAAGGAACAGAGACAATATACAATAACAGTCACCTTACAGGCAATACAATGGCACTAAATTCATATCTCTCAATAGTTACCCTGAATGTTAATGGGCTAAATGCCCCAATCAAAAGACACAGGGTATCAGAATGGATAAAAAAAAAAAACCCATCTATATGTTGCCTACAAGAAACTCATTTTAGACCCGAAGACACCTCCAGATTTAAAGTGAGGGGGTGGAAAACAATTTACCATGCTAATGGACATCAGAAGAAAGCAGGAGTGGCAATCCTTAGATCAATTAGATTTTAAGCCAAAGACTATAATAAGACATGAGGAAGGACACTATATCAAACTCAAAGGATCTGTCCAACAAGAAGATCTAACAATTTTAAATATCTATGCCCCTAACGTGGGAGTAGCCAACTATATAAACCAATTAATAACAAAATCAAAGAAACACATCAACAATAATACAATAATCGTAGGGGACTTTAACACTCCCCTCACTGAAATGGACAGATCATCCAAGCAAAAGATCAACAAGGAAATAAAGGCCTTAAATGACACATTGGACCAGATGGACATCAAAGATATATTCAGAACATTTCATCCCAAAGCAACAGAATACACATTCCTCTCTAGTGCACATGGAACATTCTCCAGAATAGATCACATCCTGGGTCCTAAATCAGGTCTCAACTGGTATCAAAAGATTGGGATCGTTCCCTGCATATTTTCAGACGACAGTGCTCTGAAGCTAGAAGTCAATCACAATAAGAAATTTGGAAAGATCCCAAATACATGCAGACTAAACAGCATCCTTCTAAAGAATGAATGGGTCAACCAGGAAATTAAAGAAGAATTGAAAAAATTCATGGAAACAAATGATAATGAAAACACAACGGATCAAAATCTGTGGGACACAGCAAAGACAGTCCTGAGAGGAAAATAAATAGTGCTACGAGCCTTTCTCAAGAAACAAGAAAGGTCTCAAATATATAACCTAACCCTACACCTAAAGGAGCTGGAGAAAGAACAAGAAAGAAACCCTATACCCAGCAGGAGAAGAGAAATCATAAAGATCAGAGCAGAAATCAATGACATGGAAACCAAAAAAACAATAGAGCAAATCAATGAAACTAGGAGCTGGTTCTTTGAAAGAATTAATAAGATTGATAAACCCCTGGCCAGACTTATCAAAAAGAAAAGAGAAAGGACCCAAATAAATAAAGTCATGAATGAAAGAGAAGAGATCACAACTAACACCAAAGAAATACAGACAATTATAAGAACATACTATGAGCAACTCTACGGCAACAAATTTCACAATCTGGAAGAAATGGATGCAGTCCTAGAGACATATAAACTACCACAACTGAACCAGGAAGAAATAGAAAGCCAGAACAGACCCATAACCAGTAAGGAGATTGAAAGAGACATCAAAAATCTCCAAACAAACAAAAGCCCAGGGCCAGACGTCTTCCCGGGGGAATTCTACCAAATATGTAAAGAAGAACTAATTCCTATTCTTCTGAAAATGTTCCAAAAAATAGAAATGGAAGGAAAACTTCCCAACTAATTTTATGAGGCCAGCATCACCTTGATCCAAAAACCAGACAAGGATCCCATCAAAAAAGAGAACTACAGACCAATATCCTTGATGAACACAGATGCAGAAATTCTCACCAAAATACTAGCCAATAGGATTCAACAGTACATTAAAAGTATTATTCACCACGACGATGTGGGATTTATTCCAGGGCTGCAAGGTTGGTTCAACATCTGCAAATCAATCAATGTGATACAACACATTAATAAAAGAAAGAACAAGAACCATATGATACTCTCCATAGCTGCTGAAAAAGCATTTGACAAAGTACAGCAACCCTTCCTGATCAAAACTCTTCAAAGAGTAGGGATAGAGGGCACATACCTCAATTTTATCAAAGCCATCTATGAAAAGCCCACCTCAAATATCATTCTCAATGGAGAAAAACTGAAAGCTTTTCCGCTAAGGTCAGGAACACAGCAAGGATGTCCATTATCACCACTCCTATTCAACATAGTACTAGAAGTCCTAGCCTCAGCAATCAGACAACTAAAGGAAATTAAAGACATCCAAATCATCCAAGAAGAAGTCAAACTCTAACTCTTCGCAGATGATATGATACTATATGTGGAAAACCCAAAAGACTCGATTCCAAAACTGCTAGAACTTGTACAGGAACTCAGTAAAGTGTCAGGATATAAAATCAGTGCACAGAAATCAGTTGCATTTCTCTACACCAAAAACAGGACAGAAGAAAGAGAAATTAAGGAGTCAATCCCATTTACGATTGCTCCCAAAACTATAAGATACTTAGGAATAAACCTAACCAAAGAGGCTAAGAATCTATACCCAGAAAACTATAAAGTACGCATGAAAGGAATTGAGGAGGACATAAATAAATGGAAAATGTTCCATCCTCCTGGATTGGAAGAATAAATATTGTGAAAATGTCTATGCTACCTAAAGCAATCTACACATTTAATGCAATTCCTATCAAAGTACCATCCATTTTTTTCAAAGAAATGGAACAAATAATCCTAAAATTTATATGGAACCAGAACTCGAATAGCCAAAGGAATATTGAAAAAGAAAGCCAAAGTTGGTGGCATCACAATTCCGGACTTCAAGCTCTATTACAAAGCTGTCATCATCAAGACAGCATGGTACTGGCACAAAAACAGACACATAGATCAATGGAACAGAATAGAGAGCCCAGAAATAGACCCTCAACTCTATGGTCAACTAATCTTCGACAAAGCAGGAAAGAATGCCCAATGGATAAAAGACAGCCTCTTCAATAAATGCTGTTGGGAAAATTGGACAGCCACATGCAGAAAAATGAAATTGGATCATTTCCTTACACCACACACGAAAATAGACTCAAAATGGATGAAGGACCTCAATGTGAGAAAGGAATCCATCAAAATCCTTGAGGAGAACACAGAGAGCAACTTATTCGACCTCAGCCGCAGCAACAATTCTTAGGAAATTGCCCAAGGCAAGGGAAGCAAGGGCAAAAATGAACTATTGGGATCTTATGAAGTTCGAAAGCTTTTGCATAGCAAAGGAAACAGTTAACAAAACCAAAGGACAACTGACAGAATGGGAGAAGATACTTGCAAACGACATATCAGATAAAGGGCTAGTACCCAAAATCTATAAAGAACTTAGCAAACTCAACACCCAAAGAACAAGTAATCCAATCAAGAAATGGGCAGAAGACATGAACAGACATTTCTGCAAAGAAGACATCCAGATGGCCAACAGACACATGAAAAAGTGCTCCATATCACTCGGCATCAGGGAAATACAAATCAAAACCACAATGAGATACCACCTCACACCAGTCAAAATGGCTAAAATTAACAAGTCAGGAAATGACAGATGCTGGCGAGGATGCGGAGAAAGGGGAACCCTCCTACACTGTTGGTGGGAATGCAAGCTGGTGCAACCACTCTGGAAAACATCATGGAGGTTCCTCAAAATGTTGAAAATAGAGCTACCCTACAACCCAGCAATTGCACTACTGGGTATTTACCCTAAAGATACAAACGTAGTGATCTGAAGGAACACGTGCACCCGAATGTTTATAGCAGCAATGTCTACAATAGCCAAACTATGGAAAGAACCTAGATGTCCATCAACAGATGAATGGATAAAGAAGATGTGGTATATATACACAATGGAATACTATGAAACCATCAAAAGAAATGAAATCTTGCATTTGTGATGACGTGGATGGAACTAGAGGGTATCATGCTTAGCGAAATAAGTCAATAGGAGAAAGACAACTATCATATGATCTCCCTGATACGAGGGAGAGGAGATGCAACATGGGGGGTTAAGGGGGTAGGAGAAGAGTAAATGAAACAAGATAGGATTGAGAGGGAGACAAACCATAAGTGACTCTTGATCTCACAAAACAAACTGAGGGTTAATGGGGGAGGGGGGTGGGGAGAGGGGGGTTGGGTTATGGACATTGGGGAGGGTATGTGCTATGGTGAGTGCTGTGAAGTGTGTAAACCTGGCGATTCACAGACCTGTACCCCTGGGGATAAAAATATATTATATGTTTATAAAAAATAAAATTTAAAAAATCCATTGATATGCTACTTAGAAGAGATGCATTTTAGACACAGACACCTCCAGATTGAAAGTGAGGGGCTGCAAAACCATTTATTATGCTAATGGACATCAAAAGAAAGCTACAGTGGCCACCCTTATATTAGGCAAACTAGATTTTAAACCAAAGACTGTAAGAAGAGATGAAGAAGGACATCATCATAATAAAGGGGTCTATCCAACCAGGAGATCTAACACTTGTTAATAGTTATGTCCCTACCATGGGAGCAGCCAAATATAAAAACCAATTAATAACAAAATTAAAGAAACTCATTGATAATAATATAATAATAGTAAGAGACTTTAACATCCCACTCACAGCAATGGACAGGTTATCTAAGCAGATGATCAAAAAGGAAACAGGACTTGGAATGACACACTGACCAGATGGACTTCATGGATATATTCAGTGCATCCCATCTTAAAGCAACAGAATACACGTTCTTCTTGAATGCACATGGAACATTCTCCAGAATAGATCACATAATGAATCATAATTCAGGTCTCAACCAGTACAAATAGATTGAGATCATATTATGCGTATTTTTAAACCACAAATCTATGAAACTTGAAGTTAACCTGAAAGGAAATTTGGAAGGACTATGAGTATGTGGAAGTTAAAGAATGTGTTACAAAAGAAGGAATGGGTCAACTAGGAAATTAAAGAAGAATTTTTAAAAATACATAGAGGTAAGTAAATGAAAATGAAAACTCAATACAGGCCTTCCTCAAGAAAGAAGAAAACCTTCAAATACACAACCTATTCTTACACCTTAAGGAGCTGGAAAAAGAAGAGGAAATAGAGCCTAAACCCAGGAGGAGAAGATAAATAATAAAGATTAGAGTGGAAATCAATGATATATTAATTTAAAACAAAACAAAATAAAAACAGTGGAACAGATCAATAAAAGTAGGAGCTAGTTCTTTGAAAGAATTAATAAGACTGATAACCCCCTAGCCAGACTTATCAAAAAGACAAGAGAATAGACCCAAATAAACAAAATCATGAATGAAAGAGGAGCGATCAAAACCAACCCTGAAGAAATACAAACCATTATAAGAGAATATTATAAGCAATTATATGCAGACAAATTAAGGAATCTGTAAGAAGTGGATAAATTCCTAGAAACATTTAAACTGCCAAAATTGAAACAAGAAGATATAGAAAACCTGAATAGACCCATAACCAACAAAAATATTGAAACAGTAATCAAAAACCTCCCAACAAAAAAGAGTCCAGGACCAGGTACCTTCCCAAGGGAATTCTATCAAACATTCAAAGAAGAATTAATATCTATTGTTTGAAAAATGTTCTAAAAAATAGAAATGGAAAGAAAAAAATCCAAATTCATTCTACGTGGCCAACATCACCTTGATCCCAAAACCAGACAAAGACCCCACTAAAAAGGAGAATTGCAGACCAATATTCCTCATGAACATGGATACCAAAATTCTCACCAAAATACTAGCCAATAAGATCCAACAGTACATTAAATGGATTATTCACCATAACCAAGTGGAATTTGTTCTTGGGATGCAAGAGTGGTTCAACATCTGCAAAATAATCAATGTGATACACCACATTAATAGAAGAAAGGACGAGAACTATATGATCCTCTCATAAAATGCCAAACAGCATTTGGCAAAATACAGCAAGCTTTCTTCATAAAAACCCTCCACCGTCTAGGGATAGAGAGAATATAACTCAACATCATAAAAGCCATATACAAAAGCCCCACCACAAATATCATCATCAACAAGGAAAAACTGAGAGCTTTTCCCCCAATGTCAAGAAGATGGGAGAGATGTTCACTCTCACCAGTGTTTATCAACATAGTACTGGATATCCTAGTCTCAGCAATGAGACAACAAAAAGAAATAAAAGACATCCAAATCAGAAAAGAAGAAGTCAAACTCCCACTCTTTGCAGATGACATGATATATGTAGAAACCCAAAAGACTCCCCCTCAAAATTGCTAGAACTCATACAGCAATTCAGCAGTGTGGCAGGATATGAAACCTATGCACAGAAATCAGTTGCATTTCTGTACATTAACAATGTTGACTGAAGAAAAGAACAATGCCATTTACAATTGCACCAAACCACATAAGATACATAGGAATAAATCTAATCAAAGATGTAAAGAATTTGTACACTGATAACTATAAAACACGCATGAAAGAAATTGAGAAAGACACAAATAAATGGAAAAATGTTTCATTCTAATGTATTGGAAGAACAAATATTATTTAAATGTCTATGCTACCCAATACAAGCTACACATTCAATACAATCCCTATCAAAATACCATCAGCATTTTTCACAGAGCTGGAATAAATAATCCTAAAATTTGTATGGAAACAGAAAAGATCCTGAATGGCCAAGGAAATTTTGATAAGGAAAACCAAAACTGGTGGCATCACAAATCCGGACTTCAAGTTCTTTACAAAGCTGTGATCATCAAGACAGCAGCATACTGGCACAAAAACAGACACATTGATCAATGGAACACAATAGTGAACCAAGAAATGGACTCTCACTCTGTGGTCAACTAATATGCATACAAGTAGGAAACAATACCTAATGGAAAAAAGACAGTCTCTTCAACAAATGTGTTGGGAAAATTGGACTACCACATGCAGAAAATGAAAATGGACCATCTTCTTACATCATACACAAAAATAGACTCAAATTAGATGAAAGCCCTAAATGTGAGAAAGTAATCCATCAAAATCCTAGAGAAGAACCCAGGCAGCAACTTCTGTGACCTCAGCCACAGTATCTTCTTGCTATACTTGTCTCCAAAGACAAAATAAAACAAAAGCAAAAATGAACTATTGAGGCTTCCTCAGGATAAAAAGCTTTTGTACAGCAAAGGAAATAGTCAGCAAAACTAAAAGTCAACCTATGGAATGGAGAAGATATTTGCAAATGTCTTATCAGACAAAGGGCTAGTAAATAAAACTTAGAGAGTGGAGTAGAGGGCAAGAGCTGCCACCACCACTGCAGCTTGTGCAACTCTTCCACTAAGGCTAATTCTTTTTTTTTTTTTTTTCATCACTGGTATCCCCCTTTAATAAAATGTGGAATGGACAGGGAATAAAATGTGGCCATTTGCAATCACAAAAAAATCCTCTGTACTTGTCTAGGCCCTGGCAAAGGGGAGGGCAGGCAGGGCAGTAGCAGGCCTGGCCAGTCCTATTTGTAGAGTATATCTTGGTTTCCAGGCTGATAGAGGAGGTATACCTTTAGCTTGGAGCTCTCAGGAAAGATGTGTGGTGCAGCTCATGTAAAGGTCTATGTACTCCACCAGGATGGAGACACGGAGGACGTGGACCAGTGCAGTGATGTGAATGTGTTCACTCTCCTCATATATAGGCTCCACCTCCTACTGAAAGAACTCCTTGATCCTCCATCCCCCAACTCCAAGAAGTGCTCGAAGAATTGCTTTCCCTCTGCAGGTAGCCTGAGGTGAGCAGCTGCATGTACACCACTAGGTATTCTAAGGTACTCTGGTCATTGAAGGAGGCCAGCAGGTTGGCTATGGAGATCTACTTCTATACCTGCTGGACCAGGTCCATGAACCTGTTGTGAAAATCCTCAGTGTGAACTCAGTGAAGCCCTGGGACACCAGATCACTTTGGCAGACACCACCTTAAACTGCTGCAATTTCTTGCTGTCATCCAGCAGTGCCTCCATCTGGGAGAACCCAAAAACTCAGTATAAGCCATTTCAGTCAGGCCCGGTCTTGCTGATGTGCCAGTACTTTTTGTGGAGGTCCTTGATCTCCTGTTGATAGATGTTATTTTATGAACTTATCATACTCAACACTCAAAAACCAAAAATCCAGCCAAGAAATGGACAGAAGACATGAACAAACATTTATCCAAAGAAGACAAACAAATGACCAACAGACACATGAAAAAATGCTCAACATCACTTGGGATCTGGGAAATACAAGTCAAAAACAATGAGACACCACCTCACACCAGTCAGAAAGGTTAAAATTAATAAATAAGGAAACAATAGATATTGGGGAGGATGCAAAGAAAAGGGAAGCCTCTTATACTGTTGGTGGGAGTGCAAACTGATACAGCCACTCTTGGAAAACAGTATGGAGGTTCCTCAAAAACTTAAAAATAGCAATTGCACTATTAGGCAATTATAGAAATGATACAAACATAATGATTCAAAGGGACACATGCACCCCAATGCTTATAGCAGCAAAGTCTATAATAGCCAAAATAAGGAAAGAGAAGAGATATCTATGGACAGATGACTGGATAAAGAAGCCATCAAAAAGAATGAAATCTTGCCATTTGCAATGGTATGGATGGAACTAGAGGATGCTAAGAGAAACTGTCAATCAAAGACAGACAAATACCACATTATTTTACTCATATGTAGAATTTAAGAAACAAAACAGATGAACATAGGGGAAGAGATGGGAAAATAAAATAAGATGAAAACAGAAAGGAAGGCAAACCATGATAGACTCTCAACTCTAGGAAACAAAATGAGGGTTACTGGAGTGGAGGAGGGTGGGGCGACTGGGCAATTGTGTGATTGGCATTAAGGAGACCACCTGATGTAATGAGCACTGGGTATTATATGCAACTGAAAAATCACTGAATTCTCCCACTGAAATGAATAATAATAATAAAATAAAACATAGAAGAAAATTCAAAGGGAGAGTTATTGGAAGTATTTGTCTTTATCTCTATGAATATACCTGCTAATATTAATTACAGAAAAGTTCTCTTGAAAACAGAGGACTATCTCCAAAATAGTTTCCCATTCTTGAACAAAGCAACACATAAGAATATCTCTTTCTCTCTATATATCTCTCTCTATTCTTTTTTTTAATTCCTTCTGGGATGTTTCCTGGTAATAGATTCCTAAACTTCTCTGTGCTTACAGGTGGCCAACTGTTATGGGAATTCTGCCTCCAGAAAGTTCTTGATCTCCCTGTTATGAATCTTCCATTTAGTGTGATTGTTTTCTTAAAATAACAGATGTATAGATGTAATTGATGCTACAGAGCAAATTATACAGTCATTTTGTATTTACTTCTTAATAAATATTTGTGTAGAAGAATTTGATGTAAGATTTGCTTTTATAATAATTTGAAAGCAAAATATGGAAGAAACTTAACTTCCATCTATATCCGTAGCTAATATTTTTGTCTTATTGAATAAGCCTAAGTCAGTTCTTGATTTGATCACATTGAATAAAATTCATTTGGCAGCATTTTTTGTTTCCTACCACAATATTAGATCTATAATTTCAGGAGACATATTTTTGCAGGTCTAACACCTAGTATAGCATCAGACACATATCATAAACTCAGTTTATGTTTTAGATTAAATGGGATCATTATTATTTATGCAAAGAAAATGAAGAGTAAGATTTCAACATATGTAATAATAATAGTGAATGTGATATAGTGCCTAATATGTTATGGACATTTTTTCAGACTTTTTAAAGTTATTTTCTGATTTATTCATCCTCACCACCATCTCTCCCCATCTAATTTATGTGTCTGTATTCAAATAAATTTGTGAGCTAAATTGCTTCAATCCAAATGTATTTGATTCCCCAAACCATATTTTAATCTTATGTCCTTACTTCTTTTTTTTTCATTTTGCCACCAAATTACCCAATTACCTAAATTCAATGGGCTATAACCATAAGAAATTATTTTCATCATTTGTTTTCTTAACTATCATGTTGACCTGTTGCCCAATGGGCAAGAAGATCATTTAATAATATCTTGAGCATATTCCAATACTCACCTCTACATCAGTTATTAAAAGCTAATCCAGGAACACTTGGGTGTCTTAGTCAGTTGCATCCCTGACTCATGATTTCAGCTCAGATTATGATCTCAGGGTCATGAAATCAAGCCCTGTGTTGGGCTCTGTGACCTGAGTGGAGTCTTCTTGAACCTCTTTCTCCCCCTTTGCCACTCCCTCAACTTGCTCACATGCACACTCTCTCTGAAATAACTCAAGATTCTTTTTCAGGTTTTTGTTTGAGTAATACTGTGGTTATCAGACAGTGTGTAATCACCTCTTAGTAGTATTAAAGGGAGGTGATTGCAACCAGTGTTTTCCCACTCTTATTGTATATTTTTATTTGTAAAAGGAAACATTTAAAACCTAATTGTTCTCAGATTTAGGCCACAACAGACAATTGTAGGACAAGAAAATAATCTCTCTTCACATTATCTTACATATGAATATGAATGGTGACATGTGAGATTATTTTATGTGCTAGAGATGAGAATTTTTAAAATTTGAAATGATATAACCACCTTAACATATATTAAAATAAATATAATTGATATAGAAAACATAATTTCATAAACACCAAAGCTTAGAATGAATCTTTTAAAAGATATTTCAGTTCTAAAGGAGTATTAAGAAAATATTCATAACCATAGGAATTAAATGTGGCAGAAATTATAAGGATGACATGTGAATAAATGAAGGCCAATATCCCACAAGCATTTGTAATATAAATCCAAAAATACTTTATTATTTCCATTAGAGAAAAAAAAACTCAATCTACCAGATTTTTAATCAGACAAATCAGAAACATTTTATCTATAAATCAACATTGTATATACATCCTTATTTTCTTCATGAGAATAGAATAGTAGTTTCTGGTAGTTCACATGCTTTGGTATACTCAAATAAGACTAAACAGAGGTTTTCTCCTACAAATAAATCATAGAGATAGAATGTAAAAATGTTATTTTTATTTTCAAAAAAAAATTATTTAGAAAAATATCAAGTAGTTCTTACAGATTATGACCAAATACTCAAAACTCAGTAATATGGTATTTTATTTTTATAGAGATTCAAGTGCACTTACAAATATTACTTAAGAGGAAGTTGTGGGGTTATCTTTAATATACAAAGCATATCTTGACACTCTGGAAATACAGAAATAAATAAGATAGGGTCTTTGCCTCCAAAAGCGTTTACATATCTCCTTTAAAGAGAAAACGACCAACCAATCAAAACAAACAGACAAAAACATGTTTTTAGTCATATAAGGAAAAAAATGAAAGTTAAGACAAGCAGAGAGAGTCAATTATCATATGGTTTCACTTACTTGTGGAGCATAAGGAATAACACGGAGGACATTGGGAAACAGGAGAAGTGAGGTGGGAGAAATCAGAGGGGGAGACAACGAAGAGAGACTGTGGACTCTGAGAAACAAACTGAGGGTTTTGGAGGGGAGGAGATGGGGGTTGGGTTAGCCTGGTGGTGGGTATTAAGGAGGGTACATATTGCATGGAGCATTGGGTGTGGTGCATAAACAATGAATTTTGGAACACACACACACACACACAAAAATTAAATGTAAAAAATTTATAATGGAAAAAAGTTTGTATAAAGGAAAAAAGTGGGGTTACAGAGGGCTTTTTTGAAACTGAAATGGATACATGGAACATTAATACATTAATTACATGTTTTGTATTTACCTTTTTATTCTGAGATGTGATCAACATGAGAGACACCTCTCTTATATGTAAACACAAGTGGTGTAGAAGAATCTAAGGAGCTTTGACAAAAAAAATAAATTAAAAAAATAAATAAATAACTGACCTGAGCTTAAGAAATGGCTTAAAATGATTATTTGGGACTTAGACTGATATAGATGATGATAAGACTGCTGGTTTCAGAAATTCAAGTAGATGTAGCACAAAAAGAAAATATTAGACTGGTTATTCCTATATCAGAATCAGAGGATAAGCAGATTTGTGACCTTCTTTAATAATAGTAGATCAGTCCAGAAACATAAAACTCTGCTTTGGAAAAGTAATCAATCCTCTATCTAAAAGAGATTCAAGTGGAAAATCCTGATCACAGAAGCACAGGCACAATGTTGGTAGGATAATTTAGGCATCAGCTAAGAGTGTGGTCTTAACGACGTCTAAAACTCTATCCATAGATTCGGTACTATGATATTTCACTGGTACAGTAGATAAAATAAATTAAAATATGTGTACCTGGAGTTCCTGTATGTATTTATCTCTGAAATGTAGATTGGTATGAATATCATAGTCTAACAGTGTCAAAAGTATATACATATTCCATGTGATCCGGAAAATATGGCTTTTGAAGCAATCATTCAGGTATTTGGCTGCATACCTACATATGAATATTCATGCTAATTTAATCATAAACTTTGATAAATCTAAGGTTGGGTTCAAAATAAATGTAAAGTTTCCATGAAGAATATAAGGTTGTAGTACAGTGTTTGACAGTTTTTTGTTGAAATAGCATAAAGAAAAATTATGTTACAAGCTATTTTTGAGTTCTGTAAACCCGAGGAAGGAAACCTTTCTGGCAAAAGCATCTGACCTCAATGAATCTGAAATGTAATTTTAAAAATAAATTTACTGCAGCCAAAGGAGAACATGATAGATGTCAGCATACAAACTGTGTGACGTGTAATAAATAAGAAATAAAGATGCCAGATTATTCTGAAGTATTAAAATAATAATTTTATGTGAACAACTTCCATGAGAAAGTAAACTTAAATTAATACTTTGGAAATGAACAGAAGTAGATTGGACACTGTTTATTGAAGACAGAGACATTTATAATGTCAGAAATAAGCTCCCTAAGCTCTGATTTGTCATAAAGCATTAAAGGCCATGCTTAAAACATCAGAAGTACAATGGGTTTAACTATTTTGTGGAAGGGTGTTATGGAAATAGAAGAAATATAAACAAGAAATTCATCTATCTCTTAAATCTCACAGAGTTAGAGACTAAGGAATTCACTAATTTGGTTTCTTACCTTCTCTCTTTTTTGATTATACAACTTTACATCTACCTAGAAATCCCTTCAAGTTATTAGTGTACACTGAGCAGACAATAAATATTTACTGTAAAAACAATTAAATGAATAAATGAATCATTACACTACATTTTTTTTTAATTCAAGATATCGATGTTCTGTATTTTGGCTTATTTCTGGAAAGATTTCAAGTGGTTATTTTATTTTATTTTCATTTATTTTACCTTTATTTTCATAAAGTTAAATTTATTTGGAATCAGTGTAGTTCATATCAGTAATATAAGAATAGTCATAATTCTGTGAGCTTTTTTGGAACTATAATTTATTACTAACTTTAGTACATGTTGGTACTCTGTAATAGCACTAAGAATGGTCTCTCAAGGATATTTACTAAAACACTGAACAGTTACATATTTCTGTAATAAGTTTTATTGAACATTTATTTACTGCAAGATGCCATAACGTTAACTATGAAGGTTATGAGAGATCAAGACAAATTTCCATCCCCTACTTAGGGAACAAAAACTTTAGTTTAAAATGCAAGGTATTTTAAATTTCTACTGTCTATCTTTTGCAAAAGTGACTTCCTACCTTTTCCAAAATTCTCATAGACAAGAGAATGCTATAGTCCCTCTATGTATAGTCCCCAAGAGATCTTCCCATTGTTCTCTGCCCATCTAAACTTTTCCAATGCTAGTTAGTACTCTATGTTATTCTAAACAGATAATCTGGCACCCACCTCCCTTCTTTTAACTAAATGATTCATTTGTTTTCATGGAAACTTGGCTTTGTCCTTAAAACTACTTTGCATATTCTTCTCCTCTATATGCTGCTTAAATATTGGTATCATTTTTGGGCACCTGGGTGGCTCAATGGGTTAAAGCCTCTGCCTTAAGCTCAGGTCATGATCTCAGGGTCCCACATTGGGCTTTCTGCTCAGCAGGGAACCTGCTTCCCCCCCTCTCTCTGCCTGCCTCTCTATTTGTGATCTCTCTCTCTCTGTCAAATAAATAAATAAAATCTTTAAAAAAATTGGTATCATTTTTCACACATTATTATCCTTCCATCTTTCTAAAGCAGAATAAATTAAGAGAAAGAAAGATGGGAATGAGATACGTAGAGACATAGCATCAAAATAACTAGTGAAAGTAGGTAGAATTTAATTCCATGACAGTTTGTGATGACTTTTTTTTTTAAGATTTTATTCATTTATTTATTTGACAGAGCGAGATAACAAGTAGGCAGAGAGGCAGGCAGAGAGAGAGGAGGAAGCAGACTCCCCCTGAACAGAGAGCCAATGCTGGGCTGGATCCCAGGACCCTGGGATCACGACCCGAGAGGAAGGCGGAGGCTTTAACCCACTGAGTCACCCAGGTGCCCCTTGTGGCAGATAGGGGTGCCTGGGTGCTCAGTGGGTTAAAACCTCTGCCTTCAACTCAGGTCATGATCCTGGGGTCCTGGGATCGAGCCCCGCATCAAGCTCTCTGGTCGGTGGGGAGCCTGCTTCCTCCTCTCTCTCTCTGCCTGTCTCTCTGCCTACTTGTCATCTTTGTCTGTCAAATAAATAAATAAAATCTTAAAAAGAAAATAATCCCCCAAATAATTAATCTGTTCTCCTAGAATTATTTTTCTTTAACCTACTCAGGTTTATTTCTTCCACACTCTTCTAGGACCATGAACATAACCTTTCCATCATCAGAACAGAACTGTACCATCACTGTCGTTCTACTATAGGAAAAAAAAAATTCTTAATAGCTATCACAAATCCAATCATCATAGGTAATTATTGGTTCAAATACTCTGCTGGGTAAGTATGTAAACTGCTTATTGAAGCCAGTATAATTTGCTTCATAGTCTTTATTCTTTTTTAATTTCTATTTTTTTTAAGATTGACAAAGAAGTAAAGAATGACAGTGAACACCTATCATATTAATAGCCATAACACATAACCGTAATGTTTGGATGTTCTTGTGCAGTTTTTCCCTATTGAATCTCATTACTGATCCTGTCTGCCAGAGTAAACATTATCTAAATACAAAGTTTTATCATTTCCATGGATTTATATGTAGTTTAATTCAATTTATATAAATTCTAAGAGTTATGCATGTTTCTAAATCCTATCTAAATATTACAATGAATATATTTTCAGAAATTATATGCCATTTATTTGATTTATGTTGATCTTTTTCCCCTCTTTTTTTTCCCTCCAGCTTTATTGCAGTGTAATTAATAAAAATTTGTATATATTTAAGATGTTCAGTGTGACGATATGATATACATATACCTTGTGAAATGATTACCACAATTAAGCTAATGACCACATCAATCATCTCATGGTAATCATTTTGTTGTGTATTATAAGAACATTTGAGATCCAGTCTCAGCAACTTTCAAGTATACAATATTGTATTATTAACTGTTATCACAATGCTGTATATTATATCCCCAGAACATATCCATCTTTTAAGTGAAAGTTTATACCATTGACAAATATTTTTCCATTTCTACAAACCCCCAGTCCCTGACAACCACCATTCTTCCATGAGTTTGACTTTTTTAGATTCTACATATAAGTGATACCATACAGTATACACCTTTCTATATTTGACTTATCTTCTTTAGCATAATGTCTACCAGGATTATCCATATTGTCATAAATTGGAGATTTCCTTTTTATGGCTGAGTTATATTATATTGTATACTTACATAATAATTATAATACATAATATGTAATATTATAAAATATATAATATATTACATGTATAAATACATATGTATATGTGTGTAATATTTTCTTTGTCTATTCATCCAGTAATAGACAGTCAGGTTGTTTCAACGCCTTAGTTACTGTGAGCAATGCTACAGTGAAATTGAGAGCAAATTTATGTCTTTGAGATACTGATTTAATTTTTTTAAATTTTGTTCTGGAAATACATCCAGAAATGGGATTGCTTGAGCATATGGTAGCTCTATTTTTAATTTTTTGAGGAAACTTCATACTGTTTTTTTTTATAGTGGCTATTCCAATGTTACTGACAAGGTGCAAGGAGTCTCTTTTCTCCAGATCTTTGCTAACGTTTGTTATATATATATATTTCATTTGATTTATTACTATATAATATTGCATTTATCAATATTGTATTTTATTGAGTCAATCTCTTGTTGATGGACTTTTATATTATTTTTATGTTATTTTATATTAAATAACATATATAACACATATATTAAATAAATATAAAATATATAAAACATATATAACATATATATTAAATAAATATAAAAATATTTTATATTTTATGTTATTCTTATTTTTGATATAAGTGTTTTTACATATTTATAAATGTAAAATATTATTTAAAATAGGTTTCCATGTTTAGAACTCTGTAGCATTTGATATGCACATGTTTAACTTTATTAAATATAGTCCAATTTTTCCTCAGAAAACAAAAGTTTGTGAAGCGTATGCCTTTTGTTTTCTTTTACTGCTATATTCTCAACACCTAAAGCAGTGTCTGACACATGATAGTAACTTAATAAATAATTGCTTTATGAATGGATGAATATTGACTGTAAATGGTGATTGTCATATCTACCCTGGTGATTTCCTTGAATTAGGGCAGAAGTATAAATAAAGGATCACATTTCACATGTCTGAATATTCCAAAGTTATAATTAAGCTAATGAACTATTACATAAAATAAGCTCTATTCATCTATCTTGATAGATATATTTTTTAAGTGACCTGAATGGTCAGATCCTCTTTAGGTACATGGCAACCTAGAGGAAGAAAATTATCTGTCCCAACTTCAGGCCAGTATTTGTCCTAATTCCCTTATCAACTTGGTTTGTATATTGAAGCCTTTCCCACATATATACAGATACCCTAGTCCACAAATTCAAGCTCTTTTAATAGTGTTTGAAACATTTGCCCTTTATGCATTTTTAGAGTAAGAGATCTACAAATCAGGGGTGTGATTTGCCCTCATGAGGTAAGACCAAGAAAAGAGGTGAGTAGAGAATTTGGAAATGGTCTGGGAAATTTTTGATAGGGAAGTCAAAGTTTTCAATTTCCAGGGATTTTTGTTTAGCAGAGGTGGTTGTAGGTTTCTGGTAGGTATATTCTTGCTTTATCTTACAAGAAAGCCTTTGGTGAGAGGAGAGCCAGAGCAGGTGCCTCTTATGGATCACTGTTGAAACATCTGTGATAAATAGCCATTTTATAAACAATTTGCACTGTTTCATTTTTCTTACAACATATAAAAAAATTACTTGCTGGAAACACGAGTTGAAAAAGAGGATTTATAATGTACAAGTAGAATTTCTTATTATAAAATTCTACAAAGAGAAAATTATACTTTAAAAAATACAGTCAGTACTATATAACAGAAAACTGTAAATACTGTTTTTTGAAAGAGTGCAAGCACACATAGACAATTAATGGAGGAACTCACTATGATACTTGAAACATTTCATTATTCTGTAATTTTAATGGAACACAAATAACTGAATGATTTATCATATTAAACGAATATATACACTTTGAACAAACACTCTGTGTCAATGTTTAGAGTGGTTTAGCATAATGATGTTTGCTTTTTGTACATCAACCTATCTAATCTTGGGTAGATTGATGACAGTGGTATTCAGGAGGGATAATGTATATCTAAACTGTCTCTTTGGTTTGTTTTACTGGCATTCAATGAGGAAAAATCATTCTCACGTATGTATGCTGAGCAGATTGGAAAAAGAGATTTAATGTAATTTATTCACAAAAAGAGAAAATATGGCTTTGTTTTCAAAATTAATATTCAATCCTTTGTCAGTAGCTACTTCCAGTTGCTTAATCTGAAAATTGTATTCAATGTTTTATCTTTCTAGTGAAAGAAATGGATCTTGTATCTGTAAGTTTTCCAAATGTTTCCTTTTAATGTATATACAATTTAAATTTTTAAATTCTATGATTTCATATTAATAGAAAGTATAATTTTTAATATTTTATTGAATGTATAAGGTCTTCATTGAGAACTTTCATAGCTCATCACCTACCTTTTTGATAATAATTGTTAAAAATAATGGAGCACATAGTGACAATCTAGAGAAATTCTGTATTTCTAACTTTGGGGTCCTTTTAAATCTTGTGTGTCATTAAAAAATAAATTATGTCCTTATATGGAAGTATACAAATCATTAAAAATACAAAAGGCAGACAATGAAGCAAATCTGCATATCTGGTTCGGATCATTAAAACATAGTTTGCTTTGTTATTCTGCATAAACTCAATAATATAAACTTTTCATAGTTCAAAATTTCAACATAAACTATCTTCTAAATAGCCACTTGTACACTGCATGTACCTCTACAAGTGTGTATGATTAGCCTTCAAATAATAAAAGCAAAATTAAAATGTATTAGCTTTGAATAATTCACAAGTAATACTGTTGCTAAACACTGTTCTGCTGCTTTTTTATCCTTGTCCTTTTTCTTTTTCTTTTTCTTCTCTCTCTCTCTCTCTCTATATATATATATATTTTTTTTTTAAAGGAAGGAAGAAAAATGGAGCACAAGGGAAGATCAAAGCTTTTCCCATAAAAAAACAATTATGGATTTATATTAAGGTAGCTGCACTATCAGTACATACTTCTGCAAAAACTTAAACCCTAAAGACTTTTTATGCATATTGGGGCTACAGTTGATAAAATGACATTAAAATATTAAACATTGAAAAGTGTCTGCTATGATTGACTAAAAAGCAGCTGACATATGCTCTTCAGTACATAATTTTAATAAGTCCTAACTTAGTCTATCCTCAGGGTGCTATAGCCATGTCAAATTGCTATGAAATCTTTAAACATTGTTCTCAACATTTTGATTATTAAATTGGTAAATGATAGGGTAGTTCTAGATGTTAAAAATATTTCTTGAGGGTGCCTGGGTGGCTCAGTGGGTTTAGCTTCTGCCTTCAGCTCAGGGCATGGTCTCAGGGTCCTGGGATCGAGTACCGCATCAGGTTCTCTGTTAAGCAGGGAGCCTGCTTCCCCCTCTCTCTCTCTCTGCTTCTTTGCCACTTGTGATCTCTCTCTTTCAAATAAATAAATAAAATCTTTAAAAATAGTTCTTGATTTTTAATTTCCTTTTATTTAATGATACATAATTTTCATATCTTAAATGTCACTTTTTCATATGTAATTTTGATGTCTATTAATATATGTGAACAGTGTTAAGTTTTATATAGTTTAGCCTAGTCGTCTTTGTCATCAGGACTGAAATAACAATGTGTCATCATTAAGAGTTTCATGGAAGTGATGCCTTGCATTATTACATAGAAATGAAAAATACTGTCCTAATTTTATTTTTTTCAATAAGTTGATCTTCCTTATTTTATTTTTTTTTCAGTGAGTTGATCTACCACATACTGGTTAGTTTTTAATACATTAAGATATAGGTGTCCCTGTAAACTGGTATTTCTCTCAATAGTATTAAGAAAATTTTCTGATACAATATTTAACTAATGTTAGCAATTTATTACATAGATATTGATACAAATATTTAATTACAGCAACTGGAAGTAATGCTTTCAAGAAACCACAAATCACTGAAGTTTTATGTAAAATATTAAACATCTGTTGAATGTTTTTAAAACAGATTTACTGAGATATAATTCAAATACCATATAAATGCATTTAACATGTATGGTAAGTAGATTTTTAATATTTTCTAAGTGGTATAACCATCACAAAAATATAATTTTAGAAAATTGTTCTCACTCCAATAGAAGTCCTATTTCCTTTAGCAGACTTCTAACAATCATTCCTCCCTCACTATGTCATAAATCAAAATTAATTTAATTTATGACATGACAGATATGCCTATTCTGGACCTTTCATATAAATAGGATCATAAAATATGCAGCATATTGTGACTGACTTGTTTTGTTTGGCATAATATTTTTAAGATTTATCCATGTTATATTTACTAATAATTTTTATATCTATACCATATGAAGATACCATATTCTGATTATCCAATCATCAGTTGAGGAAAATTTGGTTTGTTTTCACCTTTTTGTTCTTGTGAATGTGAATCATAAATGTGAACACTTATGAACATTAGTGTACACATTGTTCCATGGCCATTTGATATTATTTCTCAGCAGTATATTACTAGAAGTAGAATTTCTACAAGCATTTATATTTTGAGGAAGTCTCTACCTATTTTCTAGTGCATTTGCTGCATTTTACATCCCCATCAGCAATGCATGAGTGTTCTAAATATTCCATATTCCAAAGAACACCAGTTATTGTTTATAATTATAGACATCCTAGTGGGTGTGATAGTGTCTCATTATGATTTTGATTTGTATTTTCTTAATCAGTAGTGAGACTGATCAAAGTTTCATTTTACTGGCCATTCATTTATCATCTTTGGACAATGGTATTTGTGTCCTTTGCCCATCTTTTATTTGGGTTCTTTGAATACTATTGAATTGCAAGAGTTCTTTATAAATTATCATGAAAGTCCCTTGTATAGGCAAATATTATTTACACACATTTCATTTCTTTACTTTAGTTGGCTTTTCACTTAATAGTGCTCCTTAACCTGATATACATATTTTTTTCTATTTAATTGTAAAATTGTATGTTTTGTTTTAATGTGAGTTCAATTAATTAACATATAGTGTATTAGTTTCAGAGAAAGTTCAGTGATTCATCAGTCCTATATAATACCCACTGCTCATTATATCATGTGTATTTCTTTTAAGATTTATTTATTTACTTGACAGACAGAGATCACAAGTAGGCAGAGAGGCAGGCAGAGAGAGAGGAGGAAGCAGGCCTCTGGCTGAGCAGAGAGCCTGATGCGGGGCTCGATCCCAGGACCGGGGATCATGACCTGAGCCAAAGGCAGAGGCTTTAACCCACTGAACCACCCAGGTGCCCCTAAGATTTTATTTATTTGAAAGAGAGCACAAGAAGGGTAGAAAGAGGGAGAAGGAGAAGCAGGCTCCCTGCTGAGCAGAGAGCCAGACATTGGGCTGGATCCCAGGACTCTGGGATCATGACCTGAGTGGAAGGCAGATGCTTAACTGACTGAGCCACCCAAACACCAAGCAAGGTTTATTAAGTGATAACAAGGTGATAGTACCCAAGGAAAGAAGGGACTCGAGAGTGTTGCCTTCATGTGCCCTTCTTAATGTCCATCACCCAGTTACCCCATCCTCCACCTACCTGCTCTCCAGTAACACTCAGTTTTTTCCTATGATTAAGTGTCCTTATGGTTTGTCTCTCTCTCAGATGTAGTCTTGTTTTATTTTTCCCTCTCTTCCTCTATGATCATTTGTTTTGTTTCTTAATTTCCACATTTAAGTGAGATAATATGATAACTGTAGTTCTCTGATTGACTGATTTCACTTAGCATAATACTCTCTAATTCCATCCATGTCATTGCAAATGGCAACATAAATGGCAAGATTTCATTTTTTTTTAAAGATTTTATTTATTTGTCAGAGAGAGTGAGCACAGGCAGACAGAGTGGCAGGCAGAGGCAGAGGGAGAAGCAGGCTCCCTGCTGAGCAAAGAGCCCAATGTGACTCGATCCCAGGATGCTGGGATCATGACCTGAGCTGAAGGCAGCTGCTTAACCAACTGAGCCACTCAGGTCTCCCCAATATTTCATTTCTTTTTTTTTTTTTAAAGATCACTTTTTTTTTTTAAATATTTTATTTATTTATTTGACAGAGAGAGATCACAAGGAGGCAGAGAGAGGAAGGGAAGCAGGTTCCCTGCTGAGCAGAGAGCCCGATGAAGAACTTGATCCCAGGACCCCAAGATCATGACCTGAGCTGAGGGCAGGGGCTTAACCCACTGAGCCACCCAGTTGCCCCAAGATTTCATTTTTGATGGCTGAGTACACACACACAGACACACACACACACACACACATATTCTTTATCCATTCATCTATCAATGGACATGTGAACTCTTTCATGTTTTGGCTGTTTTAGACATTGCTGCTATAAATATTGGAGTGCAGGTACCCCTTCAGATCACTGCATTTGTATCATTGGGGTAAATACCTAGTAGTGCAATTGCTGGGTTATAGGATAGCTCTGTTTTCAACTCTTTGAGGTACCTCCATACTGTTTTCCAGAGTGGCTGTACAGGCTTGCTTTCTTATCAACAGGGTAAGAGGGTTCCACTTTATCTGCATTCTTGCCAATATCTATCATTTTCTGACTTGTTCATTTTAGCCTTTCTGACTGGTGTGCTATCTTTGACTGGTATCTCATTGTGGTTTTGATTTGTATTTCCCAGATCCCAAGTGATGTTGAACATTTTCTCATGTGTCTGTTGGCCATTTGTATGTCTTCCTTAGAGAAGCTTCTATTCATGTCTTCTGCCCATTTCTTGATTGGATTATTTGTTTTTTAGGTGTTGAGTTTGATAAGTTCTTTATAGGTTTCAGACACTAGCCTGTTATCTGATAGGATATTTGCAAATATCTTCTCCCATTCTGCCAGTTGTCCTTTGGTTTTGTTAACTGTTTCCTTTGCTGTGCAAAAGCTTTTTATCCTGAGGAAGTCCCAATAATTCATTTTTGCCTTTGCTTCCCTTGCCTTTGGAGATGTTTCTAACAAGAAGTTGCTGTGGCAAGGGTCACAGAGCTTACTGCCTGTGTTCTCCTCTAGGATTTTGATGAATTCCTGTCTCACACTGAGGTCTTTCATCCATTTTAAGTCTATTTTTTGTGTATGGTGTAAGAGAATGGTCCAGTTTCATTCTTTTACACGTAGCTGTTCAATTTTCCCAGCACCACTTATTGAAGAGACTGATTTTTTTTACCATTGGATATTCTTTCCTGCTTTGTTGAAGACTGGTTGTCCATAAAGTTGAGGGTCCATTTCTGGGTTCTCTATTGTGTTCTATTGATCTGTATGTCTGTTTTTGTGCCAGTACCATATCATCTCAATGATTATAGCTTCATAATAGAACTTGAAGTCCAGGAATTGTGATGCACTCAGTTTTGTTTTGTTTTTGTGTTTTGTTTTGTTTTTTGTTTGTTTGTTTTTATCCCCCATATTCCTTTGGCTATTCAGGGTCTTTTCTGGCTCCATACATGTTTTAGGATTATTTATTCCAGCTCTGTGAAAAAAGTTGATGATATCTTAATAGGGATTTCACTAAACATATAGATCGCTCTAGGTATCACAGATATTTTAACAATATTGATTCTCCCAGTCCATGAGCATGGAATGTTTTTCCATTTCTTTGTGTCTACCTCAATTTCTTTCATGGGAATTATATAGTTTTCTGAGTACAGATCCTTTGCCTCTTTAATGAGTTTTATTCCTAGGTATCTTATGGTTTTTGGTTCAATTGTAAATGGGATTGATTCCTTAATATCCATTTCTTCTGTCTTATTATTAGTGTAAAGAAATGCAACTGATTTCTGTGCATTGATTTTATATTCAGCCACTTTCTTGAATTCCTGTATGAGTTCTACCAATTTTTAGTTGGGGTCTTTTGCTTTTTCCTCATAGAGTATCATGTCATCTGTGAAGAGTGAGTTTGACTTCTTCTTCACCAGTTTGAGTGCCATTTATTTCTTTTTCTTGGCTGATTTCTAAGGGCTAGGACTTCTAGTAATATGTTGAACAACAGTAGTGATATCAGACATCCTTGTCATGCTCCTGACCTTAGGGAAAAAAACTCTCAGTTTTTTAATCTCAGTCCCCATTGAGTCCACTGTGGACTTTTTGTAGATGGTATTTATGATATTGAGATATGTACCCTATCTCCCTACACTGTGAAGGGTTTTAATCAAGAAAGAATGCTACACTTTGTCAAAGATTTTTCTGCATCGATTGAGGGGATCATATGGTTCTTGTCATTCTTTATTAATTTAGTGTATTATATTTACTGATTTTGGGATGTTGAACCAGACTTGGAGCCCAGGAATAAATATCACTAATCCTTCTAATGTTCTGTTGGATCCCATTGGTTAGTATTTTGGTGAGAATTTTGGCATCCATGTTCATTAAGGATATTGATCTGTAACTCTCCTTTTTGGTGGGGTCTTTGCCTGCTTTGGGGATCAAGGCAATACCGGACTCATAAAAAGCATTTTGAAGTTTTCCTTCCCTTTCTATTTTTTGAAACAGCTTAAGAAGAATAGGTATTAATTCTTCTTTAACTGTTTGGTAGAATTTCCCTGGGAAGCCAGGGACTGTTGTTTTTTGGGAGATTTTTGATTGCTGCTTCAGTGTCCCTGCTGGTAATGGGTCTGCTCAGGTTTTCTATTTCTTCCTGTTTCAGTTTTGGTGGCTTACACATTTCTAGTAATGCCTCCATTTCTTTCAGATTGTCTAATTTGTAAGCATACAGTTGCTGAAAATATGTTATTATAATTGTATTTCTTCAGTGTTGGCTGTGATCTTTCTTCTTTCATTCATTATATTTATTTATTTATTTATTTATTTTTCAGTCCTTTCTCTTTTCTTTTTGATAAATCTGCCCATGGGTTTATCAATCTTATTCTTTCAAAGAATCAGCTCCTAATTTCATTGATATGTTCTACTGTTCTTTTGTTTGTTTGTATTCCATTGATTTCTGCTCTAATCTTTATTCTCTTCTGTTGCTGGGTTTAGGCCTTACTTGCTCTTCTTTCTCTGGCTCCTTTAGGTAGAAGTTTAGGTTCTGTATTTGAGAACTTTCTTTTTCTTGAGAAAGTCTTGTGTGTATATACATACATATATATGCATACATACATATATATAAAATTTGTATTATAATTAATTATATAACTATAATTGTATATATAAGTATATGTGTGTGTGTGTGTATATATATATATATATATATATATACTTTTGTATGTATACACATATACACGCACAAAAATAAAATTAAATACAATCAAAGGATAGAATGTAACTATAAAATCAAAAATTGAAAAAGACATAAATAAATAAATAAATAATTGAATAAAGAATTGACAAAATAAGAAGTTGGTTGAAAAGGAAAGAGAAATAAAAATTAAAGTTGAGAGATGAAAGCATAATGAGAAAATAACCATCAATTCTATGTACTATTTTCCCCAGGGCTGGAGTTTTACAGTTCTGTATGATCAGTAAACTTGGTCTTAGCCTGATTTTCTTGATGATCTTCTGGGGGTGGGGGCTGTTGCACTTATTCTCAGGCATCTTTGCCCCAGTCAGAATAGCATGCCCTTGCCAGGGGCCAGGATAAGTATTGACTCTTGATAGCTCTATGTGGCTTTTGTTCCTTAAGGCTTTCCACAAGGCTTTACAGAAAGAGAATGAAAATGACAGCTTCCCAGTCTCCAGCCCCGGACCCAAAAACGTGCACCCCCTCACTCCCTGCTCAGTGCACCCTCAGGTAAAAACAAACAACCACTCCTGTCTCCCTGGCCTCCTTCTGCACTCTGTATTCACCCAGACTGTGACAAATTGTTTCTCTCTCAGGCACGTAACCTTACTTCAAGTTTCCAAACCCTGCAGACTTCTGTGGTGTGCACACATGCCACTCCTCTGGAGAAAAGTGAGTGGTCTTGCTGCCATTCTGCTGGTTGCTAGGTTTCTGCTTAGATAACTTGTTGACTGTGCAATGATTTGTGTTTATGGCAACACTGAGATTAAAACCCACTCCTGGACTCACTGATTGCATCCAGCTTCTCTGCTCTGATTCCTGGGAACTCTATCACACTCAAGCATTGCCATTCTCTCTGTTACCTAAGGGATCCTGAGACCACACTCTCTCACCTAGGATTCTACCTTTTTTTTTTTTTTTTTTTTGCTTTTTTGCTTTTTTTTCCTCCTTTGCACCTTTCAGGCAGGGATGTCTCTCACTGGAGCAGTCTTCTAAAAGCTCTGATCTTGTGCTCCACTGTTATACTATTTCTGGTATCTGGTTTACAAAGGCTCTCTGTCCATTGCAATTTATCTTCTGATATATCACCTCAGATTCAGGTCTCTGCACCTCCTTTCATGTAAAAAGTGGTCACTTTTCTATTTGTAGAATTGTAGCAATTATTTTCTTAGATCTCCCATTGAGTTGGCATGTGCTCAGAATGATTTGATGACTCTAGCTGAATTCCTGGGACCAGATAAAACTAATATCTCCTACTGCTCCACCATCTTAGACTCTAGGCCAAAGGTGATATATATACATATATACACATATACATACATACATACATACATATATATATGTATGTATGTATGTATATGTGTATATATACATATGTATGTATGTATGTATGTATATGTGTATATATACATATATATAGATGAAACCCACATTATATTTATTTTTTTGTTGCCATGTTCTTGCTGTCTTATAATATGATCCACATACTATCAAATGTCATATAGATTTGTCCCTATTTTCCTTCTGCCAGGTTTTGCTCTTAAATTTAGATCTATTGTTCACTTTTGTTAATTTTTATATATGGTGAAAGATAGAAATCCAAATAATAATTTTACTTGCAGACATATAATTATCTTAACATGATTTATTAAATAGACTGTTTCTCCCCATTGAATTGTTTCCTTACTCTTGTCCAAAACCAATTAATTACTTATTTCTGGATCTCAAGTCTGTTCAATTGATTTACATAACTGCTGCCATGCCAATACCACAATATTTTGATTATTGTAGCTATGTAGTAAATGTTCGAATCAGAAGTCCTCCAGTATTGTTCTTCTGTATAGGGACTGTTTTGGCTACTCTGAGTCCCTTGAAATTCCATATAAACATTATAACCAGCTTTTTTATTTTTAAGTTTTTAAATTTTTTTTTAAATTTCTTTTCAATGTAACAGTATTCATTGATTTTGCACCACACCCAGTGCTCCATGCAATTCGTGCTCTCTCTAATACCCACCACCTGGTTCCCTTAACCTCCCATCCCCTGTCCCTTCAAAACCCTCAGATTGTTTTTCAGAGTCCATAGTCTCTCATGGTTCACCTCCCCTTCCAATTTCCCTCAACTCCCTTCTCCTCTCCATCTCCCCTTGTCCTCCATGCTATTTGTTATGCTCCACAAAGAAGTGAAACCATATGATAATTGACTCTCTCTGCTTGACTTATTTCACTCAGCATAATCTCTTCCAGTCCCATCCATGTTGCTACAAAAGTTGGGTATTCATCCTTTCTGATGGAGGCATAATACTCCATAGTGTATATGGACCACATCTTCTTATCCATTCGTCCGTTGAAGGGCATCTTGGTTCTTTCCACAGTTTGACGACCGTGGCCATTGCTGCTATAAACACTGGAGTACAGCTGGCCCTTCATTTCACTACATCTCTATCTTTTAGGTAAATACTGAGTAGTGCGATTGCAGGGTCATAGGGAAGCTCTATTTTTAATTTCTTGAGGAATCTCCACACTGTTTTCCAAAGTGGCTGCACCAACTTGCATTCCCACCAACAGTGTAAGAGGCTTCCCCTTTCTCCACATCCTCTTCAACACATGTTATTTCCTGTCTGGCTAATTTTGGCCATTCTAACTGGTTTAAGGTGGTATCTCAATGTGATTTTAATTTGAATCTCCCTGATGGCTAGTGATGATGAACATTTTTTCGTGTGTTTGATAGCCATTTGTATGTCTTCATTGGAGAAGTGTCTGTTCATATCTTCTGCCCATTTTTAAATATGATTGTCTGTTTCATGTGTGCTGAGTTTGAGGAGTTCTTTATAGATCCTGGATATCAACCTTTTGTCTGCACTGTCATTTGCAAATATCTTCTCCCATTCCGTGGGTTGCCTCTTTGTTTTGTTGACTGTTTCCTTTGCTGTGCAGAAGCTTTTGATCTTGATGAAGTCCCTAAAGTCCATCTTCGCTTTTGTTTTCCTTCTGCTCCAATTTTTTGAAACAGCTTCAGGAGAATAGGTGTTATTTCTTCTTTGAAAGTTTGGTAGAATTCCCCAGGGAATCCGTCAGGTCCTGGGCTCTTGTTTTTGGGGAGGTTTTTGATCACTGCTTCAATCTCCTTACTAAATATTGGTCTATTCAGGTTGTCAATTTCTTCATGGTTCAATTTTGGGAGTTTATAGTATTCCAGGAATGCATCCATTTCATCTAGGTTGCTTAGCTTATTGGCATATAACTGTTGATAATAATTCTGATGATTGTTTCTACTTGGTGTTAGTTGTGATCTCTCCCTTTTCATTCATAATTTTATGAATTTGGGCTTTCTCTTTTCTTTTGGATTAGTGTGGCCAATGATTTATCGATCTTATTGATTCTTTCAAAAAACCAACGTCTAGTTTTAT
>NW_022631001.1:3313543-3521780 GCF_010015895.1 Lontra canadensis
TTGTAGACAACATATGGATGGGTCCTGTCGTTTTATCCAATCTGCAACCCTGTGCCATTTTATGGGCGCATTTAGGCCATTCACTTTGAGAGTGATTATTGATAGATACGTTTTTATTGACATCGTGTTACCTTTGAAATATTTCTTTCTGTAGATTGTCTCTATATTTCTGTTCAATGCCTTTCTTAGGATTTTTCCTATTTTATAGAACCTCCCCCCTTAATATGTCTTGCAGTGTTGGCTTGGTGGTCGCATAGTCTTTTAAGGCTTGCTGGTCTTGGAAACTCTTTATCTCTCCATCCATTTTGAATGTCAGTTTTCCTGGATAAAGTATTCTTGGCTGTATGTTCTTCTCATTTAGTACTCTGAATATATCTTGCCAGCCCTTTCTGCCTTGCCAGGTCTCTGTGGACAGATCTGACATTATTCTGATGGGCTTTCCTCTGTAAGTAAGGAGCCTATTTGTCATAGCGGCTTTCAAGAAATTGTATCTATAATTATGATTCCTCAATTTGACTACACGGTGCCTTGATTTTTTTTGGAATCTATAATCTTGGGTGGAGATTGTTCGGCCTCTAGTACATGAACACTGGTTCCATTCATGAGATTGGGAAAATTTTCCAGAAGAACTTGTTCCACTATATCTTCTAGACTTCTTTCTTTCTCCTGCCCTTCAGGGATTCCAATAATCCTGACGTTGGAATGTTTCATGGCATCATTTATTTCCCTGATTCTGTTTTCGTGTCTTCTAAGCTGTTTGTTCCAGGCTTCCTCCTGATCCTTTCTCTCTATCTGTTTGTCCTCCAGATCACTAATTCTATCTTCTGTCTCAGTTACCCTAGCTTTTAGAGAATTTAAATTAGATTGGAACTCATTGAGAGCATTGTGAACCTCATCTCTGATAGCTTTCAGCTCTGCCCTAATATTGTGAACTTTATCCCTGGTCACTTTCAGTTCTGCCCTAATCAATTCTGTTTGGTCATCCATGGCTTTCTCCAACCTAGGAATTGCCTGGGTAATTGTTAGCCTGAATTCTCTTTCTGACATATTGTCTATGTTGATAGTCATTAGCTCTTTTGCAGAAGGCCCACCCTCTGTATTTTTCTTCTGTTGGGCATTCCTCCTCCTAGTCATTTTGGTGAGAGATGACTGAATGGATGTAGCTGGATGTATCAACCGTTATGCAGTCAAGGTCCACGCTGGAATGCTCTGAGCAATCAAGAGTCCCCACCCAAATGAGAGAAAAAAGAAAAAAAGAAAAAGAAAAAAAGAGAGAGAGAGAGAGACAGGGAAAAAAAAAAAGGAAGATAAAAGAGAAGATTCAGCCCAAATGGGCCCCAAAGTAAGATTGAAGAAGTATACAAACAAAAACAAACAAAAAGATTGATGAAAGTATATGACAAGAGAAAAAAAAAAATATATATATATATATATACATAAGCAAATAAAGGAAGAACCTCGTCAAAAAGAACCCCACGTTTAAGATTTATATACTATCAGGATAAACACAAAAACACAGAAACACTGGCGGAAGAAAAAGATGGGAGAGTGGTTATAAATTCTCAGTGTGGGCAAGGAAGTTTGTTTTGATTCTTCCTGGATGTATCTTGGTATCTTTGTTAAAGAACTCAACTTTCCTAAGATAAAGGGGGATTAAAAATTGGTTTACCAATAGGGGTAGCATTGATTGGGGAAAAGGGATTACCTTGAAGTTTAACTCTATATGAATATTAGAAAATAAAAATAAAAAAGCAATAAACTAGACTAAACTAAACTAAAATTTAGAAAAAAATTAAAAATTAAAAAAATAGAAATGCAAAAGTAAAACACAGGTGTATGTATCAAAAAGTTCAGGTTAGAAGGTTATTATGGAATTTGATGTACTGGACATCTCACTGTGATGGTAAATTAAGGTTAAAAAATTATCCATATAAAATAAAATGAACCAGAATAGTGGGAACGAGTTAAAAATAAAAAATAAAAGTTGTCCTTTGAAGTAGTGGTGGTTGTTCTCTTGTAGTCTTTTTTTTTTTTTTTTCTTCCCTGGTTGTTTTTCTGGGGGAGGGGCCTGCCACGTGGGTTTTTAGTCAATGATCTTCTCTGAGTTAAGTCCTCCCATCCCCCTCAAGGGGTTGTGCTATGAAGAAACCGGTTTTTTTCAGGCTTTTGTTCTCTGGAGGTTTTTATGTTTGTTCACTTTTTTTTTTTTCCCTCTCTCCTTGACTGCTTTTGATGGTTTTTGTAGGTTTAGAGGAAAGCAAACTGCTCCCTGACCCCTCTCTCAGAGAGAAGCCTCTGTCTGGTCCCCTGTGGGTGTTGCAGAGTCCATATAAATCCCCCCTTGGCAGCTGGCAGAGCAGGTTCTGAGTTGCAGTCCCTGGGGATGCAGGATCTTCTGCTTGTACCCAAAACCACGGCAGCGGCGGCTGTGTGTGCAGTTCCAGGCTGCCAGAGAGGTTCCAAGCAGCGATCGTACGCTGAGATTTTCCTGCGGGCCCGGGCTGGGAGTGCCTGATCTTTCTGGGTCTAAGAGCGCCAGGCTTGCATGCACCTCTCTCAGGGGAGGCTGTGGGTCACTCACGTCTCAGGCTCTGAGAGCAGGGCGTGGGTCCAAGAACACGAGGCTGGGCCTTTGCGCCTCTCTATCAGGGAGGGTTTGGGGCACAAGCATGTCTCAGGCTCTGAAACAATGGCGCAGGTTTAAGAGCGCCGGGCTGGGCCTTCGAGCACCTCTCTCAGGGGAGGGTGAGGGGCGCGAGCATCTCAGGCTCTGTAGGACAGCTTGGCATTCTGCCGGCTGGCGAGGCTCCCAGCCCCTCACAGGAGCCCAGCCCCATGTGTCCTTGGGCATGCTGGCGGCTCAGGGACCAAGGCCTGGTTTCTCCTCTAGACTCTCTCTGGTTCAGCGCCAGGGGTGGCTGTCCTGGGTCCGGGGGCTTAAGCCCCTGTCCCTAGCTGCCCTGATTCCCACAATCCCCCCCCCGCTGCAATCCTTTGCTCTTTCTGAATGCTTTCAATGAGTCTCCAAGTTAATGCTGGTCCCCAGATGCAGGGCACTCTCATATTAGGGGTATTACTTTCCAATTGGTCGCCTCTGGTGGCTCCTTCCTCCTTTTGTTTATCTTCCGATATCAGTCCCACATTCCCACTCTGCTTTACCTGCCCACTGGCATTTTCTGCCCCGTAGAGATCCAGACGTGTATAATTCTGATCTCAGGCTGATTTCATGGGTGATCGGAGTTCTTTGGTAGGTAATCAGCTCACTTTAGGGTACAGGTTGAAACGGCGCCTCCTCCTGCTTCCCCGCCATCTTGTCTCTTCTATAACCAGCTTTGACAAGTTGAAGATATTGACTTTCTTCAAGAGGTAGCTGGAATTTTAAAAGACATTGTTTTGGAATCTGTAAATCACTTTGGATAATGTTACTATTGTGATAGTAATTTTACATATCAACCTAACTAAATCATGGGATGCCTAAATATCTGGTTAAACATTATTTCTGAGTATTTGAGGTTATTTCTGGAAGATATTAGCATTTTAATTGGTAGACTGAGTATAAGAAATTGTACTCCCCAATGTAGGCATGCATCATCCAGTCCACTGAGGGTCTGAATAGAACAAAAATGTAGAAAAAGGGAGGATTGTATATTTCACTCTATCTGACTGGCTGAGTTTGGGCATAATCTTATGTCCTCAGAATTCTTGAATCTCAGGCCTTATAAGTTAGACAGGAGTCTATCTCACTGGCTTTCTACCTCTCAAATTTTCAGACCACACCTTTGGCCTTCCTGGATCTCCAGCTTGAGGTGAGCAGATTATGAGACCTCTCAGCCTCCATAGTTGGGTAAACTAATACCTTAAAATAGATCTCTTTATTTTATTTTTTTGTTTTTGTTTTTTTTTGTTTGTTTGTTTGTTTTGTTTTGTTTTGTTTTTTTGTGGCTTATAATAGATCTCTTTATAACAAAATATATATTATAATTGTATATAGATATAAATATAGATAGATAGATATAAAGGGATTTTATAATCTCCTATTTGTTCTGTTCTATGAGAACTTGACTGATCCATCCATCTTAAGAATGTCAAATCTTCCAATCCATTAACATGTGATTTTTTTCCATGTTTTAGCCTTTAATTTCTTTCAACAATGCTTTGTTGTTTTAGTATGGAAATCTTGTACTTTTGTTAAATGTATCCTAGATATTTAAATTTTTGGTACATTGTAGGTAGAATTATTTTATCATTTTTTTTTTTCAGTTGTTCATTTGAAGTGTATGGAAATGAAATTTATGTATAATTTATCTTGGATCATGACTCCTTGCTGATCCTGCCTTTATTAGTTCTAATAATTGTTTAATGTATACTTGAGGATTTTCTATATATAAAATCATGTTATTAACATATAGAGATAATTTTGCTTTTCTTTTCCCATATGGATGCCTTTTATTTCTTCTTTCTTATCTAACATACCTAGCTAGGGCCTGTAAGAAAATGAACTTATAAAGTGTTCATGTATCTGATAGCATAAAGATGAGACTGGGGAACACGATATTCATTATAACTACCACAGTACAAACCACAGTCAATTATTATTAGACCTATAGTAAACTTCATTGTAATATCCCACTATCCTTTCCTCTCACATGTCAAATCATCTGGAACATGGCAAGGTGATTTTATGGAGCCATAATTTGATCATGTCATGTAAAAAAAAAAAAGGCCTCCTAATGTAAAAATGTGAATGTGTGCTATATGTAAAGAATGGTTTAGCTTGATAGTAATTTTGAGATCATGTGGGTAAAAACAAATAATAAAAAAAATTTATAACATTATAACAATAATGTTAAGCATAGAAGCTCGTATATATTAACTAGGTACCAATGAAAATGTGCTGCAACTTCAATGACTTTCTCCTCACAACTTGACAAGGTAGGTACTATTTATCATTATGCTTATTTATAGATGAGGAAAATAAGCATGAAGAAGTTAACATCCTATGTCACAAAATTCGAATTCAGATTTGTCTAATATAAACCTCCCAAAAAAAGGTCCCATGTGATAATAATAACACCAATTGCAATGGACAGTTGAAGTTGAAGTTTACAATTATTTCATTTGATTCTCAAATATTGTGAAATAATGTATAACAAAGGCTCAGAAATTCTAAGTGATGTGACAAATGTCTATAAAAAATAATAAATAGTTTAAGACAAATGTTGCTTTTCTAATCAATAAACACAATGTTTTTAAATTTTAATTTTGTTATTCCATAACTTATGAAACCTTTTAACTGTAAATCAGTATTTTCTTTTCCCAGGCCAAGTCAGTGGTATGTAAAATTGATCTTTGAAAGCAAAGTGTGATTTATTATTTATGAGGACAGTATATGGCTTTGAGGCTAAGAGCACAGGCTTCGTTTTCAAAAAATCTGAATAAAACCTTAAATAAATATTCCAATACCTCCTCCTTAATATGTAAAATGATGTAAAATGGTTATAAAACCTGTAAGTGATGTTGTGGAAGATTCAAATAGATAATATATGTTAAAATTGACATAGTTCCTTGACACATTACATAGTCTGATTGGATGATAAGTTTTAATAATGATTGAAATAATAAGGTAAGGTGGGATGATAATAAAGTAGGATTGTTATTTGTATAACTCATTTAATAAACACTTATTAAGTGCTTCTTTTTTTCTGGCAATTCTGGCCAAGCTGGGAAGATAAAATGAAAAATTCCATTTACTATTTGCAGAGTTCCAAGTAAACAAACAAAATGCAAAAATATTAATAATTGTATTACATGATGATCGGTGTTATTAATTAATGTATAAACAATAGCATGAATAATTATGAAGGAGATAAGGATGGTTTTTATGGATGTCATGGCATTTAAGATGGGTCCAAGCTATCAGAGTTTATTATGTTTTATGTGAGAAAGAATAGATTCTAGGTTGAATAATATTGATGAAAGGTCATATATAATGAGGATACTATTATAGAACAGCTAGAGAGACAGATTGAAATAGAATAAATGTAGAACCAGACCATTAGTGCCCTTAAATACCTTTCCTAGGAGCCTGAAGTTTAGCTGTGGGCAAAGAGGAAATACCAAAAGTCATGAAGCAAGGAAATGATTTTTCATAAAGATAAATCTTGTGGAATGTGAATGGGTCAAAGTTAGGAGGTACTTGTGAAAGGAAAAGCTAATTAAAAGCTATCTAAACAGTACAGGAAATAGATGATGATAATAGGAATTATGATATTAATAATGGATTTGTAAAGAGGTAATGAATTTGATAAGATATTTAGGATTAATTTATAATATGATTTAATGTCATATTGGGTTTGAAGACTGATCATGGTGAATATGTGACTGACATCACGTTTTCTTGTTCAGGAAGTTAAATGAATGATGATAATATTTAATCCTATTTTAAGGGCATATTTATTGGAAGCCAACAGATTAATGAGTTTGTTTGAACTATGTTGATTTTCATATACTTATGGGATAATCACTAAAATTACCTAGTGAATATTTGGAAATACAGTAGTAAAACTTAGAAGAAACATTGGAGTTGGAAATACAGATTGATGGCTGTTAGTATAATGTTGTAGCTGCAGCATGAAAATGAATGATATTGTTCAGGCAGGATGCATTGGAAATTATGACAGAATCTAACATGGAAGCTACAAAAATATGCCAGCATTTCTTCTTTTTTTTCCCAGTCATTCCAATTATGTATATGTTGTGGTTCAGTTCTATCTCAGCCTATAGAATTAGATTCAACTATCTTAGAGAATAGGAAATTTTCAAAGGTGTTTTGCACCAAAACAAACAAACAAACAGAATAGAAAATTTTCAGTTCTCTCCTTTTTCCTTCTTTCAAATAGTTGGCAAGCAGTTTCCTTAATATTCATACTTTTCGTGTATATTTCTGATATATAAGCTATACTACTGATAACAATACAGCATAAGTATACTTATTGTTTTCCAAGATGAGTATTTTAAAATTCCTAATTCCAAGTATTTTTATTTCCTGAGCCAGTTTTTAAAAACTACACATACACACACTTTAACGCAAACATTTTTGTGATTCTGGGACAGCCATCAAATTGGTAAATTAATTTTGCCAAGTATGAATACTGAAGCGAACAAAGCATGAGGTAAACTGAAAATCTGACATCCAATTTAGTGATCATTGTGCAAAAGACATTTTAATATTCCAAAAAGAAGGCATTAACTCTAGATTAGAAGAGGTCTTCTTAGGAAAGGGCAATTATAAATTATAAATTGGCAAAAACCTTGTGATTGTTTTATTCTTTTTATAGTTTGAATACATTTCCAAAGGTAAAACTTTGCTGTTCTTTCTGTGGGGAAATCCTCCATAGTGCTTTTGCCTTTTTGCCTTTGAAGGTAATTTCTCCAAAACTGAAAATGTATTCATGGATAAATATACAATCTATGGAAAAATAATGAGTTCATTGTTTCTTCTTGTCGTTCTTTATTTTTCTTTTTTTCTTTTTGTTGTTGTTGTTATTGCTATTGTTGTTGTCCTGTATTTCTTAGGAAACATGGTATGTCCCTTAATCTGATGAAATAATTTTACTAGCATTTCTTCATGGTCACAGTCATTTCTTATTTTAACCTTTTGCTTATATAATTAGTTCACTACATAATAAATTCCTTGAAGATGTATGCATGGCTCAATTTGCATTCTCCTCAGTGCCTATAACAATAAGTCTAAATTGAAAGAGAATAATTTATTTCTTAGAAAAGCAAACTGAGGTTATTCTTTGCTTGCAGATAGGTCTACAAGAAATAGCTAATATTCTTCAGGCAGAAGAAATATGATATTGGTCAAAAACCTACATCTAATTAGAGAAATGAAGAGTGCTGAAAATGGGGTTAAAATAAAAACATTTTCACATTATTCTTAATTGCCTTAAAAGAAGACTCCTTTTTTAAAAGATTTTATTTATTTATTTGAGAGACAAAAAATGAGCAAGCAAGAGATAGAGCACAAGTTGGGGGAGGGACATAGGTATAGGGAGAAGCAGATTCCCTAATGAGAAGAGAGCGCAACACAGGGCTTAATCCAGGGATAATGATCTGGGATAATGACCTGAGTCAAAGGCAGATGCTTAGCTGACTGAGCCACCCAGGTGCCCCAGAAGGCTAGCTCTTGAAATCAAATTAGTAGTTCTGTATGTCTGTATCTTTACAGCATATGAAGAATGAAATGTATGAGAATAATAACACAAAGTAGGAAGTAAGAAGGAGAAATAGGTAATATAGCATTATAAGGTCTAATGTAGCAGGAAAACATCATTTAAGAAGTACATATAGATTTTTAAAAATGTATATTACAGGTATTCTGAAAACTAAATAATAAGAAAATACATATGGTCCAACTTAAAAATAAAAGGCCAAAATATTTTAGAAGAAATTTTATAAGAAAAACTTGAGGGGTGGCAAATAACCATGTGAACATGATCAAGCATATTAATCATTAGGGGAATAAATACAAACTAAAACTATACTGAACAATCCTGCATTGCTAGTAAAAATATATACTTGCGCTATTTTATTTTTTAAGAACAGTTTGCCAATATAAATTTATCATATAAGAAATAGAACTTTTGTAATGGTGGAAGAAGGACCTCCAAATATCCACTCCTCCATAAAACAATGAGAACATTGGCCCAAACTGTCAAAATCATATATATTTTTAGAGCTGTAGTACTTAAACAAAAATTTGAATAAGTTCATGAAATATTCATTTTTAAAAATGGTGGAATCTCAGGATAAACACTGTTGTTGTTGTTGTTTTTGGATTTTAACCTTATTCCTTTAACAAAAGTTCATATATACATGCAATGAAATACTATTAAGCAATAAAGATAGAGTATTGATAGTATGTTACAATATAAATGAAACTCAAAAATATGTTAATACAAAGTAGACAGACATAGAGTGTCTTGGTGGAAGAGCTGGTTGAGCATCTGACTCTTGGTTTAGCCTCAGGTCATGATCTCAGGATTGTAAGATGGAGCACTGCCGTGTGCTTTTCTCTCAGCACAGAGTCTGTGCTGTGCTTGGATTTCTCTCTCCCTCACACCCTTACTCTCTCTCACTCTCTCTCTCTCAAATAAATAAATCTTAAAAAAAAAAATAAAAAGAAAGTAGTGGGATATCTGGGTAGCTCAGTCAGTTAACCATCTGTCTTTGCCTCAGGTCATGATCTTGGGCTCCTGGGATTGAGTCCCACACCCAGTACCCTGTTCAGCAGGGATTCTGCTTCTCCATCTGCCCCTCCCCTTACTTGCACACTCTATCTCAAATAAATAAAATCTTAAAAAAAAAAAGGAAGTAGGAAGACACAAAAGACTACATATGATTCCATCTATATTAAATGTCAATGAAATGCAAATATATAAAGTCAAAAGTTAATTATCATTTGTCCAGGACAAAAGGTGGTAGAGAGAATGATTGTAAAAAGGCATAAGGGATTGTGGTGATGACTGCACAATTTACTGAATTTACTAAGATTCATTGATGTGTATACTTAAAATTAGTGTATTGTGTGGTCTGTAATTATATCTCAATAAAGTTCTCAACAGTAATGTACACATACACATACAAATTGCAATACCATTGCCAACTATTAGAATGAATATGTTTTAAAGGAGTGGTATACTGAGGGGAGAGACAAGATGGCAGGAAACTAGGAGGAGGTGCTGTTTCAACCTGTACCCTAAAGCTGATTACCTACCAAAGAACTCTGATCACTCATGAAATCAGCCTGAGATCAGAATTATACACTTCTGGATCTCTACAGGCACAGAAGATGCCAGTGGGCAGGTAAAGTGGAGTGGGAACATCGGACTGATATCAGAAGATAAATAAAAGGGGGAGGGAGTGACCAGAATTGACCCACTGGAAAGTAATACCCCAATATGAGAGTGCCCTGTGACTGGAGACCTGCATTAACTTGGAGTCTGGTTGAAAGCACTCAAAAAGAGCAAAGGATTGTGCGGGGAAATTGTGGGAATAGGGGCAGTTGGAGACAGGGGCTTAAGTCCCCTGACCCAGGACAGCCTCCCCTGGTGCTGAGCCAGAGAGAGTGTGGCAGAGAAACCAAGACTTGGTCCATGAGCCGCCAGCGCACCTGAGAGTGTGTGGGGTCCAGCACCCGTGAGGGGCTGGAAACCTCGCCAGCTGGCAGAAACACAACCTTGTGCACTCTCCACATGCACGCAGTGCTGTACTACCAGAGTCTGAGTCACGCCCCACACCTCCTCCTGAAAGAGGTGCATGCAGGCTCCAGTCCAGCTCTCAGACCCGGAAAGTCTGAGCACTCCCAGCCTGGGCCAGTAGGAAAATCTCAGTGTGCTATTGCTGCTTGGAGCATCTGTGGCAGTCTGGAGCTGCCCAGACAACAGCCGCTATTGAAGTTTTGGGTACAAGCAGGAGTTCCTGCGTACCCAGGGACTGCGACTGTGAATGTACTCTGCCAGCAGCCAAGGGGGAATTTATGTGCTCTGGAACACCTGAAAGGGAGGTCTGGGTGCAGTTTGCTTTCCTCTAAACCTCCAAAAACCATCAAAAGCTGTCAAGGCGAGAGAAAACAAATGAACAAACAAACAAAAAAACCTCCAGAGAACAAAAGCCTGAAAAACCGATTTCCTCAGAGCCCACTGCCTTAATGGGGGCAGGAGGACATAACTCAGGGAACACTGCCTGAAAACCCACGTGGCAGGCCCCTCCCCCAGAAAGCCAGCTGGGAGGGGGGGAAGACAAGGGAAAAACTACCACTATTTCATAGATACAACTTTTATTTTTTTTAATTCATTCCCACTATTCTAGTTCATTTTTATAGATAATTTTTTAACCTATTGACCATCATAGTGAGATGTCCAGTACATCAAATTCCGTAATAACCTTTTAACCTGAAATTTTGATACATATACCTGTGTTTTTCTTTTGCTTTTCTATTTTTATTTTTTTTAATTTAATTTTATTTTAGTTTAGATTATTCTTTTTTTATTTTTATTTTTTAATATTCATATAGAGTTAAACTTCAAGGTAATCCCCTTTCCCCAATCAAAGCTACCCCTATAGGTAAACCAATATGTAATCCCCCAATATCTTAGGAAAGTTGAGTCCTTTAACAAAGATAACAAGATAAATACAGGAAGAATCAAAATAACCTTCCTCAACCACACTAAGAATTTATAACCACTCTCCCATCTTTTTCTTCTGCTGGTGTTTCTGTGTATTTGTGTTTGTCCTGGTAGTATATACATCTTATACTTGGGGTTCTTTTTAATGAGGTTCTTTTTGTTTGTTTGTTTGCTTATATATATATATATATATTTTTTTTTTTTTTTCTCTCTTGCCATCTACTTTTATAAGTCTTGTTGTTTGTCTGTTTTTGTTTGTATACTTCATAAATCTTACCTTGGGGCCCATATGGACTGGGCCTTCTCTTTTATTTTATCTTTCTTTTCTTTCCTGTCTTTCTCTCTCTCTCTCGTTTTTTTCTTCTTTTTTCTCTCTTACTTTTTTTTTTCTCATTTGGGTGGGGACTCTTGATTGCTCAGAAGTGTTCCAGGGTGCACCTTGACTGCACTATGGTCGATACATCCGGGAACATCCATTCAGTCATCTCTCACCAAAATGACTAGGAGGAGGAATGCCCAACAGAAGAAAAATTCAGAGGCTAGGCCTTCTGCAACAGAGCTAATGGCTATATCCGTAGACAACATGTCAGAAAGGGAATTCAGGCTAACAATTATCCAGGCAATAGCTAAGTTGGAGAAAGCCATGGATGACCAAATGGAATTGATTAGGGCAGAACTGAAAGCCACCAGGGATGATGTTCACAATGTTCTCAATGAGTTCCAATCTAACCTAAATTCTCTAAAAGCTAGGGTAACTGAGACAGAAGATAGAGTTAGTGATCTGGAGGACAAACAGATAGAGAGAAAGGATCAGGAGGAAGCCTGGAACAAACAGCTTAGAAGACACGAAAACAGAATCAGGGAAATAAATGATGCCATGAAACATTCCAACGTCAGGATTATTGGAATCCCTGAAGGGCAGGAGAAAGAAAGAAGTCTAGAAGATATAGTGGAACAAGTTCTTCTGGAAAATTTTCCCAATCTCATGAATGGAACCAGTGTTCATGTACTAGAGGCCGAACAATCTCCACCCAAGATTATAGATTCCAAAAAAAATCAAGGCACCGTGTAGTCAAATTGAGGAATCATAATTATAGATACAATTTCTTGAAAGCCGCTATGACAAATAGGCTCCTTACTTACAGAGGAAAGCCCATCAGAATAATGTCAGATCTGTCCACAGAGACCTGGCAAGGCAGAAAGGGCTGGCAAGATATATTCAGAGTACTAAATGAGAAGAACATACAGCCAAGAATACTTTATCCAGGAAAACTGACATTCAAAATGGATGGAGAGATAAAGAGTTTCCAAGACCAGCAAGCCTTAAAAGACTATGCGACCACCAAGCCAACACTGCAAGACATATTAAGGGGGGAGGTTCTATAAAATAGGAAAAATCCTAAGAAAGGCATTGAACAGAAATATAGAGACAATCTACAGAAAGAAATATTTCAAAGGTAACACGATGTCAATAAAAACGTATCTATCAATAATCACTCTCAAAGTGAATGGCCTAAATGCGCCCATAAAATGGCACAGGGTTGCAGATTGGATAAAACGACAGGACCCATCCATATGTTGTCTACAAGAGACCCATTTTGAACCTAAAGATACACCCAGACTGAAAGTGAAGGGATGGGGAAGCATCTTTCATGCCAATGGGTCTCAAAAGAAGGCCAGGGTAGCGATTCTCATATCAGATAAATTAGATTTTAAACTAAAGACTGTAGTCAGAGATACAGAAGGACACTACATCATTCTTAAAGGGACTATCCACCAAGATGATCTAACAATTGTAAATATCTATGCCCCTAATATGGGAGCAGCCAATTACATAAGGAAACTGTTAATCAAGATAAAGAGTCATATTGATATGAATACACTAAGAGTAGGAGATCTTAACACGCCTCTCTCAGAAATAGACAGATCATCCAAGCAGAAAATCAATAAAGAAACAAGAGCATTGAATGACACATTGGACCAGATGGACCCCATAGATGTATACAGAACATTCCACCCTAAAAGAACAGAATACTCATTCTTCTCAAGTGCACATAAAACCTTCTCAGAATAGACCACATACTGGGTCACAAATCAGGACTCAACCGATACCAAAAGACTGAGATTATTCCCCGCAAATTCTCAGATCACAATGCTTTGAAACTGGAGCTCAATCACAAGTTCAGAAGGAACTCAAACACCTGGAAGCTAAAGACCACCTTGCTTAAGAATGCTTGGATCAACCAGGAGATCAAAGAAGAACTTAAACAATTCATGGAAACCAATAAGAATGATGACACTTCGGTCCAAAACCTATGGGATGCAGAAAAGGTGGTCCTAAGGGGGAAATACATAGCCATCCAAGCCTCCCTCCAAAAAATTGAAAAATCCAGAATACACCAGCTCTCTCTACACCTTAAAGAACTGGAGAATCAACAGCAAATCAAACCAACTCCACACATAAGAAGGGAAATAATCAAGATTAGAGCAGAGATCAATGAGGTAGAAACCAGAGATACAGGAGAACGTATCAATAAAACTAGACGTTGGTTTTTTGAAAGAATCAATAAGATCGATAAATCATTGGCCACACTAATCCAAAAGAAAAGAGAAAGCCCAAATTCATAAAATTATGAATGAAAAGGGAGAGATCACAACTAACACCAAGTAGAAACAATCATCAGAATTATTATCAACAGTTATATGCCAATAAGCTAAGCAACCTAGATGAAATGGATGCATTCCTGGAATACTATAAACTCCCAAAATTGAACCATGAAGAAATTGACAACCTGAATAGACCAATATTTAGTAAGGAGATTGAAGCAGTGATCAAAAACCTCCCCAAAAACAAGAGCCCAGGACCTGACGGATTCCCTGGGGAATTCTACCAAACTTTCAAAGAAGAAATAACACCTATTCTCCTGAAGCTGTTTCAAAAAATTGGAGCAGAAGGAAAACAAAAGCGAAGATGGACTTTAGGGACTTCATCAAGATCAAAAGCTTCTGCACAGCAAAGGAAACTGTTAACAAAACAAAGAGGCAGCCCACGGAATGGGAGAAGATATTTGCAAATGACAGTACAGACCTAAGGCTGATATTCAGGATCTATAAAGAACTTCTCAAACTCAACACACACAAAACAGATAATCCTGTCAAAAAATGGGCAGAAGACATGAAGAGACACTTCTCCAATGAAGACATACAAATGGCTATCAGACACATGAAAAAATGTTCATCATCACTAGCCATCAGGGAGATTCAAATTAAAACCACATTGAGATACCACCTTACAGCATTTAGAATGGCCAAAATTAGCAAGACAGGAAACAACATGTGTTGTAGAGGATGTGGAGAAAAGGGAACGCTCTTGCACTGTTGGTGGGAATGCAAGTTGGTGCAGCCACTTTGGAAAACAGTGTGGAGATTCCTTAAGAAATTAAAAATAGAGCTTCCCTATGACCCTGCAATTGCACAACTGGGTATTTACCTAAAAGATACAGATGTAGTGAAAAGAAGGGCCATCTGTACCCCAGTGTTTATAGCAGCAATGGCCACGGTCGCCAAACTGTGGAAAGAACTAAGATGCTCTTCCACAGACGAATGGATAAGGAAGATGTGGTCCATATACACTATGGAGTATTATGCCTCCATCAGAAAGGATGAATACCCAACTTTTGTATAAACATGGATGGGACTGGAAGAGATTATGCTGAGTGAAATAAGTCAAGCAGAGAGAGTCAATTATCATATGGTTTCATTTATTTGTGGATAACAGATAACATGGAGGACATAGGGAGTTGGAGAGGAGAAGGGAGTTGGGGGAAATTGAAAGGGGAGATGAACCACAAGAGACTGTGGACTCTGAAAAACAATCTGAGGGTTTTGAAGGGGCAGGGGGTGGGAGGTTGGGGGAGCCAGGTGGTGGGTATTATGGAGGGTACGTATTGCATGGAGTACTTGGTGTGGTGCATAAACAATGAATTCTGTTATGCTGAAAAGAAATAAAAAAAGAAAAAAGAAGAAAAAAAAGTGGTATACTAAACAATGGTAAAGATATGGAGAAACTGGGGCTCTCATGCTTCTGATGAAATACAAATATTACAAGATCTCCTTGGTGGCTCCATTGGTAAATGTCTGCCTTCTGCTCATGTCATGATCCCGGGGCCCTGGGATTGAGCCCCACATCAGGCTCCCTGCGTGGTGGATACATGCTTCTCCCTCTCTCACTTCCCTTGCTTGTGTTCCCTCTCTCATGTCTCTCTCTTTCTGTCTCAAAGAAATCAATAATATCTTAAAAAAAAAAGAAATATAAATAATACAACACCTGTAGAAAACATACTGCCTTTTTTTTTAAAGTTGAATATACAGCTATCATATGATCAAGTCATTTATGTCCCAGGTATTTATCCAAAGAATAAAGGCATATGTTCATACAAAAACTTTACATGAATATTTGTAGAAGCTTTATTTGCAATAGCCCCAATGAGAAACATCTAAATAATCATCAATGAAAAAACGATGGATAAACATTTGATGATATATTTTTATGATGGAATAATACTCAAAAACAGCAAAAAAGAATGAACTAATGATACACACTTACCATGAGTTAATCTCAAAATAAGTTTATTGGGTGAAAGAAATCATTTACCAAAAAGTATATACTGTATAATTTCATTTCTATAAAATTCTAGAAAATTCAAACTGATCTATATTGGCAGATACAAATTGGTTATTTCCTGAGAAATGTAGGAGTGGTGGGGAAAGGGGAAATGGTGGAATATAAATGGGTACAAAGAAACTTGGAGTAATTAGTATAGTCACTATTTTGACTGTTATGATGGGCATATCCACTTGTCAAGACTTCTTAAAGACTAGGAACACTTACTTTCTTAAAATTTTCCACCAAATTATTGAAATACATCCAAAAAAGTCCTTAAAATTCCTTAAAAATGAATGCCTCATTCTTCCTTACCTTTGGGCTATTGTTCATTATGTGGTAACTTATATTTTAAGCCTTATCTTCAAAGTCATATTATTTTCAACTACTACAGTTGTTCTTTCACCTGTTAATTGCCCTATTTCTTTAATTTAAGAACTAAGTACCTAGTTATCCAATATATTTAATCAGCAGAGGTCCTGGAGAGGGCACGGAAGCTCCCTGCACTTTCCTTATACTTCACCCTCTACTTCTCTTCTATCTGGCTGTTGCTGAGTTACAGCCTTTTACAACAGACTGTGATCAAGTCCTCTTCCTGCTGCGGACTCTTGGAGAGGATCATCGCTGCAAAGAGAGACACGGAGAGCAGAATGCCCTAGGCGTGTGTATGTCAACTGCCTGGACCTTAGGGGCTGCACACAGGCATGAGCCTAGTGGGCAAACATTTTCTCCATCCCTCCATCTCACATAAAATTAGAGAATAATTTGCTATTGAAGTCTAACATATGATTCCCTAGCTTAGTGTATTAGTTTAAACACTTATTAAAGCTTTCATAAGACCAGTCATGTTTCCCTTGTACCATGGTACCTAATTTATGGTCTTCATTTATCCCCCCCTAACTTTTAGGACAAATATGACACTAAAGCCTGTAAGTAAAACATTTCCTTAAAAAAGTGAAAACAATAATAAAAAAAAAAACTTTACTTAAAGTTTACTTAAAAACTATAAAAACTATACTTAAACTTTTAAGTATTTTCAGATATCATATATTATTTGATGCAATGGGTTTTTAATTATAAAGAATATTAACATACTTAGGTTCTATTTTTGATCAGTAGATAAAATTTCAAAATATAAATATCATTAGTATTTTATGAACAACTTAGTCACATGATTATTATTTTTCTTATATTTTATTCTTTCATCCTAAAATTCTATGCTTTCATTACTTATAAAAGATTTAATAATATTACTTACAATAATTTCTCTTGTTACTGTTTTTCTGGCTATTTATATCTATTATCACGTTTGATATTTATGATACTATCCTGAAGAAGATATCATATCCTCATTTTATAAATGAAGAAATTTAAGTTTATTATATTTGAAATAATGTTATTCAGTTGACAACCAGGGTACATATTTAGTTTGGTTTGAATTGAAGATAAGGGATACTAAATTCTACAGTAATATTATGCCATTTCAACTCTTTCTTGCAATGATAAACTGTATTTCTACTCTCCAAAACATTGGCTTTCTTGCCATATCATAAACTTTTTTGTAGTTTTACTTCTGCTTTAAGATGCATTTTTCAGGGTTTTTTTAAAATGTATTCTTGGCTAAATGATTTCCAAAGTACTTTTCTATTTCATATTAATCACTATCAATGAACTCTTCTTACCCTCTTATCCCTGCTCTTTTCAATAGTTTTTTTCCTATCATATTTTTCTCTCATATTTCTGAATATTCTACTGTTTTTCTCCGTGTGTTTGCTCTGTGAGAGTCTGGTTTCTTCTAAAAAATCTTTCAGTCTCCAAATGATCTATTTAATTTTCTCATCCTGAAACACTTTACACATGATTGGATCTTTTTTTTTTTAACCTATTCTTTTCTGCTTTTCCTTTCAAACTACCAAATTTATATTCCTCTCTGTCTTTTACTTCAATATCCCAATTACCTCAATAAGTGACTAATATTTTTTTTCTTAACTGGTGATGAAAATACTGAAATAAAACACTTATACAATAACTCTTATGAGCCTGTCACTCTTTTAAGTGCTTCACACACTTTTATTTATTTTAAACCTACAGTATTCCTATGAAAATAGATAGTACGACCAGCTCCAACTTTATAAGTGAGAAAAGTATGAGCACTTATACATATTACCCCAAATCACCCTGCTAGTAATTAAAATTGGGTTTGAATTCCAGCAGAAGCCTCCAGATTGCATGCAACTAGTCTTTGTTATACTGATTCTCATTAATGGAAGAACATACTTTTTTAGCCTATTGTCAATTTCTCTTTTTCAAAAATAATTATCAGAGTACGTTCTATTTTTGTCATAGGAAGGCAGAATTTAAAGGCTGTTTCACAACTTTTTCTGAGTCTTAACAAAATACAGATATTGAAATATAACCTTCCCCATACAGACTGCAAAATGACCCCATCATATATACAAATAAACTGAATTATAAGAATGATATCAAAGTCTCTTTCCCTTATGCTAGTTGCCCCTCTTGAATGTGCCCTTGTTATTTTAAACAATTTTATCAGATTCTGACTCTTTTTCCTTCCATTTATTGGAACCACACACATACAATATTACAAAACTCTAATGCCAGCAAATATATATTCTATTCACCCTAATGGTGATTTTTGCAAACCTTCATTTGACAATATTCTTCTGCAATGTTTATCTTTTTAGTTTTATAAACTATATGCAGAATTTTCTCACCATTTTCCTTCCATTTAAAAAAAATCATTTTCAGTATCATTTCATCTTCTCTGCTGTCAAAGCATATCATTTCTTTTTAATCTTATTTTCTCTGTTACACATGAAAAACAAAATCCAAGTTCTTCAAAGCGGTTTTTTTCATCAGTCCTCAGACATCTACAAAATTCAACACTGAGTCCTGTCAGAGGGATGCTTCTTTTCATTGACAATCATATTGTTACATCAGTTTTTAAACATTCAAAAGATTTTATTAAAAGATCAGAAAGAACAACAGCAAAATAGATCAACAGGCAGCAAAAAGCATTAGGGCATTTTGTTCACACCTTGTAGACTTGGCCTGAGAATTTCAAATGCCTTTCTCTAGTCTCCCAAAATAATTGAGTTATAGATCAATAGCTGGATTGCATCTTTCCTGGAGAGGTGTACATAACAAACTACACAGTCTCCTTATGTGACTGACTTACCTAGTTCTTAAACTATCTGCAAGAGAGTAGCAATATTTAACATCCACTCCTCAGTGTGTGCTGACTAGACAAAATGACATTTTCTCATCAAGAATAATCCCATTCTCAAACCCCAATATCAGGGGAAAACAATATATTAAGCTTCCAGTATTGCCCTAAAACCTGTATATTTCATAGACACAACTTCTATTTTTCATTCATTCTCACTATTCTTGTTCTTTTTAAATTTTTTAACCTACTTATCATTACAACTAGAGATTTAATACAACATATTTCATAATAACCTTTTAAATTGAACTTTTTTCATACATATACTTGTGTTTTCTTTTCTTTTCTATTTTTTTAATATACATATAGATATAAGCTTCAAGGTAATCCTTTTTCCCTAATTAATACTATCCCTATATATAAACAAGTTTTAATCTCCCTTTATATCTGAAAAGTTGAGTTATTTAACAAATCAAGATACACCAAGGAAGAATCTAATTAACCTTCCTCACCCACATCCAGGATTTATAACCACCCTCCCACCTTTTACTTCTGTCAGTGTTTCTGTGTCCTAGTTGTTGTTGTTGTTATTCTGGTATTACACATAAATCCAATCCTTGAGGTTCATTTTGTCTAGGTTCTTTTCTTCTTTTCTTGTCATTTACTTTTGTCAATCTTTTTGTTTGTCTGTTTTTGTTTGTATACCTTGTAAATCTTACCTTTGGGGCCCATTCTGGGTGAGTCTTCTCTCTCTCTCTTTCTTTTCTTTCTTCTTTCTTTTTGGTGGTGACTTCTGATTGATCAGGAGCATTCCAGGGTACATCTTGCCTGGATCATGGTTGATATATTCAGTCATACATCCCCTCAACTACTTCTCACTAAAATGACTAGGAGGAGAAACACCCAACAGAGGAAAAATTCAGAGTCTGTACCCTATCCATGAGAACTATTGGATATGGACATAAACTATGTCAGAAAGGGAATTGGGGGTAGCAATTATCCAGGAAGTGGCTAGGGTGGAGAAAACCATTAGTGACAACATAGAATCTCTAAGGGCAGAAGTGAAAGCTGTCCAGGAAGAAGTTAAAAATGCTATCAATGAGATCCAATCTAAACTAAATACTCTAGCAACTAGGGCAACCAAGGCAGAAGATAGAATTAGTGATCTAGAGGACAAACACATAGAGAAAACGGATCAGGAGGAGGCATAGAAGAAACAACTTAGCAGTCATGAACACAGAACTAGGGAAATAAATGGCATCATGAAATGTCCTAATGTCAGAATTATTGGGATCCCTGAGGAGGTCGAGAAAGAGAGAATACTAGAAGATATTGTTGAACAAATTCTAGATGAAAATTTTCCCAGTCTGGGGAATGGAACCAGCATTCCTGTCCTAGAGGTAGAAAGAATAACCCCCAAGATCAATGAATCTAGAAACACCTCAAGACACTTAATTTTGAGACTGACAAATCATAATTTTAGACAAGCACTTCTAAAGGCAGCTGGGGGAAAAGAATCCTTACATACAAAGGAAGGGCCATCAGAATAATGTCAGACCTGCCCACAGAAACCTGGCAAGACACAAAGGACTGGCAAGACATATTCATGGCACTAAATGAGAAGAACATGCAACCAAGAATACTTTATCAAGCAAGGTTTACATTCAAAATGGATGGAGAGATAAAGACCTTCCAAGACCAGCAAGGTTTAAGAGTATGGTACCACCAAGCTGGCACTACAAGAAATATTAAGGAGGATTCTATAAAAGAAGAAAGAACCCAAGAGTGACATAGAACAGAAATTTACAGAGACAATCTATAGAAACAAGGACTGTACAGGCAACATGATGTCAATAAAAATGTATCTTTCAATAATCACTCTCAATGCTAATGGCCCAAATGTGTCCATAAATGACACAGGGTTGTAGATTGGATAAAATGACAGGACCTGCCCATAAATTGTCTACAAAAGATCCATTTTGAAACTAAGGATACATCCAGACTGAAAGTAAAGGGATGGAGAGGCATCTCTATGCTAATGGGCCTCAAAAGAAAGCTGGGGTAGTGATTTCATATCTGATAAATTAGATTTAAACTAGAGACTATAGTCAGAGATAAAGGACACTACATCATTCTTAAAGGGTCTATGCACCAAGAATATCTAGCAATTGTCAATATTTGTGCCCTCATATGGGAGCATCCAACTACATAAGACAATTGTTAATCAATATAAAGACTCACATTGATATGAATACATCAGTAGTAGGGAATCTTAACATGCTACTCTCAGTAATAGACAGATCATTCAAGCAGAAAATCACTAAAGAAACAAGAGCATTGAATGACACATAGGACCAGATGGACCTTATAGATATATACAGAACATTCCACCCTAAAAGAACAGAATACTCATTCTTCTTGAGTACACATAGAACTTTCTCCAGAATAGACCACATACTGGGTGACAAATCAGGGCTCAACTGATGGCAAAAGACTGAGATCATTCGCTGCATATTCTCGGACCACACTGCTTTGAAACTGGAACTCAACCACAAGAGAAAGTTTGGAAGGAATTCAACCACTTTAAGCTAAAGACCACCCTGCTTAAGAAAGTTTGAACCTACCAGGAAATCAAGGAAGAACTTAAAGAGTTCATTGAAACCAATGAGAATGAAGACTCTTCAATCCAAAACCTATGGGATATGGTAAAGGAGGTCCTAAGGGGGAAATACATAACCATCCAAGCCTCCCTCAAAAAAAAAAAAAAAAAAAAAAAAAAAATTAAAAAATCCAGAATACACCAGCTTTCTTTACACTTTAAGGAGCTGGAGAATCAACAACAAAAAAGCGAACCACATACACAAAAATGGAAATAAGATTAGAGTAGACATCAATGAGATAGAAACTAGAGATACAGTAGAACACATCAACAAAATTAGAAGCTGATTTATTAAATTAATCAATAAGACCGATAAACTACCAGCCAAACTAATCCAAAAGAAAAGAGAGAGGACCCAAAGTAATAAAATTATGAATGAAAAGGGAGAAATCAGGACTGACACCAAGGAAATAGAAACAATCATCAGAAATTATTATCAACAGCTATATGTCAATAAGTTAATCAACACAGACAAAATGGATCCATTCTTGGAAACCTAAAAACTTCTAAAACTGAATCAGGAAGACATTGACAACGTGGATAGACCAATATTTAGTAACAAGATTAAAGCAGTGATCAAAAACCTCCCAAAAACAAGAGCTCAGGACCTGATGGATTCCCTGGAGAATTCTACCAAACATTCAAAGAAATAATACCTATTCTCCTGAAGCTGTTTCAAAAAATAGAAACAGAAGGGAAACTTCCAGACTCTTTCTATGATCCTCAAAACTGGCAAAGACCCCATCCAAAAGGAGAATTTCAGTGCAATATCCCTCATGAATAGGGATGCCAAGATTCTCAACAAGATACTAGCTAATAGGATCCAAGAGTACATTAAAAAGATTATCCATCATGACAAGGTCGGGTTTATCCCTGGGATGCAAGGGTGGTTCACCATTTGCAAATCAATCAATGTGTAGAACAAATCAATAAAAGAAGAGAGAAGGATCACATGGTCCTCTCAATTAATGCAGAAAAGGCATTTGACAAGACACAACATCTGTTCCTGATTAAAATACTTCAAAGTAAAGGGATAGAGGGAACATTCCTCAACTTCATAAAATCTATCTATGGAAAACCCACAGCGAGCATCATCCTCAATGGGAAAAAGTTGATAGACTTCCCTTTGAGATCAGGAACACAAGGATGCCCACTCTCGCCACTCTTGTTCAACATAGTACTAGAAGTCCTAGCAACAGCAATCAGACAACACAAAGAAAGAAAAGGTATTCAAACTGGCAAAGAAGAAGTCAAACTCTCTCTTCACAGATGACATGATGCTTTCTATGGAAAACCCAAAAACTCCACCCCCAAACTACTAGAACTCATACAGCATTTCAGTAATGTGGCAGGATACAAAATCATTGTACAGAAATTTGTTGCTTTCTTATAGACAAACAATGAAAATATAAAAAGGGAAATTAGAGAATCAATTCCATTTACTATAGCACCAAGAACGATTAGTTACCTGAGAATAAACCTAACCAAAGAGGTAAAAGATCTGTACTCAAGGAAGTACGGAACACTCATGAAAGAAATTGAATAAGACACAAAAAGATGGAAAAGCATTCCTTGCTCATGGATTGGGCGAATAAACATTGTTAAAATGTCTGTACTGCCAAGAGCCATCAATACTTTCAATGCCATCCCAATAACATTCCACTGGCATTTTTCAAAGAGCTGGAAGAAACAATCCTAAAATTAGTATGGAATCAGAAGAGACCACAAATTGCTAAGGAAATGTTGAAAAAGAAACACAAAACTAGGAGCATCACGTGCCTGATTTTAAGCTTTACTATAAACTGTGATCACCAAGACAGCATGGTACTGGCGCAAAAACAGACACATAGACCAATGGAACAGATTAGAGAGCCTAGATATGGACCCTCAACACTATAGTCAAGGAATCTCTGACAAAGCAGGAAAAAAATATACAGTGGAAAAAAGACAGTATCCTCATTAAATGGTGCTGGGAAAATTGGATAACTGTGTATAGAAGAATGAAACTTGACCATTCTCTTAGATCATACACAAAGATAAACTCAAAATGGATAAAAGACCTCAACATGAGGCAGGAATCTATCAAAATCCTAGAGGAGAGCATAAGCAGAAACCTCTTCAACATTGGCCACAGCAACTACTTTCAAGACCTGTCTCCAAAGGCAAAATAAACAAAAGCAAAAATGAACTTTTGGGACTTCATCAAGATCAAAAACTTCTGCAGTGCAAAGGAAACATTCAACAAAACAAAGAGGCAAACCATAGCATGGGAGAAGATATTTGCACATGACACCACAGTAAAGGGCTGATATCTAAGATCTTTAAAGAACTCCTCAAACTCAACACACACAAATCAGATAATCATGTCAAAAAATGGGCAGAAGACATGATCAAACACTTCTCCAAAGAAGACATACAAATGGCAAACAGACACATGAAAAAAATATTCATCATCACTAGCCATGAGGGAGATTCAAATTAAAACCACATTGGCATGCAATCTTACACCATTTAAGAAATTAAGAAGACTGTAAACAACAAGTTTTGGAGAGGATATAGAGAAAGGAGAACCCTCTTACACTGTTGGTGGGAATGCAAGTTGGTGCAGTCACATTGGAAAACTGTGGAGATTCCTTAAGATATTAAAAATAGAGACACTTTATGACCCTGCAATTGCACTACTGGGTATTTACCGCAAAGATACTGATGTAGTGGAAAGAAGGGCCATCTGTACCCCAATGTTCATAGTAGCAATGGCCACAATTGCCAAACTATGGAAAGAGCCATGATGCCCTTTAACAGACGAATGGATAAAGAAGATGTGTCCATATATACAATAGAGTATTATGCCCCCCTCAGAAAGGATGAATACCCAACTTTGTATCAATGTGGATGGGACTGGAAGAGATAGTGCTTAGTGAAATAAGTCAAGCAGAGAGAGTCAATTGTAATATGGTTTCACTTATTTGTGGAGCATAAGGAATAACATGGAAGACATTGGGAAATGGAGAGCAGAAGTGAGTTGGGGGAATCGGAGAGGAGACAAACCATGAGAGACTGTGGACTCTGAGAAACAAACTGAGGATTTTGGAGGGGAGTGGGGAAGGGAGTTGGGTGAAGCCAGTGATGTGTATTAAGGAGGGCATGTATTGCATGCTCCAGGGAGCCTCCTTCCAGTGGCTGCCTTTGCCAGTACTCCTGTCTGGGATCCATACCTCAGCATTGCACAGGTCACCGCTGAGGGATTATGACCAGAGATGGTACTGAGTTCCTTCAGGCCCACGCTGGGAGTATCCAAACCCTCAGCAGGTCTTAGAGGTCACAGGCTAGCGCCCACATGGAGCTTTCTCAAGCGCAGTCATGGAATGGGTCAGACCCCAGTTGTGCAGTGCTTGCAGAGCACAAAAGTCTGTTGGTCTAGAGAGTGCAGGCTGTCACCCAAATCATACTCCCTCATCAGGGGGGTGTGGGTATTGGGCAGAAGTGCATCCAGCTGAACGGTGGTGCAAGCTGTGCAACCCCAGGGCCTCAGGGACCAGGAACTGGAGGCTCTGCCACACTCTCTCTGGCTTGGGTGGTTGTTGGCAGTGGCTGTCCACTGAGTCCATGGGCTTAGGCGTGGGTCCATGACTTCCTCATTCCACCAGTTGCCGCTTAAGATCTTTTGCTCTTTTTGAATGGTTTTAACCAGACTCCAAGTTAATGTTGGTCCCCAATCACAGCGTACTTTTGTATTGGGGTATTACTTTCCATTGGGTCACTTCTGGTGGCTCCCTCCCCCTTCTGTTTATCCTCCAATATCAGTCCAAGTGTTCCCACTCCACTTTACCTCTCCACTGATGTTTTCTGCCCCCGTAGAGATCCAGAAGTGTATAATCCTACATCTCAGGCTGATTTCTTGGGTGTTCAGAGTGTTCTGGTAGATAATTAGCTTACTTTAGGGGACCGGTTGAAACAGGGTCTCCTAATTCTCTGCCATCTTGCCCCTCTTCTTGATTGCAGAATTATACTTTGGTTTCTGAGAGGTAATATAAATTCCAAATTATGTCTAGTTGCATGTATAATGTATAATGTGCATATTATATATTCATGCTGTATATTATTATGTTCTTTAAAAAAAACCATTTTATTTATTTCAGGCAAAGAGAGAGAGAGAAAGAGAGAGAGCTTGAGCAAGAGAGAGAGGCAGTGAGAGAAGCATGTTCCCAGCTGAACAGGAAGCCTGATGCTGGGCTTGATCCCAGGACCCTGGGCTCATGACCTGAGGCAGAGACAGACACTTAACTGAGCCACCCAGGTGCTATCTATCTATCATATATATATATATATATTCATTCTAATATTCTAATTTACCTAGACATGTCTTTCTTGGTCTAATCCAAATAACATATGAATATAACCATAAAAATCTACTCATTAATTGTCACCACTATTTGTTTCCCAAAGGAGGAAATTAATGAAGATTTAATTACAAAGTTAAAAGTATAAAAAAAAACTTATTTCTAATGACACAAACAGGCAGTTAGTAACTTAGATGCATGGGTTTTCTCAGAATTACGCCTCAGTGTTTCTAATGAACAAATAAAATTAGCTGAGAATTGTCAGGAATATGTGTGTGGAGTCATAAATTAATGTTTAAAGACCTCACAGTTTTTTTTAACTAATTAAACAAAATAACAGAAGGCTTGTTACATTTTTTTCAGAGAAGCCAAATAAATAATCAAATGTTTAACTATTTCTACCCATTGTATTTGCTAGACCTGTTACAGGACAATTTTATCTGTTAGATTTTGTTATCAGTCGTGCTGGTTATTCTTATGTAATAACAAAAATCCAGCTCCTTCTGCAAGTAATGTGTGGGTGGATAGGAGGGTGGCAGGGGAAGTGTGGAAGCTGTGGTGAGTGCTTGCATGCTTTGTTCTTTGTAGTCTCCAGGGTACTTGGTTGCAAGTGTTGATCAGCTCTCTGAAACAGATGGGGTAGAAACCAATCCCTCTGGTAACACCTAGAAAATTTGAAGACTTAGATGTGAACCCAACTCCTTAACTACTCAGGGAGCATTTGGGAACTGAGGGGTTCTCTCCTGATCACATGACACTGTACCAGATGCGGAGATTTTGGTAAGAAAGTGTTTTCACTTGTTCCACTTGTTTCAATGTGGCTGACTTCACACTTCCTTAGGGGTGCAGTAGCCTCCCAATTAGTTTCCAAATTTGTCATAAAGGGAAATGATCTGTGTGAGGAGAGGGTGAAAGCTGTCTATTCAGCCATCTTGCTGACCCTGGGCAAATTATTTAAACTCTGTAAAATTCAGTATCATGGTGTGCAAATGGTGATTAATAATAATAATAATAATAATAATAATAAAATCTTACTTCAGAAGGTTGTTTTGGAGATTAAAGGAACACAAAACTATTTAAGGCACTGGGCACAGTGTCTGACAAGTAGTAAGTGTTAAAGGAATATGAAGTATTATTAGGTATTAATATTGACATGTAGCTAGTGCTTAAGATGTTAGCTTGACTTTAACAGCTTCTGAATCCCTACTGCAGAAATATATTCTCTTATTAGACAGATAGACAATAATGGATTGTTCCTTTTTCTTTCCATTTGTGTTTAAACAATTCTTCCCCCCCCCCCCCCCCCCCCCGAAAATTAGTCTGCTGTGTAAATGACCAATCTGGCACCTATTCCATGCTGTGAAGTGAAAGAACTAATTCACAACTAATTCAGAACTAATTCAGAACTAATTCACAACTAATTAGATCCAGAAGCAGCAGGAAAATATCAGGCATGGGATCAAAAGAAGGAGAAGGAGAAGGAGAAGGAGAAAAGGAGAAGAAGAAGAAGAAGAAGAAGAAGAAGAAGGAGGAGGAGGAGGAGGAGGAGAAGGAGAAGAAGGAGAAGAAGGAGGAAGAGGAAGAAGAGGAAGAAGAAGAAGAAGAAGAAGGAGGAGGAGGAGGAGGAGGAGGAGGAGGAGAAGGAGAAGAAGGAGAAGAAGGAGGAAGAGGAAGAAGAGGAAGAAGAGGAAGAAGCAGCAGCAGCAGCAGCAGGAGGAGGAGGAGGAGGGGAGGAGGAGGAGGAGGAAAAGGGAAGTATATTTTTCTAAGTTCATCAACAAAATGGGAATGGAAGCCAATACAATTAAATTCCTTTAAAATGCACTAAAGAAAACTCTAGAAAACTAGAACAAATCAATAAAATGAGGAGCTGGTTTGTTGAAAAAATTGATCAAATTGATGAAGCCCTAGCCAGAATTATCAAAAGGTAAAGAGAAAGAACCCAAATAAATAAAATCACAAATGAGAGAAGAGAAATAACAACAAACACCATAAAAATACAAATGATCATAAGAGAATATTATGAAAAATATATATCAACAAATTGGATAAGCTAGAAAAATGTATAAATTCTTAGAAGTATATGAACTATGAAAACTGAAACAGGAAGAAATAGAAAACCAGAGCAGACCAAAAATCATCAAAGATTTAATTGATTATCAAAAACTCCCAATAAACAAAAGTACAGGGCCAGATGACTTCATAGGTGAATTCTACCAAACATTTAAAGAATAGTTAATAGGTACGTTTCCCCAAATATCCCCACCCCAAAATAAATAATAAAGTAGAAAAGGAAGAGAAACTTTCAAATTCATTTATGAGGCTATCATTACTCTGATACCAAAACCAGATAAATATTCCCCTAAAAGCCCTGAAGAACATAGATGCAAAAATTCTTAATAGGGGCACTTGTGTGGTTCAGTTCGTTCACTCTTGGTTTTGGCTCATGTCACGATCTCAGGTTTGTGGGATTTAGTCCCACATCAGGGTTTGTGCTCAGCAGGGAGTCTGCTTGAGCTTCTCTCTCTCCCTCTCCCTCTGCCTCTCCCCCAACTTATGTTCTTTCTCCCACTTGCTCTCTCAGGTAATTAAATAAATATTTTAAAAATGCTCAATAAGGGACATCTGAGAGGCTCAATCTTTTAAACACCTACCTTCAGCTCAGGTGATGATCCTAGAATCCTAGGATCAAACCCCCCATTAGGCTCCCTATTCAGTGGGGAGTCTGGTTCTTCCTCTCCTTCTATCCCTTCCCTGTTTGTGTGCTTTCTCTCTCTCATTCTCAAAAAAAAAAAAAAAAAAAAAAAAAAAGTTTTAAAAATTCTCAATAAAATGCTATTTTATTGAATCCAGTAATGTATTTAAAAATTGTTCACCAGGATGCCTGGGTGGCTCAGTCAGTGAAGCATATTCCTTTGGCTCAGGTCATGATCCTGGGGTTTTGAGATCAAGTCCCATATCGGGGTCCTTCCTCAGCAGTGAGCCAGCTTTACCTTCTGCCTGACACCATCTTGCTTGTGCTCTTTCTCCAACAGATAAATAAATAAATCCTTAAAAACATGTCTTTCACAATGATCATGTGGGATTTATTCCTGAGTTGCAAGACTGGTTCTGTATTCACAAATCAATCAACATGATACACCAAACCAATAAAAGGAAGGATAAAAAAAATAAAAATTAAAAAAAAAGAAAAGAAAAGATGAGAACCATATGGCCATTTCAGTAGATGCATTAAAAAAATTGATAAAACACAGAACCAAATCATGATAAAAATCTTCAACAAAGTAGGTTTAGAGGGAACATACCTCAACATCATAAAGGCAACATATGAAATTCATGGCTAATATCATTCTCAATTGGGAAAAGCTGAGATATTTTTATCTACAGTCAGGAACAAGACAAGAATATCTACTCTCACTCTTGTTATTTAACATAGCATTGGAGATCCTAGCTTTACCAATCAAACAACCAAAAGAAATAAAAGTACCCAATTCAGGAAGGAAAAAGCAAAACTTTTGCTGTTTACAGATGACATGATATTCTTTATGGAAAACATGAAACACTCCAGCAAAAAAACTGCTAGAAGTGATAAACAAATTCAGTTAAGTAGTAAATCAATGCAACAGAAATCTGTTGCACTTCTATACACAGATAATGAAACAGCAGAAAGAAATTAAGAAAACAATCACATTTACAATCATAACCAAAATTAACCTAACAGAATAAATGAAACACCTGTACTCTGAAAACTATAAAACATAGGTGAAAGAAATTAAAGATGGCACAAAGAAATTAAACACATTCTATGCTCACAGATTGAAAGAACAAATATTGTTAGAATATTTATTCTACCCAAAATAATCTATGCTTTTAAAGCAATTCCTATCAAAATCCACCAGCATTTTTCAGAGATCTAGAAGAAACAATCCTAAAATGTGTGTGGAACCAGAAAATACCCCAAATAACCAAAGCAACCTTGAAAAAGAAGAGCAAAACTGGAGGAATCAAAAAAAAAAAAAAAAAAAACTGGAGGAATCACAATTCTGGACTTCAAGTTATATTACAAAGCTGTAGTGATCAAATCAGTATGGTACCAGCACAGAAGTAGACACACAGATCAATGGAACAAAATAGAAAACCCAGAAATGAATCCACAATTAAATGGCCAATTAATCTTTTACTAAACAGAAAGGAACATCTATTGGGAAAAAGAGTCTCTTCAAAAGTGTTGGGAAAACCAGACAACAATATGCAAAAGAATGAAAGTGGACTACTTTCTTATAACATGTTCAAAAATTAATTAAAAATAGATGAAAGAATGAAGTATTGATACATAGCATGAATGAACCTAAGGTCAGTATACTAAGTAAAGGAAACCCATTTCAAAGGACAACATACTACATTATTCAATTCCCATCAACATCCAGATCAGGGAAATCTACAGACAGGAAGTATATTAGAGGTTGCTTAGGGCTGGAGTCAGGGATGGGGAAATATAGGAGTTATCACTGAAGAGCATGCAGTTTCTTTCTGAGATAATGGAAATTTTCTAAAATTGACTGTGATGTGGTTTCAACTGTCTGTGAGTATACTAAAAAGCACTAAGTTGAACACTTTAAATAGGTGAATGATATGAAAATCATATTTCAGTAAAACATCTTTTTTTTTTTTTGGTGGCTTTTCCTATTTGGTGCATTGATTAGTGGGGGGAAATCATGGAAACTGAGAGGGTACACATGATATAATTTCAGCAGTCCAGTGAGATACAAGGAAAACACTGACCACTGGGGCACCAGGGTGGTTCAGTTGGTTAAGCATCTAGTTGGTTAAACATCTGCTTTAGGCTCAGGTCATGATCCCAAGGTCCTGGAATTGAGCCCTACATTGGGCTCTCCACTCAGCAGGGAGCCTGCTTCTCTCTCTCTCTCTATCCCTACCACTCTGCCTGCTTTGATCTCTCTCTCTCTCTGTCAAATAAATACATAAAATCCTTAAAAATGACTATAGTGGTAACAGTGGGAATAGAAAAAAAAGTGAATTAATTCCAGATTTATTTTGGAGAAATAGCTGGCAAAACTTACTAAAGAATTTGTTGTTGATAATGAAAGAGAGAGGGAGGGAGAGATCAAGGTTGACGGACACATTTTTGGCTCAGCAACTGAATAATAAGGACATGGTTATTGAGAAAAGATTTTCTAGGAATGAAGGCAAGGTGAGACAGTGTTGGGCTAGATATTCTACGGGGGGAATCTAGTTTACTATTTAATAATAACTAAGCAGATCAGTATGTGAATTTAAAGCTCAAATAAGATTAAGTCTGGGATATAAATGTCATTTATTTATTGGTTATTCGTATTAGTAATTTGTTTTCTGCACATCAGTGGAACACCAAAGAAAACTAGATGCATTCTTGCCTTTAAGGAATTTGCAATGAAGGATACATTATTCTCTTTAAACCAAAGAATTAAAGTGTGAATACAATAAGTGCAATGCAGTAAAGCATTTGCTATTTAGTAATATTTTATTTAAAGTTAAAAAAATATTTTATTTAAACTGAGCTTGGTTAAGGGACTTTAAAATCTGGCACTAGGGATCTTCTCAGTATGTAAAGAACCTAAATGTTTTCAAACTCCGTGTTTATTCTCTGGAGCTATTAGCAGGAATGATTGTATAGAGATCTGTCTTACAACTGCACACATCGTGCAGAGATGAAAAATAATTAACAATACTTAGATATGCTTCTATAACTACAAATCCAGAGAACAATTAGATCCTCTTTTTATTTTTTTTAATTTTAATTTTTTAAATATTTATTTATTTATTACTCCCTTAGCTCAACTGATTCTAATTTCATTGAGGGCTGAAAAAACTACTTGCTTAAGTAAAAGGAAATGATGTTCACAGAAGCAGTTGAAATAAATGGGAAGCAAGTTGAAAATAGGAAAAAAAAAAAAGTTCCTGCTGCAGAGTTGCTCTAATTCTACTCAATATCTAATGTATTCTCCAAACTAATCACTCCCCAAACTGCAGTTTCACCGTCTCAGAAATGTAAGGTGCTTGTTACAGCCCTGTTCCAGTGAGGGGAGAACAGGGCAATGAAACATAAGGCAGGAGACCATGGTATTTTGAGCCTGCTTGTTTATAGAGCAGAAAACTCTAAAAGTCTTGTGTGTCCTAAGAAAAGTTTAACTCAGTGTTGTTTTCCTTTTAGCTATATCTGTTTCTATCTGTTCTGAGAGAGCATCAGTCCTGATACTGTCAGTGCCCTCAAGACAAAGAAGGGTTGGCAGTAATGTCAGAGTGGCAATGTCATCACCATAGTGTAGTGACTGGGATGGATGTCAGTGTGGTTATGATGAGGATGACAGCAATGGCAATGGAGAAAGTAACCAAAAGCATCATGGATTTGGCACTGTCCCCAGAGATGAAGTCTTGATTTCAGCAGGGGTAAGAGTCTCCTGAACACAGCCTGGATTTGGTGAGGGGATGACTCAAAATATTGTCATCCTTTTTTAGTAGTATAAAAGGAATCAGACATCACTTAGGACTTATTAAAGTATGGAGATGTGAGTGTTATGTTTAAACATAATTTGTATATATGTGTTAGAAAATAATTATAAAAGTAAAATAGGAATAAAAAACACAAATAGTACTTCCTATATTTGTCCATATTTGAATGTTCCAAATATATCAAATAATAAACACACACTATAAAAAGACATAAGGGACACCTGGGTGTCTCAGTTGGTTAAGTGTCTGCCTTTGGCTCAGGTCATGATCCCAGAGTCCTGGGATTGAGCCCTATGGGATAGTAGTAGTCCAGTACCATGCTCAGTGGGGAGTCTACTATCTCCTCTCCCTCTGTTGCTCCCCCCACCTCACCACATGTGCTCTCTCTCCCAAATAAATAAATAATGTATTTTAAAAAATAAAAAGGACATAATTCAATATTGTGTTTATATATGTGTTTGAAAACAATGCAAAGAAAGTCATTGCAAATATTAACAAAAAATAAAATAAGACTAGTTATTAAAATACCCTGAAAGCATATTAATTCAAATATTATTATATTAATGGAAAAATTGCTAAAAAATATGAACTGAGATGAATTTTAGCTATGACTAATCTAAAGAACAACAAAAATAATTTCCAATTTCTTAAAACCACTAAGGTAGAATAGTTTCCTATTTAATATAGCTATATTGTTATGTTTATCCATATTCCCAAATTAATAAAATATGGGCTTATTTTTTAAAGTATATCTTATAACACAGAAATTTTTACTAAATTAAATTGCCTTTCTATTGGGGTGCCTGGATGGCTCAGTCATTTAAGTGTCTGCCTTTGCCTTAGGTCATGATCTTGGGATCCTGGGAGGGGTCCTGGGACCTAGCCCTGTATTGGGCTCCCTGCTCAGTGGGGAGTCTGCTTCTTCCTCTGCCTCTGTCCACCCCTCTTCACCATCTATGTTCTCACTCTTCCCCCCCCAAATAAATAAATAAAATCTTTAAAAAAATTACCTTCCATTGATTACTCTGAAATAAGGAGATTCTCACCTTTATTTATTTTATGATGCCTAAGAATGCATTATATCAGGGCACCACAGTTCTCAACATAATAGATTAAATCAAATCCACATCTTTTTAAATTTCCATTTTATTTTATTTTATTTCTTTTCAGTGTTCCAGCATTCATTGTTTATGCACCACAGCCAGTGCTCCATGCAATATATGCCCTCCATAATACCACCACCAGGCTCATCCAATTCCCCACCCCTATACCCTCCCAAACCCTCAGTTTGTTTCTCAGAATCCACAGTCTCTCGTGGTTTGTCTCCCCCTCCCATTTTCACCATCTCATTTACCCTCTCCATTTCCCAATGGAGATGTCTTGATGATCAAATAATCTGAGTTGACATCAGATTTTCAGGGAACTTCTTAAATTATATAGGAACAAATTTTCCACTGTCCCTTGGTTATATAAATAAATATATATAAATAAACAGCATCAAAATGCTGAGGATATTCAAATAATTCTGCTGAATTATATATATAAATCAGAAAACCAAGACAACACTTGATCCTCTTTTCTCTACTTATATAATTATAATTACAGCCATCTTTAAGAATACCAGCTTATGAGAAAAAATACCTTAGGACTTCTTTAGCTAAACAATTAGGGACATCTCTAAGTTGGTTGATTCAAGCAGGACCAATTCTTTAAGTGACTTTCCTGCAGTTGCTATTTCTTTGCTCCTTGGTTGAACCAGCCTTTACCAGTGGCATAAGCACTTTGTTGTAGTCAATGAAGTTGATAAATGAAGCACCCTTATGTAAGCAGCAATTATTAATAAAACTGCTCTTAATGGTGGTCTGACTGCTTGTACCATGCAAGCTCATATACTGACACAGAGGAAGAAATAAAAGACTTATTCATCATTGTTTTTTATTGATCAGCATAGCAGTCTCACTTTGTGGACAAATAAGACAGCTAAATTTTGTAGTTAACTGTCTTGGTCAAAATGTTACTATCTTTCTAATATATCCAATAAATCATTAAAAAAAAACACACAAAGTAATTGTACTTTACTGTGTCTATATGAGACAATGATAGCGCATGATTTGTTGCAAAGAATTATTTGATTCATTTTATTTATTTATTTATTTTTTACCAGTAAAGGAAAAGGATTTATATAGTTCAGGCATAACTTGGTGATTTAATAACTAAACCCCACCTATCATTAAAACTATATATTCAATCACCTGGTGTATATTATTTTACAAGGTCCTTTGACTTATAGATCAGCAGTGAGATGTAATTCTTAATTTTAGTGGTAAATTGTTATTTTTCCCCCGATAATTTCTGTGGGTGTGTTCTGCTTCAAAACAGCTCATTTATAATATTATAAAAATAGTTTCTTTTACAATATTCTATGAATTTTTAAGTTTCAAATTTGGACTTGTTTTTCAAACTGCTACAAATTGTTTTATGAGCAGAAAATGCCAATTTCTTAAATATCCCATGTGTACTTGAAATTATAACATCCTCAGCAGTTGCTAAGTATAGAGTTCTATGTAGGTAAATTCAGCCAAGTTTGTTACTTGGGTTGTTTAGAACATTTACTTATCATTGTCTATTTATCTTATTAGCTAATGAGAAGTATATTAAATTTTCTTACTGATTAAGTTTATTTCTTCCTCATATCTGTAAATGTTGTCATTATATAATTTGATGTTATTTTGAATGGACATTAAAATTTTGATATATTTTTTATTGATTGATCCAATTATTGCTATTAAATATCCCTACTTTTATGTAGTACTACTTCTTGGTTGAAAACCTGCTTTAGCTGACAGCTAGTCTTCTTTTCATTAATGCTTACAGAGTTTCTATCATTTCACTTTCAAAAAATCTTTGTTTTACATATTTAAATTTTCTTGAAAATCAGCTTTTGTTTTATTATCCAGTCAGGTAGTCTTTGTAATTTGTTTGGATTATTTTTCCTCTTCCTTTAATGGGATTACTGATTTACCTATGTCTTAATCTAACACTTTACTATTCGTGCACCAAATTGCATTCCCACCAACAGTGTAGGAGGGTTCCCTTTTTTCACATACTCTCCAACATTCGTTGTTTCTTGCCTTGCTAATTTTGGCCCTTCTAACTAGTGTAAGGTGGTATCTCAATGTGGTTTTGATTTGAATCTCCCTGATGGCTTAAGATGATAAACATTTTTTCATGTGCTGTAGCCATCTGTATGTCTTCTTTGGAGAAGTGTCTGTTCATGTCTTCTGCCCATTTTCTGACGTGATTATCTGTTTTGTGTGTGTTGAGTTTGAGGAGTTCTTTAGAGATCTTGGATATCAGCCCTTTTTCTGTAGTGTCATTTGCGAATAACTTCTCCCATTCTGTGGGTTGCCTCTTTGTTTTGTTGATGGTTTCCTTTGCAATGCAGAAGATTTTGATCTTGATGAAGTCCCAAAAGTTCATTTTTGCTTTTGTTTCCTTTGCCTTTGGAGACATATCTTGAAAGAAGTTGCTGTGGCTGATGTAGAAGAGGTTACTGCCTATGAGATCTTTCATCCATTTTGAGTTTATCTTTGTCTATGGTATAAGAGAATGGTCAAGTTTCATTCTTCTATACATAGCTGTCTGATTTTCCCAGAACCATTTAATGAAAGGATATTTCATTTTTTTTTTTTTCTGGATATTTTTTCCTGCTTTGTTGAATTATCTGACCATAGAGTTGAGGGTCCATCTGGGGACTCTACTCTGTTCCATTGCTCTTTGTGTCTTTTTTTATGCCAGTGCCATGCTGTCTTGGTGATCAAAGTTTTGCAATATAGCTTGAAATCAAGCAACATGATGCCCCAGCTTTGTTTTCTTTTTCAACAGTTCCTTGGAGATTCTGGGTCTTTTCTGGTTCCATACAAATTTTAGGATTGTTTGTTTTAGCACTTTGAAAAATGCCAATGGTATTTTGATCAGGATGGCATTGAAAGTATAGATCATTCTGGGCAGCATAGAGATTTTAACCATGTTTATTCTCCTGATCCATGAACATGGAACGTTTTTCCATCTTTTTGTGCCTTCTTTTTTTTTCTTTTTTTTTTTAATGAGTGTTCTATAGTTCCTCGAGTATAGATTCTTTACCTCTTTGGTTAGGTTTATTCCAAGATATCTTACATTTTTGGTAGTATTATAAATGGAATTGATTCTTTAATCCCTTTCTACTGTTTATTTTTAGTGTATATGAGAGAAAATGATATCTGTGCATTCCTTTTGTATCCTGTCACATTACTACATTGCTTTATGAGTTCTAGTAATTTGGGGTTGGAGTCTTTTGGGTTTTCCACATAACATATCATGTCATCTGTGAAGAGAGAGAGTTTGACTTCTACTTTGCCAATTTCAACACATTTTATTTCTTTTTGTTTTCTGATTGCTGTTCCTAGGTCTTCTAGTACAATGTTGATCAATAGTGGTGAGATTGGGCATCTTTGTCATGTTCCTGGGCTCAATGGGAAGACTCTCAGCTTGTCCCCATTGAAAATAATATTCTCTGTGGGTTTTTTATAGATGCATTTCATGAAGTTGAGGAATGTTCCTTCGATCAAGAATGGATGCTGTATTTTGTCAAATGCTTTTTTGGCATTAACTGAGAGGACCATGTGGTTCTTCTCTCTTCTATATTGGTTTGTTCTATCACATTGATTGATTTGTGAATGTTGAACCACCCTTGTATCCCAGGGACAAATCCCATCTGGTTTTGGTGGATAATCTTCTTGATGTACTTTTGGATCCTATTAGCTAGGATCTTGTTGAGAATCTTGGTATCCATATTCATCAGGGATATTGGTCTGAAATTCTCCTTTCTGATGAGGTCTTTGTCTGGTTTTGGGATCAAGGTAATGCTGGCCTCATAGAAAGAATCTGGAATTTTTCCTTCTGTTTCTATTTTTTGAAACAGCTTCAGGAGAATAAGTATTATTTCTCATTTGAATGTTTGGTAGAATTCCTCCAGGGAATCCATCAGGTCCTGTACTCTCGTTTTGGAGGAAGTTTTTGACCACTGTTTTAATCTCCTTATTAGTATTGGTCTATTCAGGTTGTCAATTTCTTCCTGTTTCACCCTTGGAAGTATTTATGTTTCCAGGAATGCATCTATTTCTTCTAGGTTGCTTAACTTGTTCACATATAGCTGTTGATAAAAATTTATGATGATTGTTCTATTTTCTTTATGTTAGTCATGATCTCTCCCCTTTCATTGATAATTTTATTAATTTCGTTCCTTTATCTTGTCTTTTGGATTAATCTGGCCAGTGGTTTACTGATCTTATTAATTCTTTCAAAGAACCAGCTTCTAGTATTTTTTAGCATGTTTTATTGTATCTCTGGTTTCTAACTCATTGAACTCTTTTCTAATCTTAATTATTTCCCTTCTTGTGCATGAGGTAGGCTTAATTTGTTGTTGATTCTCCAGTTCTTTAAGGTGTAAAGAGTTTGTGTATTTGGGATTTTTTTTTTTTTTTAAGTGAGGATTGGATGGCTATGTATTTCCCCCTTAGGACCATCTCTTCCATTTCCCATAGGATTTGGACCGATGTATCTTCATTCTCATTGGTTTCCATGAATTAAGTTCTTCTTTGATTTCTTGTTTGATCCATCTTAAGCAGGATGGTCTTTAACTTCCAAGTGTTTGAATTCCTTCCAAACTTTTTCTTGTGGTTGAGTTCCAGCTTCAAAGCACTGTGGTCTGAGATTATGAAAGGAATAATCTCAGTCTTTTGGTTTTAGTTGAGAACTGATTTGGGACCCAGTGTGTGGTCTATTCTGGAGAAAGTTCCATTTGCACTCGAGTAGAATGAGTGTTCTGTTGTTTTAGAATGGAATGCTCTGTATGTATCTATGAGGTCCATCTGGTCCAATGTATCATTCAAAGCTCTTGTTTCCTTATTGATTGTTCTGCTTAGATTATCTGTCTATTACTGAAAGTGGCATGTTAAGATCCCCTACACTTAATGTATTCTCATCAATATATCTCTTCATTTTAACAGTTGGCTTATGTAGTTGGCTGTTCCCATGTTGGGGGCACAAATATTTATAATAGTTAGACTTTCTTGGTGGATAGACCCTTTAAGAATGATGTAGTATCAGGGCACCTGGGTGGCTCAGTGGGTTAAAGCCTCTGCCTTCTGCTCAGGTCACGATCCTGGGGTCCTGGGATCGAGCCCCGCATTGGGCTCTCTGCTCGGTGGTGAGCCTGCTTCCCCCTCTCACTCTGCCTGCCTCTCTCCCTACTTGTGATCTCTCTCTGTCAAATAAATAAATAAATAAATAAATAAATAAATAAATAAATCTAAAAAAAAAAAAGAATGATGTAGTATCTTTCTGGATCTCTGATTATAGTCTTTAGCTTAAAATGTAACTTTTCTAATATGAGAATTGCTACCCCAGCTTTCTTTTGAAGTCTGTCGGCATGAAAGATGGTTCTTCATCCCTTCACTTTCAGTTTGGATGTATCTTTATTTTTCTTAAGATTTTATTTATTCACTTGACAGAGAGAGACATAGCGAGAGAGGGAACACAAGCAGGGAGAGTGAGAAAGGGAGAACCAGGCCTCCTGATGAGCTAGGAACCCAAAATGGGGCTTGATCCCAGGGCCCTGGGACCATGATCTGAGCCAAAGGCAGACACCTAATGACTGAGCCACCCAGGAATCCCTGAATGTATGTTTATGTTCCAAATATGTCTCTTGTAGACAGTATATGGATGGGTCTTGGTTTTTTATCCAATCTGCAACCCTGTGTCATTTTATGGGTACATTTATGTCATTTCCATTGAGAGTGATTATTTAAAAATTATTTTTAATAATTATTATCATTTAATTAATAATAATTATTTAATTATTTAATAATAATTATTATTTATTTTCATCATATTACCTGTGAGGACCTTGTTTCTATAGATTGTCTCATACATTTATGTTCTATATCACTCTTGGGGTCTTTCTTCTTTTATAGAACCCCGCTTAATATTTCTTGTAGGGCCGGCTTGGTGGTCACATATTGTCTTAATCTTTGGCCTTGGAAGTTCTTTATCTCTCCATCCATTCTGAATGTCAGCCTTGCCATATAAAGTATTCTTGGTTGCATGTTCTCATTTACTGCCCTTAATGTGTCTTGACAGCCCTTTCTGGCTTTACAGGTTTCTGTGGACAGGTCTGACGTTATTCTGATGTTCCTCTTCATACCCAAGAAATCTCTTCCCCTAGCTATCCTTAATATATTTTATCTGATTTATGATTCACAAATTTCACAATCACATCCTGGTAGGTGTCTCTGCCATCTTGAATCTTGCGGAGGGGGGTGCCCTCTCTGTTTTTAGGACAGGAACACTTGTTCCATTCCCCAGGTTAGGGAAATTCTCAGCTAGAATTTGCCAACTATATCTTCTAGTACTCTCTCTCTCAGGGATCCCAACAATTATGACACTGGAACATTTCATGGCATCATTTATTTATATAATTTTATTTTCATGGCTTCTAAGCTGTTTGTTCTAGGCCTCCTCCTGATCCTTCTTTTCTATCAGTTTGTCTTCTAGATCCTAATTCAATCTTCGGCCTCATTAACTCTAGCTGTTAGAGTATTTAGTTTAGATTGGATCTCCTTGATAACATTTTTAAGTTCTGCCAGATCAGCTCTCATTTCTGCCTTAGAGATTCTATGTTACCACTAATGGTTTTCTCCATCCTAGCCATTGTCTACATAACTGTTACCCTGAATTCTATTTCTGATATATTGCTTATGTCTATATCCAATAGTTCTGTGACAGAGGTCACAGTCTCTGAATTTTTCCTCTATTGGGGTCTCCTCCTCCTAGTCATTCTGGTGAAAGGAGGTGAGGGGATGTATAGCTGAAAATATCAACCATGATCCAAGCAAGGTGCACCCTGGGAAATTTCAGAACAATTGGAAATCACTATGAAAAAGAAAGAAAAAAGAAAAAGAAAAAAGAAAAACAACCAAAATGAGCCCCATGAGTAAGATTTATAAAGTATAAAAACAAAAACACACAGAAAGACCTACAAAAGAAAAAAAAAAAAAAAAAAAGAAAAAAGAAAGAAAGTAAGGAAGAAAGAAAAACCCAGCCAAAATGAACCTCAAGGATAAGATTTATAAAGTATAAAAACAAAACAAAAAGACAGACCAACAAAACAAAACAAAACAAAGCAAAAACAAAAACAAAACAAAACAAAACAAAAAAACAAAACACACACACACACACAAAGTATAAAGGAAGAGGTGATGAAAGGTGGTTATAATCCCTCAATGTGGACAAAGAAGGGTATTTCAGTTCTTTCTGGGTGTATCTTTTTCTCTTTTTAAGAGAACTTAACTTTCCAGAGATACAGGGAAATTTTAAGTGGTATATATAGAGAGGTAGTATTGAATAGGGAAAAAATGACTACATTGAAGCTTATATCTATGTATATATAAAAGAAATATAAAAAGGAAAAAATATATATATGTATGGAAAATAGTTCAAGTTAAATAAGTTACTATGGAATATGTTGTATTAAACATCCAGTTGAAATGGTAAGTAGGAAAAAAAAAGTAAGTAAAAGAACAAGAATTGTGAGAATGAATTAAAAAAAGAGATAGAGAGAAGTTGTATCTAAGAAATATACAGGCTGTGAGGCAATACTGGGAGCTTAGTATATTGTTTTCCCTTAGTGTTGGGGTTTTACAGTTTTATGGGAACACTGTGGGGTGTTACAGTTTTATGGGAACAACCTGTGGTTGTTGCTCTCTTGTTCTTTCAGCTGGTCTTCTGGGGGAGGCGCTTGCTGCACTTTTTTTTTTTTTTTTTTTTTTTTTCAGTCAATCCTGCTTGGGCAGAATTGCCCTGTCCATTATCAAGGGGCTGGACTCTGAGGGAGCCAGTTTTTTTGGCTTTGGTTTTCTGGAGGTTGTTGTTCTCCGGTGGCTTTCACAACTTTTTGGAGGGTCAGAGCAAAGTAAACTGACTGCACACAGACCTTCACTTCAGGGAGAAGCCACAGTCTGCTCCTCTCTGAATGGTCTCAAACACAGACTCCCCCTCTGCAAACTCCATTGAGCACCACAGCCTCCTAAAGGTGGTGTGCACCCCCAACCACAGTTTCAGTGGTCACCTGAGGTCCCCCACTTGTGATACTCATCCAGGCAAGCCTGCTCCCAGCAGCTGCCATTCCTACCTGAGACTGCTGACTCAAGCCCGAGGTGGGTACCCTCAACTGAAGCGGCTCTGGAGGCAGCAGAGGCAACTGTGGTGGCCACAGCAGCTGCCAGCTGCAGGAACTGCTGACCCAAACCCACTTGGGCAGGCAGATGCTGTAGCCATCCTGTGACTGTGGGACTGTGGCCCTGTGGCTATTTGGTCCCAGCAATTGTCCCTTAAGTCCTTTTGTTGTGTTAGAGATCTGTTATCAGTTCCTTCCAATCTCACAGCTACCATCTCCAAGCTCTTGCTTGTCCCTAGGTGCAGGGCACTTTTGCATTGGGATATTACCTTTCAATGGCTCCCTCCCCTTTCTGTTTATCCTCTGATATCTGTCTGTGCACTCTCAACTCCTCTGTAACTTTCCACTGATAAGCTTCTTCCCCCATAGATATCCAGAAGTGTATATTCTTACATATCAGTCTGATTTCATGGGTGTTCAGAGTGCTCTGGTAGATATCTAGCTCAACTCAGGGGACTGGTTGAAATAGGGTCTCCTACTCCTCCACCCTCTTACCTCTCCTACACTTGTAAATTATTTCGTATATTTGTTATACACATTCATATCACTCCCAAACACAGACAGCTGTACTTCTTCCTTTCTAATATATAAAATTCCTCTTCTCCATCCTCTCCTTCTCCTCCTCCTTCTTCTTCTCCTCCTTCTTCTTCTTCCTCTTTCCCTCCTCCTCCTCCTTCTTTAATACACTATCTATAAATTTCATCAAAGTCCAAATAAGCAAAATGGTAATAAACACCTTTGCCTTATTCCAGACCTCAAACCTCAGGGGAAAGTACTGAACTACTACATCATTGAATATTATTGTAGGTAATATTTGTAGATAATATTTGTCAGATTGAGTTCCCTCTATCCCTATGTTGCTGGAAGTTTTCATACTATAGTAGTGCTCATGAAATCTGTCAGATTTATTTTCTGCACCAAATATTATGCTATAACTTTTTATCTTAACTAGGGTAATATGTTGTATTATATTGATTGATCTTTCAAAAATTCTAACCCATTCTTGCATTCCTAGAATAAACATTACCATTTTTGGTTAGTTTTGCTTTAATGTTTAACATTTGTTGTGTTATTGGGATGGATTCTACTTGGAAATAAGTGTTCACTTAATTTTTTTTTTTTTCTAATCTTCTTACTAATATTTTGTTTAAGGTACTGACATACTTTTTGGATGGTTTTTGCCCCTAATTTTCATTCTTAAAGGTTTTTTTTTTTTTAATTTATATGTTCAAGATTTTGATAGTTATAAGACTGCATCTATATTTTGGTTTTATTTTAACTCTATTTAGTTGACACACGGTATTAAATTAGTTTCAGGTGTATATATAGTGATTCAACACCTACATAATGGCATCCATTGCTCTTTACAAGTTCACTCCTTAATTCCTATCACATATTTTGTCCATTCCCTCATCCCTTTCCCCTCTGGTAACCATCATTTCTTTCCTCTATAATTAGGAGTCTCTTTCTTGGTTTGTCTTTATCTCTTTTATTCCTCTTTGCTCATTTAGTTCTTAAATTCCACATGTGAATGAAATCATATGGTATTTGTTTTTCTCTCTTTATTCTGCTTAGCATTATACTCTTTAACTCTATCCATATCCTTGCAAATGGTAAAATTACATTTTTTATGGCTTCATAATGTTTCATTATCTATGTGTGTGTACGCATGCACACATATGCACACACACACACTCATGTGAGTATCATGTATTTTTTATCCATTCATTAATTGATGGATACCGGGCTGCTTCTATATTTTAACTATTGTAAATAATTCTTCTATAAACATAGGTGTGCATGTAACACTCTGCATTAGTGTTCTTGTATTCTTTGAGTAAATGCTAGTAGTACAATCCTTGGATCATTGAATAGTTCTATTTTCAATTATTTGAGTACCCTCCAAACTGTTTTTTAGAATGGCTGCCCCAGTTTGCAAACTGACTAAAAGACCACAGGCATTCTTTATTCTTCTCACCAACAACTGCTATTTCTTGTGTTGTTGATTTTAGCCATTCTGACAGGGGTGAGGTTATATCTCACTGCAGATTTGATTAGCATTTCCCTGGTGGTAAGTAGTGATGAATATCTCTCCATGTGTCTATTGGCCATTTGGATGTCTTCTTTGGAGAAATGTCTGTTCATATCTTCTGCCCATTGTTTAAATTGAATTATTTATTTTTGACGTGTTGAGTTGTATCAATTCCTTATATATTTTGGATACTAACCCTTTATCAGAAATGTCATTTGAAAATATCTTCTCCCATTTCATGCATTGACTTTTAGTTTACTTAGTTGTGTCCTTCACTCCGCAGAGGTTTGGTTTTTGTTTTGTTTTGTTTTTGTTTTCTTATTTTGTTTTTGTTTTTATGTAGTTTAAAAGTTTATTATTTTGCTTTTATTTCCCATGCCTCAGGAAACTTATCTAGAAAGAAGTTGCTATGGCTTATGTCAAAGAGGTTACTGCCTGTTTATTCTTCTAGGATTTTTGTTTAGGCCTCACATTTAGGTCTTTGTCCATTTTTAGTTTATTGTTATGTATGGTGAAAAAAGTGGTCTAATTTAATTATTTTTGCATATTGCTGTTAAGTTTTCTCAACACTGTTGAAGAGACTCTCCTTTTCCCACTAGGTATTCTTTCCTGTTTTGTCAAAGATTAATTTGCCATATACTTGGGTGGTTATTTCTGGGTTTTCTATTCTGTTATGCTGACTTGTGTGTCTGTTCTTGTGCCAGTACCATACTGCTTTGATTACTACAGCTTTGCAATAGAGCATAAAGTCTGGAAATGTGATGCCTCCAGCTTTGCTTTTCTTTTTCAAGGTTGACTTAGCTATCTGGGATTTTACTGGCTCCACACAAATTTTAAGATTTTTGATCTAGCTCTGTGAAAAATGCTCATGGTATTTCAATAAGAATTGTATTAAATGTGTAGATTGTTTTAGGTAGTATAGCTATTTTAACAATATTTTTTTTTTTTTCAATCCATGACCATGGACAGTTTTTCTATTTCTTTGTGTCATCTTCAATTTCTTTCATCAATGTTTTATAGTTTTAAGAGTACAGATCTTTCACTTCTTCTGTGAAATTTGTTTTGGCTATAATTGTAAATGAGATTGGTTTCCTATTTTCTCTTTCTACTGCTTCATTACTGGTGAATAGAAATGTAACAGATTTCTGTAAATTGATTTTGTATCTTGCAACTTTACTGAATTTGTTTATCAGTTATAGCAGGGTTTTTTTGTGGAATCTTTCACTTTTTCTATAAACAATATCATGTCATCTGCGAATAGTGACAGTTATACTTCTTCCTTACTGATTTGAATGCCTTTTATTTATTTATTATTTATTATTTTTTTTCCTGATCGATGTGGCTAAGACTTTCAGTACCATAATAAATAAAAGTGAAGAGGGTAGACATCCTTGTCTTGTTTCTGACCTTAGGAGAAAGCTGTTTTTTTCTCCTTGAAGGATGATAAAAGCTACATTTTGTTTTATTTTGTTTTGTTTTTCCACATATGGCCTTTATGATGTTGAGGCATGTTCCCACTAAACTTACTTGGTTGTGGGTATTTTTTTTAATTATGAATTGATGTACTTCATTGGATGTTTCTTCCACATCTATTGAAATGATCATATGTAATGTGGGGCTGTTAGCCGATGGTCAAGAAAAAAACCACTGAGACATTTTCAGTGCAAAAAAAAAAAAGGATTTTCAGTGCTTTTATTATAGCTTGGAGTTGGGAACCATGGACAGAAAGAACTGTACTTTTGCTGTATGAAGTCAGTGGTTATATGCTTAGTGCTCAAAGAGGAGGGAACATGCAGAGACTTAGATCATAAATGTCTTGTTTGAATTTTTATTCATAAAACCCCTTTGGCAAGATTTCTCTGGTGCTTATCATTTAGCTCAATATTAACTATTTGGGAGATTTTCAGGCATTCATGAGACGCTTTAAATATATAGCAGCCAGCATTTATTAGACTTTAGTGAAATGAAACAGGCTCTGGCTTTTTGGGCTAAAGGTGAACTTTTTTTTTCTGCTTCTAACCCTCATCTCTCTGACTAAATTTTTTGTCCATAGATCTCTAAGGTTATTGAAAGGTGAAGAGCTTATCTCATGTAACTTCTTCAAGCTGAGAGGGGCCATAGAGATGTTCCTACCTATAGACTGAAATTGGTCACTTATCTGTTCCTACAAGTAACTATTATGGGGGACACCTGGGTCTAACTCTTGGTTAGATTCTAACCAATAACAAAGACCTAAATGTGAGGCCTGAACAAAAATCCTAGGAGAATAAACAGGCAGTAACCTCTTTGACATAACCACTAATAGTGTCTAACTCTTGGTTTTGGCTCAGGTCATGATTTCATGGGTTATGAGAATGAGCCCCATATTGGGCTCCACATTTAGTGGGGAGTCTGCTTGAAGATTTTCTCCCTCTGCTTCTCCCTGATTCATGCTCTCTCTCTCTCTTTCTCAAATACATACATACATACATACATACATACATACATATTTAAAAACAAATGAGTGATTATTATGGAAGTCCATTACTATAGAGTCAAGAGTAGACACTGGGGTGAATTCATTTCTAGTAGTAAGGAACATACTGCTTGCATGTATCTTGTCAATAAAAGAGAACAAATCAAGGGGCACCTGGGTGGCTCAGTGGGTTAAAGCCTCTGCCTTTGGATCAGGTCATGACCCCAGGGCCTTTGGGTTGAGACCCATATCGGGCTCTCTGCTCAGCAGGGAGCCTGATTACCTTCCTCTCTCTCTCTGCCTGCCTCTCTGCCTACTTTGATCTCTATCAAATAAATAAATAAAATCTTTTTAAAAAAAGAGAGAACAAAGCAAAAGAGACAAAACATTTACAAAAACATTAATGTTATTATTATAATAAAAATAAGACCAATGAGAAGCCCTTTCCACATGAACCATAAACCATCTCTTGACCAGGAATATAACCAATCATTAAGTGACAATGTTGAGTCTTTAGGAGCACCGATCTAGTTATTTATATCAGTAAAAAAAATCCTGCCATATTTTTGTTATAATTTGGAATGTAGACAAAACAGTCCACTTTAAAAATGGCATATATTCCTCCTTGTGGTGATATTAAGACACCTAATATCATTCTATTTTAGAGAATTTCTTTATACATTTGAGTGACTCTAGTTTTTTAATAATGTAATGGTATTTTGAGAATCATTTAAAGCCTTCATTTTGTATTTATCCAGTGTTTCCATGTGCCACATGAAGTCTTCTAAACCTACCGATGGAAGACAAATAGATGTCAGAAAGTTATACCAAAGGAAAACAGATCTTGTCCATCATTGTTTTAGATGTGGAAGATTAGTTGGACTTATGATTGTCTTAGTGTTACAGTGATTATCTTAGTGATTGTCTTAGTGTTGTATCTAGGAATAACATATAGTGCATCTTCCAATCCAGCCTCATGTAAACTGTGGCCATAAATTTGACCCATATAACAATTGTATTTCATTAAGTGCTACCCATTTGAAGCCTGATCCCCTGGTCCAGTCAGTAACAAACCAGTTGGTTGCCTGTAAAATAATGGAATGTTCACAGGCTTCTGGGGGAAGCATCCCATATTTGACATAATCCTTCCTGGGTATATCAATAAGAAGGACTACATAGGAAATTTGTCATGAGCCTATATGTGGGTTGACATATTCAACTAAAATTTTGATAGTTTAGAGATAAAAGAAAGGCCTTTTAAGGCCTGGGCTGTCTCAGGAATTTTTACCATGGGCCAGCAAGAAACTTTTTTTTTTTTTTTTAAGTAATAGAAATATCCCTATATGTTCTAGAATTGTGGTGATGTATGATATCAGCTATTTATTGATTTAAATAATGTCAATCTGTACCTTTTAATTTAGAAAACCAAGGGCTAAAGAGCTTGATATGGGCAGTAAGCCACAAATCAAGCACAAAGATAGGTTTTATAGCTCAGCATAATATTGTGCCCATTAAAAAAAAAAAAAAAAAAAAAGCTACCACAAAGGTATGTTGGGTATGTGTGATAAAACTCTGGATACCTTAGGAGAGTCATTGGGGATATAGACATGATATTTACTTTCAATATTAGCATAGTAAGTTTTTCTTTGACTTGCAGTCAAGATATCATAGGGCCGTTAGGTTTTAGAGGGTCACTTTTCAAATTTATGGATGACTTCATGTTGGGTTTGGCTAATGGTGGCTTCTATATGTTTGGCTAAAGCTTTAAATTTTACAACAATAGACATGACTCCCAAGACAAACATCGCTAAGGGATAAAACCATCAAGAAACCTTTGCCTGATGTCTAGTCTCAATATCTTAATTATGAAGAATCACTGGAAAGTAGATGACTTGTTCTAGGAGATAAGGGCATCCCCAAGTGCATTATCCAATCCAATGATAAGGAAGATGGGACCCTCTATTATTTCCATAAGTCCATAGTTAACCACATGGAGGGAGTTATGCCTTGGTTTTTCTGGAGCAATTTTGTTATACCAGCCACATAGAATTGATCAAGGTGACAGCTGAGGTATATAATTGCTGGGAAGTGCATCCCATTGTCCAGCTATTTAAATAATCATATACCCATAGAGTCCCTTTTATTTGCCCACAGAGTAACAAGAAGGAAGATGGTCTATACATGAGCTGTTATGGCAAACTCTCCGAAGTTTACCTCACATTGCCTAGCTTAAACAAACATTTAAAGGCAATCAAAAGTAGAATCTACCGTCCATAAGGATGCATTATTGAAATATATTTCTCTCTAAATTCACCCTTATTTACATAGATAGCCAAATCAAGACTAATTTATTAAACAAGCCCAGTTTTAACAAACTTAGCTTAATTATTTATATAATCTCAGCAAGAATAATGATTAATCATATAGATCCTTTAAAAACTGCTTTGCTGGAATTTTTATGAGGAATATTTAGGTTGACACTTTAATAGCCTTTTGAGGCCAGAGCCAAGCCAAGTACTTGTTATCAGATTTGCCTTCACTACCTGTTGATTTGGGTGAATTCCTCTTCCTGAGGCCCCCAAAGTATCCTGAAATTCCTATACTTTCCAGGAAGTGATATTCTTTACTCATCTGGTAAGGTTGTTGGGAACTCTGTAAACAGGGCTATCAAGCCAATATTTCCAAGGGGCTCCACTATCTCCATAAAGTCAAACTTAATTCCTTAAAACTGTTTGGTCTTATCTAAATCTATCTCTAATTTTCTCTCAAATATGACATTCCAGTCAAAACCCTGGTAATATAACCAATGTTTCCAATGGTGTCCTGTTACAAGGAGAACAAATTCTTATTGAATATATGCAAATAACTGTAACTGCCATACTCACTGAGAATTGCTGAATATTGGAGAGTTCAGATAGGGAGAAAAGTTAAATGTTTCAATTTGTTTGCAAAGGAATATTTTATCATCTTCCTAAAATCGTTCAGTCCTATGATATTAATTTTTGCTCTATTTGAATGCTGCTTTACTATTAGTTCTAGAAATTCTAACCCAGTTCAGTTTTATGATTTTAAACATATCAAAAACATTTATTTGTGAAAAGTCCTTTTAACAAATCTTCTTGAAGATGAAACACATTTTGAGAGAGCATTAGAACAGTAACTGTATGTGACCAAAACCAAAACCAAAACCAAAACCAAACAAAACAAACTCAAAAATGGACATGGTTAAAGATCTGATATGAAAGTTCATTATAATGAAATTGACAAGAAATCCACTTATTTCTTTGACACACAGCATTTCAATAATTCAAATAATGACCTTATAATAGGACACATTAAAACTTCAGGAATTTCATATATATTCTTAAATTCTTATAGTATTTACAAGTATAATACAACTTATGGCTTATCATTATTGGTTTAACAGTATTTTCTAAGTATCTTAACATACCAAATTAATAAACCTAATTAGTTAAAAAAAAACTTCATTTACCATTTAAAGAACATACCCTAATAGGATTATATATCATTATAAATTTAATAGTTAATTATCTATTTACACAAGCTGGCAATAAGATAGTCTACAGGAGGTTATACAATTTTTTTAGGAAATTTAGTTCCTTTAATATGAGAAGTTACAGTCCTCTTAAGTAATCAAAGTTCTGATAAAGACAAAACACAAAAACTTTGGTTTTGGGCAGATTAAAAAAAAAGGAAAAATATGTTAATATTTTCTTATCAAGAGCAGACCAAAAATCCAAGAAAAATTTGTCTTCTTAAGAGAGAAAAAAAAATTCCATTTTATGCCATCGTACTTTTTTTTTAATTTTTTTTTTATAATTTTATTTTTTATAAACATATATATATATATTTTTTTTTTCCCCCCAGGGGTACAGGTCTGTGAATCTCCACGTTCACAAACTTCACAGCACTCACCATAGCACATACCCTACCCAATGTCCATACCCCCCCCTTCTCGCAACCCCCCTCTGCCCAGCAACCCTCAGTTTGTTTTGTGAGATTAAGAGTCACTTATGGTTTGTCTCCCTCCCAATCCCAACTTGTTTCATTTACTCTTCTCCTACCACATTAACCCCCCATGTTGCATCTCCTCTCCCTCATATCAGGGAGATCATATGATAGTTGTCTTTCTCCGATTGACTTATTTCGCTAAGCATGATACCCTCTAGTTCCATCCACGTTGTCGCAAATGGCAAGATTTCATTTCTTTTGATGGCTGCATAGTATTCCATTGTATATATATACCACTTCTTCTTTATCCATTCGTCTGTTGATGGACATCTAGGTTCTTTCCATAGTTTGGCTATTGTAGACATTGCTGCTATAAACATTCGGGTGCACGTGCCCCTTCGGATCACTACGTTTGTATCTTTAGGGTAAATACCCAGCAGTACAATTGCTGGGTCATAGGGTAGTTCTATTTTCAACATTTTGAGGAAACTCCATGCGGTTTTCCAGAGTGGTTGCACCAGCTTGCATTCCCACCAACAGTGTAGGAGGGTTCCCCTTTCTCCGCATCCTCGCCAGCATCTGTCATTTCCGGACTTGTTAATTTTAGCCATTCTGACTGGTGTGAGGTGGTATCTCATTGTGGTTTTGATTTGTATTTCCCTGATGCCGAGAGATATGGAGCACTTTTTCATGTGTCTGTTGGCCATCTGGATGTCTTCTCTGCAGAAATGTCTGTTCATGTCTTCTGCCCATTTCTTGATTGGATTATTTGTTCTTTGGGTGTTGAGTTTGCTAAGTTCTTTATAGATTCTGGACACTAGCCCTTTATCTGATATGTCGTTTGCAAATATCTTCTCCCATTCTGTCAGTTGTCTTTTGGTTTTGTGAACTGTTTCCTTTGCTGTGCAAAAGCTTTTGATCTTGATAAAATCCCGATAGTTCATTTTTGCCCTTGCTTCCCTTGCCTTTGGCGATGTTCCTAGGAAGATGTTGCTGCGGCTGAGGTCAAAGAGGTTGCTGCCTGTGTTCTCCTCAAGGATGTTGATGGATTCCTTACTCACATTGAGGTCCTTCATCCATTTTGAGTCTATTTTTGTGTGTGGTGTAAGGAAATGATCCAATTTCATTTTTCTGCATGTGGCTGTCCAATTTTCCCAACACCATTTATTGAAGAGGCTGTCTTTTTTCCATTGGACATTCTTTCCTGCTTTGTCGAAGATGAGTTGACCATAGAGTTGAGGGTCTATTTCTGGGCTCTCTATTCTGTTCCATTGATCTATGTGTCTGTTTTTGTGCCAGTACCATGCTGTCTTGATGATGACAGCTTTGTAATAGAGCTTGAAGTCCGGAATTGTGATGCCACCGACTCCGGCTTTCTTTTTCAATATTCCTTTGGCTATTCGCGGTCTTTTCTGGTTCCATATAAATTTTAGGATTATTTGTTCCATTTCTTTGAGAAAAATGGATGGTACTTTGATAGGGATTGCATTAAATGTGTAGATTGCTTTAGGTAGCATAGACATTTTCACAATATTTATTCTTCCAATCCAGGAGCATGGAACATTTTTCCATTTCTTTGTGTCTTCCTCAATTTCTTTCATGAGTACTTTATAGTTTTCTGTGTATAGATTCTTAGTCTCTTTGGTTAGGTTTATTCCTAGGTATCTTATAGTTTTGGGTGCAGTTGTAAATGGGATGGACTCCTTAATTTCTCTTTCTTCTGTCTCGTTGTTGGTGTAGAGAAATGCGACTGATTTCTGTGCATTGATTTTATATCCTGACACTTTACTGAATTCCTGTACAAGTTCTAGCAGTTTTTGGAGTGCAGTCTTTTGGGTTTTCCACATATAGTATCATATCATCTGCGAAGAGTGATAGTTTGACTTCTTCTTTGCCGATTTGGATGCCTTTAATTTCTTTTTGTTGTCTGATTGCTGAGGCTAGGACTTCTAGTACTATGTTGAATAGCAGTGGTGATAACGGACATCCCTGCCGTGTTCCTGACCTTAGCGGAAAAGCTTTCAGTTTTTCTCCATTGAGAATGATATTTGCGATGGGTTTTTCATAGATGGCTTTGATAATATTGAGGTATGTGCCCTCTATCCCTACACTTTGAAGAGTTTTGATCAGGAAGGGATGCTGTACTTTGTCAAATGCTTTCTCAGCATCTATGGAGAGTATCATATGGTTCCTGTTTTTTCTTTTATTAATGTGTTGTATCACATTGATTGATTTGCGGATGTTGAACCAACCTTGCAGCCCTAGAATAAATCCCACTTGGTCGTGGTGAATAATCCTTTTAATGTACTGTTGAATCCTATTGGCTACTATTTTGGTGAGAATTTTTGCATCTGTGTTCATCAAGGATATTGGTCTGTAGTTCTCTTTTTTGATGGGATCCTTGTCTGGTTTGGGGATCAAGGTGAGGCTGGCCTCATAAAATGAGTTGGGAAGTTTTCCTTCCATTTCTATTTTTTGGAACAGTCTTAGGAGAATAGGAATTAGTTCTTCTTTAAATGTTTGGTAGAATTCCCCCGGGAAGCCATCTGGCCCTGGGCTTTTGTTTGTTTGGAGATTTTTGATGACTGTTTCAATCTCCTTACTGGTTATGGGTCTGTTCAGGCTTTCTATTTCTTCCTGGTTCAGTTGTGGTAGTTTATATGTCTCTAGGAATGCATCCATTTCTTCCAGATTGTCAAATTTGTTGGCATAGAGTTGCTCATAATATGTTCTTATAATTGTCTGTATTTCTTTGGTGTTAGTTGTGATCTCTCATCTTTCATTCATGATTTTATTGATTTGGGTCCTTTCTCTTTTCTTTTTGATAAGTCTGGCCAAGGGCTTATCAATCTTATTAATTCTTTCAAAGAACCAGCTCCTAGTTTCGTTGATTTGTTCTATTGTTTTTTTGGTTTCTATTTCATTGATTTCTGCTCTGATCTTTATGATTTCTCTTCTCCTGCTGGGTTTAGGCTTTCTTTCTTGTTCTTTCTCCAGCTCCTGTAGGTGTAGGGTTAGGTTGTGTACCTGAGACCTTTCTTGTTTCTTGAGAAAGGCTTGTACCGCTATATATTTTCCTCTCAGGACTGCCTTTGTTGTGTCCCACAGATTTTGAACTGTTGTATTTTCATTATCATTTGTTTCCATGAATTTTTTCAATTCTTCTTTAATTTCCTGGTTGACCCATTCATTCTTTAGAAGGATGCTGTTTAGTCGCCATATATTTGGGTTCTTTCCAAATTTCCTCTTGCGATTGAGTTCTAGCTTCAGAGCATTGTGGTCTGAAAATATGCAGGGAATGATCCCAATTTTTTGATAACAGTTACGACCTGATTTAGAACCAAGGATGTGATCTATTCTGGAGAATGTTCCATGTGCACTAGAGAAGAATGTGTATTCTGTTGCTTTGAGATGAAATGTTCTGAATATATCTGTGATGTCCATCTGGTCCAGTGTGTCATTTAAGGCCTTTATTTCCCTGTTGATCTTTTGCTTGGATGATCTGTCCATTTCAGTGAGGGGAGTGTTAAAGTCCCCTACTATTATTGTATGATTGTCGATGTGTTTCTTTGATTTTGTTATTAATTGGTTTATATAGTTGGCTGCTCCCACGTTAGGGGCATAGATATTTACAATTGTTAGATCTTCTTGTTGGACAGATCCTTTGAGTATGATATAGTGTCCATCTTCATCTCTTATTATAGTCTTTGGTTTAAAATCTAAGTGATCTGATATAAGGATTGCCACTCCTGCTTTCTTCTGATGTCCATTAGCATGGTAAATTCTTTTCCACCCCCTCACTTTAAATCTGAAAGTGTCTTCGGGTTTAAAATGAGTTTCTTGTAGGCAACATATAGATGGGTTTTGTTTTTTTATCCATTCTGATACCCTGTGTCTTTTGATTGGGGCATTTAGCCCATTAACATTCAGGGTAACTATTGAGAGATATGAATTTAGTGCCATTGTATTGCCTGTAAGGTGACTGCTATTGTATATTGTTTCTGTTCCTTTCTGATCTACTACTTTTAGGCTCTCTCTTTGCTTAGAGGACCCCTTTCAATATTTCCTGTAGAGCTGGCTTGGTGTTTGCAAATTCTTTCAGTTTTTGTTTGTCCTGGAAGCGTTTAATCTCTCCTTCTATTTTCAATGATAGTCTAGCTGGATATAGTATTCTTGGCTGCATGTTTTTCTCGTTTAGTACTCTGAATATATCATGCCAGCTCTTTCTGGCCTGCCAGGTCTCTGTGGATAAGTCTGCTGCCAATCTAATATTTTTACCATTGTATGTTACAGACTTCTTCTCCCGGGCTGCTTTCAGGATTTTCTCTTTGTCACTAAGACTTGTAAATTTGACTATTAGGTGACAGGGTGTGGACCTATTCTTATTGATTTTGAGGGGGGTTCTCTGAACCTCCTGGATTTTGATGCTTGTTCCCTTTGCCATATTGGGGAAATTCTCTCCAATAATTCTCTCCAATATACCTTCTGCTCCCCTCTCTGTTTCCTCTTCTTCTGGAATCCCAATTATTCTAATGTTGTTTCGTCTTATGGTGTCACTTATCTCTCGAATTCTGCCCTCGTGGTCCAGTAGTTGTTTGTCCCTCTTTTGTTCAGCTTCCTTATTATCTGTCATTTGGTCTTCTATATCGCTAATTCTTTCTTCTGCCTCATTTATCCTAGCAGTGAGAGCCTCCATTTTTGATTGCACCTCATTAATAGCTTTTTTTATTTCAACTTGATTAGATTTTAGTTCTTTTATTTCTCCAGAAAGGGCTTTTATATCTCCTGAGAGGGTTTCTCTAATATCTTCCATGCCTTTTTCGAGCCCAGCTAGAACCTTGAGAATAGTCATTCTGAACTCTAAATCTGACATATTACCAATGTCTGTATTGATTAGGTCCTTAGCCTTTGGTACTGCCTCTTGTTCTTTTTTTTGGGGTGAATTTTTCTGCCTTGTCATTTTGTCCAGATAAGAGTATATGAAGGAGTAAGTAAAATACTAAAAGGGTGGCAACAACCCCAGGAAAATATGCTTTAGCCAAATCAGAAGAGATCCCAAATCGTGAGGGGGGGGGGGGGAAGGGGATAAAAAGAGGTTCAGAAAGAAAAAAAAAAAGAAAAGAAAAAAGAAAAAAGAAACAAAAAAAGAAAACCAATAATGAAAAAAATATAAAAAGGAAAAAATATATATATATTAGATAAACTAGTTAAAAAACGTTAAAAAAGAAAAGGGTAAAAGTTTAAAAAAATTTAGCAGAAGAAGAGAAAAAAAATTGAAAAAGAAAAAAAAATTAAATTAACTGCAAGGCTAAAGAATCATGGGGAGAAAGCCATGAGTTCCATGCTTTGTTTTCTCCTCCTCTGGAATTCCGCTGCTTTCCTTGGTATTGAAACTGCACTCCTCTTAAGTGAAGTTGGTCCTGGCTGGGTTTCTTGTTGATCTTCTGGGGGAGGGGCCTGTTGTAGTGATTCTCAAGTGTCTTTGCCCCAGGCGGAGTTGCACCGCCCTTACCAGGGGCCGGGCTGAGTAATCCGCTCGGGTTTGCTTTCGGGAGCTTTTGTTCCCTGAGCGCTTTCCGTAGAGTTCCGGAGGACGGGAATGAAGATGGCGGCCTCCCTGTCTCTGGCCCGGAGGAGCCGAGAGCTTGGGGTCCCACTCCTCAGTGCGCCCTCAGGGAACAGCGTCCAATTACTCCCGTCTGCCTGGCCTCCGGCCGCGCTCCGAGCTCACCAAGCCTGCGACCAGTTCAAGGTAAGGCCCGAGCTGTGAGCTCACTCCTCGGCTCCGTCTCTGTAGCCGGCTTCCCCGTTCTAATACCTGCAAGCTCTGCGACACTCAGACACCCTGATCCTTCTGTGACCCTGCGGGACCTGAGGCCACACTGGCCCCGCGTGGGCTTCACCCCAGTTAAGCCTCTGGAGCGATGTCCCTCAGTGGAACAGACTTTTAAAAGTCCTGATTTTGTGCTCCATGGCTCCGCCACTTGCCGGGAGCCGGCCCCTCCCCCCGCGTTCTATCTTCCCGTCCCTTTGGATTCACTTCTCTGCCAGTCCTACCTTTCAGAAAGTGGTTGATTTTCTGTTTCTAGAATTGCTGTTCTTCTTCTCTTCGATCTCCCATTGGGTTTGTAGGTGTTTGCAATCTTTAGATAAGCTATCTAGCTGATCTCCCTCAACCTGAAGTAGTCTCAGCTGCTACTTCTCCGCCATCTTGACTCCAGACTATGCCATCGTACTTTTAAAATCTATTCATTCAAACCTTACTCCTGCCTTCCACAACTTTCTTTTACATTCAGATTTTTTTCCTAAACATTTCTCTCAAACAATGAGTCTCACTTTAGGATAAAATTACTTCCATTTCCCTCAATAAAATGTATTCCCATTCCTTATATATTTCTTATTAAAAGCACATCTTTTCTTACATATAGAATTGTTTCTCTTATTTGCATCAGTCTTAATTACATTTGGTGGAATTTTAACTCTTAGAAACCTCAGTCTCTGGTGAAAATTAAGTAGCGACCGATTTGTGAACTGTCTGTTATATCAGAATTCTTCAGATCAGCAAATTTAAAAATATATTTCATAATTTCTAAAAAAACATGCTTTTCCATTATATTCTTCCAATAATGCATAAAGCATATTTGCCATCAGAACCAAGTATCCTCATATTCTCTGCAATAAAAAGCCAAAAGCATAAACCTATATTCAATAACCAAAACATTATTATTTTATCTTACTTGGAAAAGAGTTAGATATTAAGTGGATTTAACCCAATTTGTCATCTAACTTAGAAAAACTTAAACATTTCAGGTTACCAAAGATATCATAAGCTATCTTTACAATTACCCATGAGAACTTTATTAAACAGGCAAAACTAACCATCATTTTAAGTCATCTTTTTTTGCTAACACATTGCAACAGAGATAACATGAACTTATTTGACTTCTAGTAAACATGAGTAGAATGGAAGTATTAAATTTAATGATAAAAATGCCAAAGGTATGTCTACCTTAATTAAACTAACAAACTTAAACTAGCTTTAATACAGAATAGTTGCACCTATGTCCATTTAAAAGTTAATCAATTTGTTCCCCATTGTCAATTTTTACATGGGCAACCAGTGGTGAAATATGAAGTGGGTTGTCTTAGTCCAGGGAGGATGCTCTTTGATCTTGTAATTGAGGGCAGAAGTACCAGGAGCTGATGGTACTGGAGGCATAGAGGACAATATAGGAGCTGGTTATACAAGCCTTGCCCATGGTGGTGCAGAAAATGGAAGAGGGAGGGGGAAGCAGAAGAGGTGACTTATTGCCAGCAGGGCTGAAGGCAGATAAAAGCCCAGAGGGCAGAGAAAGAGGACACCTGGTCCTAAAGCTGATCAGCTCAGAGAGATGAGCAGAGGCATGTTTTTTGTTTGTTTGTTTGTTTGTTTTCCCCACTAACAAAAAGTGAAAATAGGCAGTCCAGGTTGGGTCAGAGAAGACAGGAAACTTCCCCAAAACAAAAGGAGTCCAGCAGCTGCTGGGAATATTCCTTAAAGTCCCTATTCCAAGGTAGACAACACAGATGATTGGTTTTAATTATCACAGCCTTTAACCCAGGAAATGAATGAAAGAGGAGACCCCACATACAGGAGTAACTTGGATATATTAGGAGGAGGAACAGTGAGAGAGTCAGTGTCTTCTTTGTTAGGGATGGGCTGTGTTTCCTCTGTCAACCTGGGTTTATTAGGAGGAGGCCTGTGTTGATAATCATCATCCAATATGACACGAGGGCATTTATTAGTTTGGCTGGTGGCCAAACATTCTTCAAGAGACCCTTAGGTTGGGATCCAGATTTAAGACCATGAAGGTCTGGATATAGGGTACTCATTCCATTTGCCCTGTTTCTTACAGAACAGATCTAACTGATAGATCATATTGAAGCTTAATGTCCCATTAATGGGGCATTTTTCCTTGTCTCCTAAGGAATACTGAGATCATGCTGTGTTACAGAAGATCAGTCCTTTTTTTTTTTTTTTTTAAATCTTGCAATTCAAATAGATTCCAGTGGGTTAAAAGTTTTCTCAAGAGAAGGTTCTTGAGGATTGAGAGGAGAACCTATGTTCCTAGAAAAGTAGAGAGGTTCCCATTATCAAGGTGGCATCCCACAAAGAATATGTCATAGTTTCCTAGGGTCAAACTGACTGGAGGTATCCCTCAAGTAAAAATTGCTAAGAACACAACCTTATAGTAGGAATGCCAGAGTCTCTCCCCTTTCCCATTGCATTCTAGACTACAAATGGGTGCCAGTGAATGGACCAAAAGAACATGCTGTGCAATGAAGAACTTGCCATTTTTAACCCATGGAAAACACTAGAAACATTTTATAAGGGGAAATTATCCAGTGTTATAAATTAAGTAGTCAGTAGGGATACTGATGAAAACAGTAAAGATAGAAATCCATTATGATCTAAGCGACAATCCAACATATGTAGTCTTCATAGCCAATTTCCTTAGGAAACAGTGCCCAGTGGAGTTTTAATTCAAATGGATGTTGGTTTCAGTCAGCTCTGGGCAAATATCTCATAACCAGAAGTGGCTAAACCAGAGATCTAGTAGACCAATGAGGAGGAAATCTTACATGGGAGTCTTAAGATTGGCAGATATCTTATTGGCTTAGGTGGCTTTCCCCTGCTCAAGAAAGACAACTTTCTATAAAAATAGGGATTGATAGAGGGTATCCAGTTTCTGGGTCTCACTACCATTCTTTCCAAGGTGCTAGTTTCCTCCCTGTAGAGTAGCCATAAGCTAGAGAAATGCATACTGAGCATTCCACATGAAAGTGTTCCCCAAAGACCCTACTCCTTGAAAAGCCCCTGGAATGAAATCAAAAGAAGTTTGCACCAAATTTGCACCAAGAGCTTGAAGTCCAGATGAGAGGACATGCTCTACATTGGCACTTATATGTTGTGGGTCTGTGAGTGGATGGCCAAGAAAGAATTCTTAGATGTTTATAGTGCAAAAACATGCTTTAGTTATAGCACAGGGTTAGGACCTGTGGTCAGAAAGAGCTGCACTTTTGCTCTATGAAACTGCTGGCTGTATACTCAGTGCTCAAGGGGGAAGGTATGTGAAGAGAATATTAAATCACAAATGTCTTCTTTGAATTTTTACTCATAAAGCTATTTTTTGCAAGATTTCTCTGGTGCTTATCATTCAGCTCAATATTAACTATTTGGGAGATTTTCAAGAAGTCATGAGTACCATTAAGAATGTAGCAACCAGCATTTATTATACACTTACTGAAGTGAAGCAGGTTATAGGTCAGCCTCCTGGGCTGAAGGTGAACATTTTTCTGTATTTATCCCTCATCAATATGGTTCTTATCCTTTATCTTATTAATGTGATCCATCACACTGGTTGGTTTCCAAATAGTGAATGACCCTTCTAACCTAGGAATAAATCATATTTGATTGTGGTGGATGATTTTTTAAATATATTGTTGAATTCAGCTTGCTAGTATTTGACTGAGGATTTTTGTATCTGTGTTCATCAAGGATATGCATCTATGTTCATTTGACCTGTAGTTCTGTTTTTTTGTTTTGTTTTGTTTTGTGGTGTCTTTATCCAGTTTTGGTATCAGTATAACACTGGCCTTACAGAATAAATTCACAAATTTTCCTTCCTTTTCGATTTTCTGGGATAGTTTGAGAAGAATAGGTATTAACTGTTCTCTAAATATTTGGTAGAACTGACCTGTGAAGCTACCTGGTTCTGGACTTTAGTTCATTGGGAGTTTTTTGATTACAGATTCTACTTTGTTGCTGGTTATCAGTCTGTTTAAATTTTCTATTTCTTCCTGTTCCTGTAACATAGGTTATATGTTTCTAGGAATTTATGAATTCCTTCTAGATTGTCCAGTATGTTGGAATATAATTTTCCTAATATTCTTTTATAATTGTATCCCCATGGTATTGCTTGTCATTTCTCCCCTCTCATTTGTGAATTTATTTATTTGAATACTTTTTCTTTTTTTTCTTTTTTCTTTTTTTTTTTTTCTTCTTCATAAGTCTGGCTAGAGATACCAATTTTATTGATTTCTTTCTTTTCTTTTCTTTCTTTCTTTCTTTTTTTTTTTTTCAAAGAACCAGCTTCTGGTTTCATTGATCTGTTCTTCCTTCTTCCCCTCCCCTCATGCTCCTCCCTGTTCTCCTCCTCCTCCTCCTTCTTCCTCTCTTCTTTCTTCTGTGTCATATCATTTATTTCTGCTCTAAGGTTATTATTTTTCTTCCTTCTCCTGGCTTTAGATTTTTTTATGTTGTTACTTTTCTAATTCCTTTAGGTGTAAGGTTAGGTTGTTTATTTGATATTTTTCTTGCTTCCTGAAGTAAGCTTGTGCTGTTATAAAATTCCCTCTTGGAATCACTTTTGCTGCAACCAAAGGTTTTGGACCATTTTGTTTTCATTTTAATTTGTTTCCATGCATTTTTTAAAAATTTTTGTTGACCCATTTATTGTTTAGTAACATGTTGTTTCACCTCCATGTATTTATTGTCTTTCCAGATTTTTTAATGTGGTTGAATTCTAGGTTCACAGGGTTGTGTTCAGAAAAGATGCATGGTACAACTTACATCTTGAATTGGTGGAGGTTTGTTTTGTGGGCTAAAAGGTAAATCTATTCTACAGAATGTTCAATGTGCTTTTGAAAAAAAATGTATATTCTGCTGTTTTAGGATTGAGTGTTCTGAATATATCTGTTAAACCTATCTCACCCCGTTTACCATTGAAAGCTATTGTTTCCTTGTTGAAACTCGGTTTGGATAATATGCTCACCAATGTAAATGGAGTGTTAAAGACCTCTACTGTTATTTTATTACTATCAGTTAGTTCCTTTATGTTTGTTATTAACCATCTTATGGGTTTGCCTATGTTGGGTTCATAAATATTTATAATTGTTATGTCTTCCTATTGAATTGTCCCCATTATTATTAGACAGTGTCTTTTTTTCTCTTGTTACAATTTTTGTTTTGAAGTCCATTTGTCTGGTATAAGTATTGCTACTCTGTCTTTCTTTAGGCATTCATTTACATGGTAGGTGCTTTTCCACTTCCTCACTTTTAATCTGCAGGTATCTTTAGTATAGCTAAATAAGTCTCTTTTAGGCAACATATAGATGGGTCTTGCTTTTATCCATTCTGTCACACTAAGTCTTTTGTCTTTTGATTGGAGCATTTTCTCCATTTACATTCAAAGTACTTATTGATAGATATGTGTTTATTTTCATTTTATTAGTTGTTTTGGGGTTGTTTCTGAAGATTTTCTCTGATCCTTTTTCTCTTTCTCTTTCATGAATTGCTGATTTTTTTTTTTTTGCCATATACTTGGTTTATCTTTATTCTTTGCACTTTTATTAGTAGTTTTTGATACATGGTTACCATTAAGTTTGCATGTAACTTGTTCTGTGTACATCAGTATGTCTTAAGTTGATTGTCCTTTAAGTTTGAATCCATTCTTTTCTCCTCTCCTCCCTACATTTTAGGTACATGTTATAGTTCATGCTTTTGATTTTGTAAGTTTCTTGACCTGTTTTTTACAGAAATATTCATTTTTACTGTTTTTGTGTTTCTTACCTTTACAGTGTCACTTTTAGTCTCTCCTTTCCACTCAAAAAGCACCCTTTAATATTTTTTGCTAGGCTGAGTTAGTGGTCATGAACTCATTTAGTTTTTCTTTGGGAAACTCTTTATCTCTCCTTCTGTTGTAAATGACAGCCTCATTGGATAGAATATTCTTGGCTGAAAATTTTTCCCATTCAGCACATTCACTATATCATGCCACTCCCTTTTGGCTTGGAAAGTTCCGTCGAAAAATTTCCTCTCAGTCTTATGGGTTTTCCCTTGCATGTTGGTGTCTTCTTGTGTCTTAATGCTTTTTTTTTTCTTTATCACTATATTTTGCCAATTTAATTATGCTATGTCTTGATGTGGGTCTGTTTCTGTTGATTTTGATAGGAGTTCTCTGTGCCTCCTGCATCTGGATATCTCTTTCCTTCCCCAGATTAAGAAGGTTTCAGCTATTATTTCTTCAAATAAATTTCCTAACCTCCTTTCTCTCTCTTCTTGTGGGACTCCTATAATACAGATATTATTATGTCTGATGGAGTCACTGACTTCCCTAAGTCTATTCTTGTTTTGTACAATTTTTTTTTTCTGTCTTACCTTCAGCTTGATTGCTTTCCATTTCTCAGTCTTCTAAGTCATTGATTTCTTCCTTGGTTTCTTCCAGCTTACTGTTTATTCCATCAAGTGTGTTTCTCATTTTGTTTATTGAGCCATTTATCTCTATGTTATTCCTTATCTCTGTTTTAAGGATCTCACTCATGCCTTTTACTTTTTTTTTTTTCAAGTCCAGTGAGTATCCTTATAATCACTGTTTTGAATTTTCTATCAGGAATGCTATTTATATCTGTTTCACTTAGATCTCTGGTCATAGTTTTATCATATCCTTCATTTGAGATAATTTCTGTGTCTTCATTTTATGTGATTCTCGTTAATGTGTGTTTAGAGCTGTCCTGTCTTCTGCTCTTGAAAGTAGTGACTTTATGAAGAAGACGTCCTGGAGTGCCATGTTTCCCCTGTTCCTCAGAATCTGGCACCTCAAGAGAATATCCTATGGTTGTTGCTTATGCCCTTCTATTATATGAGTCACTTTTCCTTTCAGTAGTCATCTCTACTGACTCTATTGTGAACTATGCTTGTTCTTTGTGGTATTCCTGGGGCCATGGCAGGACAGTTGTGAGGGGTCATGCCTGCCAGGGAACTTGGGAGCAGGGTGGCAGTTTTAGCAAAAGTTGCACTGTTCCACTAGTCCTATCTTCCAAAGAGCAGCAGTGGCTGAGGGCTGCATGCCAGGGTGGCTGGAGTATGAGGCTTGGAGTGATGCAGGTGATAAATAGTCATGGCTAGGTTTGGCACACCATGTTGATTGGGGGTGCCCAGTTGGGTGTGGCAAGTGGTGGCAGCAATGCACCAATGGCTGGAAACAGATGCACAGTGGTGGCAGGTTCCAGGCCATGGCTCATTGCTGCTTAGAAGCTGGACAGGGTTTATAATGACAGCAATGCACTGGATGGCTGGGCAGAGCATATGTGGCTTTAACAAAATTTCTTCTGAGCCCCCAAGGACAAGTGATAATCTGGTTGCCACCTATAAGGAGAGAGCTGCCTGTGTAGAGAGGCAACATAAGAACAAAAGTTTGCATAATATTGGGGGCAAATGGAAAACAGATCTCTTCATATTGATTTTGGAGCAAGTTAGGGAACTTCTCTGAAAATGGGGGAGCTGGCAAGTATCATTTCCCTCCCTTGCCCCCAGCATAAACACAGGCCCATCTGTGGGAAGTGGAGGCTGCACAGACTCTTGCTACCTAACCTGCTAGTAGTGTGCCATGCCCACAAGTTCTCCTGAGGACTTATTGCTCTAAGCCTGCTAGCCTCATCCTTGGGTTCAGAACAAATTCAAGCCTGAAGGCAAAAGGTAAGAAAACATTTATAAAACCCAGGAGTCTGTGAGAAACTAGAGTTTTGGCCTTTGGGTAAAGAGGGAAACCAAATTGTAGGAGTTCATTCAGGAAATGAGGAAGAGAAATAAAATTCCTTGTCTCACTTTGCTCCTGCCCTCATTCTCCCATTAACTGAATTTATAGAAACTACAGAAGAAAAAGAAGTCCTTTGAAGAAGCTATGCTGATAAGTAATCCTTTTAGAACACATTGCTGAATGGAAAAGAGTAAAGCACTGATGTGAGAGGGCAAACAGGATATAGTCTGCTTATTTATTATCCTTTGACACTTTCACCAATGTTCATTCTGTATATATTTTTGGTCATTTTGATATCTTTAAAGATAAGTCTTCCAACAATCAGCATTCCAAATGTCTTGGCTACTTGTCTTCCATGATGACTAGTCTAACTAAAACTTTATGAACATTACTTCAAAAATATTGGCAAGACATTCTTTAGTATCCCTAGTACAACCACTCAAATATTTCCCTGGATGATCATCTCCCACCTCATATCTTCTACCCAAAATGCCAACACCTTTTATATTTCCTCATCTCAGAAGATGTCCCATTTCACTGAAAAAAAAAAAAAAGAACAGTCAGAAATTCCACAATCTTCCTCTACTACATCAATCTAACTACCTGTATTTTTTTGTCTATATTACATATGTATTTTTGTCATCTTTTCTGGTCACTGTAAATGACCTAAACATGATCTTATTTTTTCTAGTTTCAATCTCTAATACCTACGCAAAATCTTTTTCCACAGATTATCTCTCTTCTTGCTTTTTAGTCATCAGCTTTCTAACTGTCTCCTTACTAAGAAATATGATATTACTACCCCACACACATACCCAAAACAACCAAACAAAACCTCCTTTTTTCTCTTTTTATCCTGACACTCTATTATCTCATTTCTCTGCTTAAAAGCCTGACTATACTCATTTCTACTTTCTGTATACATACTTTCCCTTGAACCTAGTGAATCATGTTTTCACAAGGAACAAAGGAGGAGGTATCACAATTCCAGATTTTAGGACATACTATAAAGCTGTCATAATCAAAATAGTATGGTACAAAAAATAGACACATCAATGGAACACAGCAGAGTCCTGAAACAAACCCATGATTACATTATCAATTGATCCGTGACAAAGGAGATAAGAATATACAGTGAAGGGACACCTGGGTAGCTCTGTTGATTGGGTATTTGTCTTTGGCTTAGGTTATGATCTTGGAGTCCTGGCATAGAGCCTCACATTGGGCTCCCCACTCAGTGGGGAATCTTGCTTCTCCCCAAGCCTATCCCTCCAACTCATGCTTTCTCTCTCATAATGAATATAAATATAAACAAACAAATAAATAAAATCTTTAAAAAAAGAATATACAATAAGGAAAAGACAGCCTCTTCAATAAATGGTGCTGGGAGAACTAGACAGCTACATGCAAATGGATGAAATGAGACCACTCACAAAAATAAACTCAAAATGGATTAAAGACCTAAATATAAGACATAAAGCCATGAAAATTCTAGCAGAGAAAATAAACATTAATTTTCTGATGTCAGCAGTAGCAATATTTTTTTCTAGATATGTCTCCTAAGATAAGGAACAAATGCAAAAATAAATTTTGGGATTATATCAAAACAAAAAGCTTTTGCACTGTGAATTCTGCCATCCACAAAAAAGTCAACCTACTGAATGGGAGAAGATACTTGCAAATGATATAACTCATAAAAGATTAATGTTCAAAATATATAAAATACGTATAAAAAAATACCTAAAAACAAACAATCCGGCGCCTGGGTGGCTCAGTGGGTTAAAGCCTCTGCCTTCAGCTTGATCCCAGGGTCCTGGGATAAAGCCCGGCATTGGGCTTTGTGCTCAGTGGAGAGCCTGCTTCGCCCTCTCTCTGCCTGTTTCTCTGCCTACTTGTGATCTCTCTCTCTCTCTCTGTTCAAATAAATAAATTAAATCTTAAAAAAAGTCCAATTATAGAATGGGTAGAGGGCATGAATGGATATTTCTATTTATTTTTTTATTTATTTATTTGAGAGAGAGAGAGAGCCAGAGAGAAAGCATGAGAAGGGAAGCAGGAGAGGGAGAGGAAGAATCAAGGCTAGATCCCAGTATTCTCAGATCATGATCTGAGCTGAAGGCAGAAGCTTCACTGAGTAGCCACCCAGGCAGCTAGTAAATAGACATTTCTTGAAAGAATGCCTACAAATGACCAACAGACAAATGAAAAGATGGTCATCACTAATCATCAGGGAAATACAAATTAATACCCCAAGTAGATGATACCATTTTATACCTGTCAGAATGTCTAAAATGAAAAAGACAAGGAAGAACAAATGTTGGCAATGATGTGAAGACAAAGGAATCCTCAAACACTGTTGATGGAAATGTAAATTGGTATAGTCACTATGGAAAACAGAATGGTGGTTCCTCAAAAAAATTGGAAATACCATATTAATCCAATAATTTCAATGTTGGGTATTTACCTAAAACAAAACAAAACACAAAATCACTATTTAAAACATATGCACTTCTATGTTTATTGTAGCATTATTTACAATAGCCAAGACATAAAAGCAACCTAAGTGTCTATTGATAGATGAATGGATAAGGAAAGTGTAGTATATGTATACAATGGAATATTGGACAACCGTAAGAAAGCATGAGATCCTGCCATTTGCAACAATATGATGGATGCAACAATAGGATGGACCTACTGGTATTATGATAAATGAAATAAGTCAGACTAAGAAAGACAAATTTCATAATATGTCATTCACATGCGGAAACTAAAAACCAAACAAAAATCAGAGAATCAGAGCTTTAAATACAGAGAACAAACTGATAGTTGTTAGACGAAAAGACTTGGAGGAATGGACAAAATTGGTGAAAGGGAGTAGGATATACAGACTTCCAATTATGGAATTGAGATGTCATGGGAATAAAATAATAAGGAACATAGTCTATGATATTTTAATAGTGTTCTATGCTAATATATGGTATCTACATTTGTGGTGAACATAACATAGCATATAGAGAATTTAAGCTACTATATGTCATACACCTGAAAACAATGTAACATTGTATGTCAACTATACTAAAAAAAATAGTATTAAAACATCAAGCTTTCATATTACTATTCAAGCAATTTTGTTCTTGTGAAGGTCAATAATAACCTCCCTATTGTTAAATTATTAGTCCTATTAAATGCTTTTGATACAGTTTCACACTCCCACCCTCAATAACTGAAACAGTTTTGTTTTTGTTTTTTGTTTTTTGTTTTTAAATTTTATTTCATAACATACTTTTCTAGTTCTTCACTTACTTCATTGGCATCTTCTCAGGCCACTCTGCATCTTCTCTCTCAGGCTTTTGATTTGGGGTTTTTCTGCACAATCTGTAGACTTTTGTATCTGCACAGCAGAGACCTTATTTTTTGTCATTGTTGTTTTTGTTTGTTGTTTTGCTTTGTTTTATCTTATTTTCTAGTTTTGTGGCCTCAGATACTATCAATTCATTGATTGCTTTCTTACATATAATTACAGCCTACATCTTTGTCTTTTGCTCTAGGGTTGTATTTTGATCTGCCACTTTGAAGGTCCAAAAGGTGCCTTAAATTATATTCTCAGTGAAACTCCTTGTATTCTCTAAATTTGAAATTCCTGCAGTCTCCTCCATTAGTTAATGGTAACTCACACTTCCATTTGCTTAGGTCAGTAACATTTGGAGTTATTCTTAATTTTCCTTTTTTTTTTTCATCCTACATGCAATTAGAATATAGTATTACCTCTTTTTCCCTTGTCCTTCTTTCTTTTATTTGATTATCACCAAGACCAACAGACAACTGAAAAGATGGTCATCACTTAGTCTAACTTAGTCTACCTTAGTTTACCTTAGTCTAAGACATCATTACCTCTCAACTAGATTGTTATCATTGTCTACTAAGTTTTCTATCTACCTTTGTCCATCTTGTCTCTTTCAATCACAGTAGCTAGACATCTTGTTTCAAAGATAAATAGGAATATGTCATTCCCACTCCTCTGTCTTAAGTTTTTCCTCTGCTTTCATTTACACTCAGTCTATTTATTTTAATTACTTGTTCTGCACACCCAGTTGTATTACCTCTTTGTACTCATCTTCTGTATTCAACTATCCACATTGGCTTCCTTGTATTCTCAAATGTACCAACATGCTTTTACCAAAGAGCCTTTGCATTTACTATTTCATCTTCCTGGAATGCTCCTCCACCATATATCCACATATCTCTCTGCTTCACCTTGTTTGTACGTAGTAGAACTTACTCTACTTCCCTGCATACATTTTCTTGGAAGTTAAATTCTAAGTCATTTAAAAATACACCCCTAAAATTCATCATCTACACTTAATTTATCTCCTCTGAGACAAAGGTAAACACCACACATTGCAGAGATTTTTGGGGTTTTTTTTGTTTTTGTTTTTTTGTTTGTTTGTTTGTTTGTTTTTGAAAGATTTTTTTTGTTTTTGTTCACAAAAACATGTTAGATTTTTTTTTTTTTCCCAAGTGGAGGGCAAGTTGCTACACTGTGATCCTGTATCATTAAAAAAGAGATATGTATATAGAGACTTTGGATTTTGGAAATAAAATATATTTGAGTGTGCTATTCCAACTTTATTACAGGTAATCAAAACAAAACAAAACAAAAAACTAACTTTTAGTGAGCTTTTAGCAAGAGGGGTTTCACTTAATTATTTTGTTGTAATTCTATCCCTGCAGCCTTCTGATCCAGCAAATTGAATTGTGCTGAATATTTCTTTGATAGGTTGAATGTATTGTGGTGACTGAGAGCCCTCAGAATATTATGATGTTCCATAACAAAGTACAACAGAGTGAGTGGCTTATGCAGCACAAATTTATTATCTTCACAGTTCTGGAGACTAGATAGTCAAAATTTTAATGTGCAAAATCCCTTCTGAAGGCTGTAAGGAATGAATCTGTTCTAGGCTTCTATTTGCAGCTTGTAGTTAGATGTCTTCTATTTCTCTTTATATTGTCTTCTTTCTATAATGCTCCTGTGTTCAGATTTCCCCTTTATGTTAAACAACAGTCACATGATTAGGGCTCACCTTAATGATTTCATTGTAATTTAATTACTTCTGTATAACCTAACCCACATGTAAGGTCACATTCTGGACTACTTGGGGTTAGAAATTCAACGTATGAATTTGAGGATATGGGGGACACAATTCAACCCTTAACACACAGAGATGTAAACTACTGCCTAGGACCAAATTCAGCTTCCCATTTGTTTTTATAAATCAAGATTATTTTTTTTTACTTTGATTTTTATTTTTTGTTTTATTTTTCAAGTAATCGCTATACCCCACATGAGGCTTTAGCTTATGACTGCTAGATCAAGACTCACATGCTTTATCAACTGAGTCATCCAGGCACCACTATAAATCAAGTTCAATTTTAACTTAGCTTCATTGGTTTATCAGAATATTGTCTATGGCTGCTTTTGCATCACACAGAAGAGTTAAACAGTTGCAACAGAAACTATATGGCTCTCATATTCTAAAGTATTCATGACTGGTCTTCCACAAAAAAAAATGTTTACTGACTCCTGCTAAAATATTGGACAAAATCCTATCCTCTTTAGAATTTTTGTCTTTTATTTTGAGAAAAATTTGCATTAGATTAGGCTGATCAAAGGGTATTCATATTAAGTAGCACCTGATTATAAGTTAAATTGGTAGAAATGAGACTTGACAAGAATCCAGGTTTTTATATGTAAGTATGTGAGAACCATGCTCAAATTCTTAACAGGCTTGCTCTTGCAACATTGATGTCCTTCCTCTACTCATTCCCATGATAAGATGACTAAAGAAGGGAAAAAATGCATAAACCTAGATTAAAAATAGCTCTGTATGATATGTTGCTTTAACTATAGGTTGGTTTCCATGGCTTTTCAGTCATTGTTACATTGAGAGTAAAAGAGAGTAGGATATTCCTTGTCATGGTGGAACTTGAAAAACATCAAGTTTCACCTTGCCTGGAAAAAGAGCTGTCTTCAGCAAGGTTTAACCTAGACTAATGGGGAATGTCAGTGACTAGTTGACATGAATCTTTTCTTATCTTTAATTTTAAAAGTACCATATATTCTCTATTATTAGTTTCATATATTTCCTCTTTTATGAATGATATGCACATCATTTCAAACTGTACTGACCCTCTGTATAATGAATTCAGAGATACAGAAGGAATTACATTACTGAATTGGTTAGAAGAGGTTGGGGAAGATATGTGGGTAGGCCAAACTGCAGTTTTTCATCCAAACTTTTTCATTCATTTCTTACTCCCATCCAATCTATAGTCTCTCTACTGTTATGCTCAATAACTTCAGAGTTGCAGTGAATATTTAGTCTTTATATTCCTCTGCTTTGCTATCCTTTTTAGAACATGACAGAGTCACATAGATGGTAAATGATGGAAAATCCAGGCTTAAAAACTAAAATTCATACCTCATTTCTACCCATTATCTTCTAATGAACTTTATTTTTAGAGCAGTTTTAGGTTCACATCAATATTGAAGAGAAGATACAGAGATTTCCCTTGCTCCCAAACCTTCAGGGTCTCCTTCATTATCAACACTCCCTACCAGAGTAGTACATAGGTTAAAATTGATAAACCTACATTGATATATTATTATTACCCAAAATCCACAGTCCACATTAAAATAAACTTCTGGCATTGTTCATTCTTTGGATTTGGATAAATTTATAATCATGTATATCCATTAATACAGTATCATGTAAAGTATTTTCATTGTTCTAAAAATTGTCTGTGATCTGCCTATTCATCCCTTACTCTCCCTTAATTTCTGGTAACCACTGATCCTTTTATTGTCTCCATAGTTTTGCCTTTTCCAGAATGTCATGCAGTTGGAATGATACAAATTGTAACCTTTACAGATTGGCTTCTTTCACTGAGTAATATTCATAGAAGATTCCTCCATGCTTTTTTTTTATGTCTTGTAGATCATTTCTACTTACTGTTGATTAGTATTCCATTGTTTAGATATACCACAGTTTATTCATCCATTCATCTACTGAAGAATATCTTGGAAGTTTCCACACTTTGGCAATTATGAACAAAGCTGATATAAATATCTGTACGTAGGGTTTTGCATGGACATGAACTTTTGACTCCTTTGGGTAAATACCAAGGAACATGATTTTTCTTCCATGGTAAGAAACTGCCAAGATGTCTTCCAAAGTGCCTGTATCATTTTGCATTCACACTGGCAATAAATGAGGTAGTATTCCTTTAAATTCTTTTCAGCATATGATGTCAGTGTTCTGGATTTTGGCTATTTGAAAAGGTGTGTAGTAGTATTCTGCTGTTTCAATTTCCATTTTCCACATGTGATGTGGAACATCTTTTGATATGCTTATTTGCAATTAACACATCTTCTTTAGTGAAATGTCTATTAAAGTTTTTGATCCATTTTTAAATCAGATATTTTTTATTGAGTTTTGAGAATTCTTTGCATATTTTGCAAAATAGTTCTTTATCGTATTTGTCTTTGCAAACATTTTTCCTGTTTGTGTTTTTCTTTTTATTCTCTTGACCATGTCTTTCATAGAGCAGCAATTTTAATTTAATGAAGTCCTTATTTAATTTAATAAAGCCATTTATTTCTTTCATGGATTATGCTTTGATGTTATATAGAAGATGGCATCATCAAACCCAAGGTCAGTAGGTGCTCCTATTTTATTTTCTAAGAGTTTTATAGATTTGTATTTTCTTATTCCTCTTTTAAAGTAAGTCATTATCGCTGAAGGTGAGTGCTTTTTACTCCTTTTTTTTTTTTCAGCTAAAACAAAGTCAAATCATATGTGGCATATTTCCTAAGTATTCATAATATTCTGAGAATGTGTTGCTCTAAATCTGACCTTATTTCTTGAACTGTAAGACCTGTAATCATAGACAGTAGTGAAAAATACCTTCATTAGAGTAATAAGCATAATTATACTTTATTTCTTTTAAGAAAGAAAACAAAATCATTAAGAATTTTGACTTTATTTATTTATTTAACAGAGAAAGAAAGCATGAGTGGGGGGAAGAACAGAGGGAGAGGGGGAGAAAGGGAGAGGAACAGACTCTGCACAGAGCAGGACTTATGCAGGACTCTATATCACAATCTTGAGATCATGTTCTGAGCAAAGTCAAGAGTTGGATGCTTAACCGACTAAGCTACCCAGGTACCCCTAAATACTTTGATTCTTTCATTCTTTCATATATTCATTGATTCATGCAGTCATCCATTTATTCACCCCATTATGTATACAACAAATATCTATCAAGTCAAGCTCTATCTAGACATAAGACTAATAATAAACTACATGTGTTAAACTACAGAGTCATTACTGCGCATTAGTGTATTAAAATTTCTTGATTAAGAATTTAGATAATATCTTAATTCCTTAGAGTTTAGACTAAGGAGAAATTTGTATAAGCTGAAATGGTATCTGTGGATTCAGAAAGGTGTTTTGTTTGAAGTTAATTATATAGGCTTGATTAGGTTTGCATAGTCAGGGAGAAGATTATTTTCCAGGTTATCATAGGTTATTTGATTACATAACAATTACTTATTCAACAATATGAATTTATTTATGTAGTTAAAACTTAGAGGGATAATCTACTGTTACAAACTACATTTTATATTGACATATCGTTGACATACATTATATTAGTTTCAAGTATATAGCATAGTGATTTGACAATTGTATACCTTATGTTATACCTACTATAATAAATACAATTACCATCTGTAACCATACATTATTACAATATTATTGACTATATCCCTTTCACTGTACTTTTCATCCTTGTGACTTATTTATTTTATAACTGGAAATTAAAATGCAGAATGTTATTTAACAATTCTTATTTCTCAGAAACTCAAGGCTTTAATAGGTATCTCATATAAAATTTTTAAACTGAAATTCTTTGTAATGAACTAAATATAATCTAGAGATATGAGTGCACAGTGAGATTAGTCCACAGTTTAATAAGCAAACTATCAATGTGTCTAGTTTGGGATTTGCGTTACTAAGACATGAAAATGAATGTCATAATGGCTGACAGTTTCCCTCAAGTGATCCTCATTAATAAAGTAAAGCATAACATATAGAGGTCCATTCCAATTCATTGCTCTGGTCTATGAAGACAAGTATTCTATGCTACTTCAAATGTTGACATAAAACTGCCCAAATGTTTCTGATTCTCTTTGGCAGAGATTCTAAACTGCTAAACTGTGATGAGTTTTGATATTACAATTTTGTGAAGGGCATAGTAAACTGCATTAAAGGAAAAATCAAAGCATCTAAATTATTAGATGTTTTTATGAATGTAAAAATTGCATATAGAGGAAATTATATTTTTTCATGAATGTGAAAATTGCATATAGAGGAAATTATAAATTTTTATTCATGTTGATAACTAATTTGGCTTTTAATATTTTAATTAATTTGATTTTGATGGATAAAAATTCTTGAATATATAAACAAACAGGAAAACTTAACTCTATTAGCTCATTTTAATGCATTATTCAATGTATACTCAGAAATCAGACTTACTGAAACATTTCATGTAAATCAAAGTTCTGAGTCATTTGAATTTAATTAATAAGGATGGTATATAATCATCGTGTTAGCATGGCTATAGAAAATGGTGGTCAACTTTTTAATTAAAAAAGAAAATTCTAGCAAGTATTTTTTACACATAGCCTAGGAAATCAGTTTGAAATTAGTAAAGGTACTATATGAATATTATGTGGAAATTATAATATTAAATCCTAAAATCAAGAAAAATGTTAATTCATTTCGTATCATGTGTAGAAATTGACAGAACAGGTAGAATTTTCTTTTGAATGAAAAATTATATCAAGGAAACCAAGCCAAAGAATATATTTTGGCAAACAAACATATCGACATCTATCTGGCATCAGCTTTATCATATAATACAAAATAACACATATAGATACAAATATGTATCTATAATACACACACCTATGTATACAGGGTTTGCCTATGACATAAATGTTTAATCTGTGCTGACCTATGCTGATGAATGAAATCACATATATATATGAATGAGTCAAAACCTTTTCAGCATTGATGATAGAAAACAAATTATTAAGAATATATTATACTTTATTATTATTATTTATTATTAGGCAGATAGTTATTTTACAGAACTCCACAAAATTTTAGTGAGAAATTAATCATTGTATTTGGGAAACCCAGAGTTTCCCAGAATTTCTCATAGTCTCTAATTCCTTGAGCTTGATAAGTAAAAGGCAGTTAGGGGAAAATGTACAAATTCAGCTTTCTGGACTCAATTGCACAAGAAAGTGATTTGGAAATCTAGGGTTGGGTCTGACTATTTGTACTCTATTTTTTAAAGCCTGTTTCATTTTTGCAGATAAATTACATGTAATAATATAACAAATATATATAGTCTAATCTTAAAATATTTTAAGATTTCACCTATTTATGTATTACATAAGGGATGAAGTTGATGTAGTGGAAGGGACAAATTTAGGTCCAATCCTGACTGTGCTATAACTGCATGACTATAGGCCAGATACTCCATTTTATAACTTATAAAATGGAAATCTTAAGGTCAATTTCATGTCATTGTTGTGTTGAATTAAGTGAGTATATAAATCTAAATGTAAGATAATATTTTGTACTTAGGAGCTTCTAAATTCAATTCATTGCATTTAATGAAATTTTGAATATATTTTATTTAATTAGAAGTATTCAGAAAAATTTATTGCTTCTTGATAGGTTATTTCTGATTATAGTAATGAGAAAAAAATCTTAGTTTCTGTAATACAAAGGCCTAGTCAGTCTAATTTTATCATCTTTATCTCAATAAATAAACATTATTAAAGATTAAAAAATGGTCCCACCTAACATTTTGGTGCAATATGGTTATGCTTGCTTCGTGTAGATCTGGATATAAACAACAGCATGGAATTAACCTGTTTTAGAACCTTACTGTAGATCATATATGGTAGTAGTCAGTGATTAGTTGCTAGGAGGATGATTTATTATACTTGAGTAACCCTGATGGACATTTTGAAGCCTGGGCTATGGAAAACCGTTCAGCAAATAATCAGAAGAACATATCAGGACAGTCAATAAAATATTGTTGCCATTTATATTGTTGAGAGAAGTATAATAATTCCAAAGGAAAAAAATCTGTCACTGACATATATATTTACACTGACATATATATTTATATACTGACATATATATTTATATATATGATATATATGTTTATAACTGACATATATATTTATAAACTGACATATATATTTATAAACACACATATATTCTTGAATAGGTCGAGTAAATAAATGTATTTATTCAACACATATTCATAGGTGTTAGGCATAATATTATGCAATGTTATGGATACAGAAACCATTAGAACAAAATGAAATGGATTCAACAAAGATTCATATGCATAACAATAATAATATATTTGAACTACACAAATAATATACCTGAGTAACACAACAGTTACAATCCTGAATTATCCAAATCTGGCATCACATTAGAGCTATCTAAAGATTTCTCTTTTATTTTATACATTTCAGAGTTCCTGTTCCTTAATCACAGATCCATATAGTCTGAAGTGGATCTTAGAAGTCGGCATTTTCTAAGGTTCTTTTTGAAACTGATGTAGATGAATATTTGAAAATTACTACCGGTCGATTTCAGAGGCTGAAGATTTCGTGCTGTGAGTCTGTGGGAAGTTCTTTGTGGTTGTGCCAATGTAGGACATGAAATAACATGGTGATTGCCATTGTTATTGTCATTTGTTCTTGGATATTCAATAAATAAATGTTACATTGCTTTTCCTCCATTTCCAGTGAGATATCATACCATATTCACAATTGTTCAGCTTTATCTCATTTTTCTTCTCTTTTTAAAATCATTTTTATGACCCATCTAAGAATAGAATACTATTTTTTTGTTTTAACCATTTTTTTTCATATCCCATTTAAATATCTAGAGAAAAAAAGGCTTCATTTTTTGTTACGCTTAGAGTGAGCTAGAATCTCACACCAGGCTAATCTATCTCAGGAATAATTAATTTCCAGTGATGTGCAATTAATATTTTCTGCCTATCATTGTTTACAAGTTTATCTTCTTCATGCTATACAGAATGATTTAGTATTCCTCAAATATGCGATGTTATCCCAAGACACTGAGTCTTTGCACATGCTGTTCCTTGTGATAACTCCCTGGTTATTACATTAATTCACATTTTAGTACTGAGCCCTTGGAAAATGTCCATGACTCAGAGAGGCAGAGTGTCTCCATATATACATCTAATTATCCCACTCATCATACTGTACTATAACTGTCTGTAATTATTTGATAGAATACATATGTCTTTTTAATCTTCATTCTAGAATGCAACATAACTTCATACATATAAATTATAGCTTCTTAAATGAGAGAATAAATAAGTAAATATTTGAAAACATATTTTATTTTTAACTAAATGGAACTGCAATGAAATATTCTCAAGTGAATTCTAAAATATGTGTTGTCTTTTGTTCTTTGTTGAATAAATTAAATATGATGTTAGTAAAAATTAAGAATTCCAAAATCAAGAGTTAAACATAGTTAATATGCATCTCGTGTTCAGTCATACTGAAGTAAGTTTGGGGAATGCTATGGATTTTGAATAGTGAGATAAAAGCTGTAGCTTAAAGTTAGGCCCATGAGTTCATATTGCTGAGTTTTCTACCACAATTGTAGGAACACTGATTCTAGTGTTTATGGCTACATACACACTCTCAACAAAACATGAATAAATAGTTTCTCATAAGAGATTGTTTAAAGACAAAAAAACTTATTTTTTCATAAATAACATAATTAGAATTACATTCCCTTTAAATAATTTGTTACTGTACCTCATTTCTTCACAACGATACAATGAGAGATTACCCACCCAAGTCTATTGTTATCCTGATATGAATGATTGCCATATAGAGGAGTCTTAAAAATATGGATTGTTATTAATTTATATACTTTTGCTTTCTCCATTTTCCTTTCACAATATGAAATTAAAATGCAATGAAACAAGTTTTTTTTTCCTCAAGTCAGCAAGCATTTATTAATCTAATTTTATTCATTAAAAGTTATCAGTCGACTCTGTGGCTTTGTCCGAATGTTTGTCAAGTAAACATTTGACAGCTATTCCCTGAGGCTGAAGAAAATTTGTTCTAGAAATAGAATTTGGCAGCATTTGACTTGCATGATACTCCAGGGGCTTTTCACAGGCAAAACTTTTATGATGTGCAGGGTTTCATTATTCTTTTTAAGAATTTGTACCATTATTATTTTATATTTCTTTTGATTGAGAACAAAGCATTTCATGCTGTTAAAAAATCACTAAAAGCAAAATCCATAGTTCCTGGCTCCATATCTTAAAGCATTTTATACTTAGCAGTTCTGACAGCACAGATGACAACTAATATTGCTTCTATGATTTTGTGCTTCTGTCTTGCTGTTTCTGCTATTCCCTAATAAGTTCAGCATTCCAAACACTACCTTAGTATTGAGGAAGACATATTAGACATGATTGCTTTGGGTGACTGGTAAACCAGTGACAGCTTAGGAAGTGTCTATGATGCAAATGTCAGATTTTGACAGGAGCATTGTTTTCAACAAAATCTTAACTTCAGTTTGTTGATTTGAATGCATTTCTACCTCCATGCTAGGAAAAAATGAACTTTTCTTGCTTAACATTATTATTTTGTAAGTCATTTTTTTCTTGCTTTGGTCTTAAAATTTTTACTTACACTATAATTGATAAAACTTTTCAGATATGAAAACAGAAGAGTGAGAAAATTAAACAGATTACCTATGTCACAAAACTAGCAAATACCAGAGCTGTTGCTAGATCTGTTGTTTCTTGGCTTTCACCCCAGTTGTCCATTGCACTTACTTACCCTGGAGTTACTCCATTAATCCCTCACACTGGAAAAGAACCCGCATCATATACAATACTGTACATTTCCTACAAGCCACTTACCACAGTATTATTTAAATACTCATTTGTTTTTTCCTCCTTGCTAGAAAATATGTTTGAGGGGAATGTTATGTGCTGTTCACCATTAGAAACATATAATTCAATGATATTTGTTGACTACTTCACAGTAGTGAAAATTAAGCAGCTTAAAACATTTTTCCTGATATTGATGTTTAAGAACTGCTGTCTGCCTTGCTTCTCCAGCTTGCATTCCTACATAACTGGCTGCAGTCTGTCTGTCTCCCTAGCCCTTGCTTTTGATATTCTGTCTCTCTCTTCCCCCTTCATGAGTCTTTTCCATACCCTACTCCTAAGAGTTTCCTTCCCACAAAAAGTGCATTCAAGAGTGACTCTTAGTTTTGGCTTCTCCTTTGGACATGGCAAATGAACTAGTACTAAAACAAACAAAACAAGCAACAACAACAACAAAAAAAGTCACATCAATTTTTATCTTCATACTACCAAATTCTCTCTAACCAGAAATGGTATAGTTGCAGCCTAATTATAAACCTTTTTTTTTTTTTTTTGGTAAGGTTTTTAATTTGAGAGAGAGCAAGAGAGAGAACACAGAGGAAGAGAGAACAGAGGGAGAGGGAGAAGCAGACTCCTCACTGAGCAGAAAGCTCAGGACCCTCAGATCATGACCTGAAACAAAGGCAGAAGCTTAACCAGCTGAGCCACACAGGAACCCCTAAAATTATTATTTTATCCAAAGGAATTACCATAGTAAAGTGGATTACTAAAAGCTTTGTGGATAGGCAGATCTGTATTCACATTCTAGGCAAGCCTCTAGCTTCAGTTTCCTCAACATAAAATAAGAGTAATAACACCTAACGTAAAGAGTTGGTAAAAACAGACTATAGCAAGCACCTGATGTATATAGCAGACTGTTGGTCTCCATCTTTTATTTTCTACATTGATAAATCATAATCCCTTTTTCTAACAATGCTCTTCCTGATCTCCACACTCAAATCTTATTGTACTTTTCATTTCTATAGAATGTATTCTCACCATTTGCCATCTCAACTGCTAGCAATTCCCCATGTGAACACCAGCCTTCTCTGTTTATTTCCCTCAGTGCATCTCTAATTACAACCACAGCAGCAGTGCATGCATTTGTGAGAACTCAGACTTGCCCCATGCAACTAGCTTCTCCATTCTACCTCAAGGTTTTCTACATACCTGGGAACTTACAGGATCTAGGCCAAGCACAGCCAAGACATTAACTCCAAGAGGAGTTAATTCCCTAGAAGTCTCCATAAACACTTAGAACTAACAAAGAAACACTCCTGCCTCTCATATCTTAAATGCATATTTCTGGAAAGCATCCCTGACGCTTTTCAGGAGTTCCCTAGGTCAAGCCTCCATTGCTCACATAAGTGACCTCCCAAACAGATTTTGATGTTGAATCTTCCTATGTCCTGGTCCCAATTTATTGTTTCCTCACTTTGCTTTTTGAGATTGGTCCTCAGATAAATAACCTGCACTCATATATTTGATATAAGTTCTCCTGCTAGAAGAATATCAATTAAAATGCACATATACCCTCAGGGATGTGAGTATGTAACCCATTACCTGTATTCCTATTTTCTCTTGCTGTTACATTTCTTTTAGCCTACTAAAATGATCAAGTACATTCTCTATTCCTTCCTATTTTTTTTTCTCCAAAAAAAGCTACAAATTCCACTTTGTGTGTAGGTATAGAAAAAGTGGTAGTGTATTAATATTTGCTACTTCTTCACCACTTGGAATCTTGTGTTTTTTGTTTGTTTGTTTGTTTTTGTTTGTTTGCTTGTTTTTTTCCCTTGCTACTCTGAAACTGTTTCCTGAAAGTTATCAAATGCATTCTAGTTGCCAAATTCTATAAGTTATTTTTCTGTTCTTATTCTCCTTGACATTTTGGGTCTTCGATCATGTAGGATCCAAGTGCAGTCTGCCCCATGATGGGCCACCTTGGCATAAAGATTAGTTTGAGGTTAAAAACAAAACCTAGCAGATGTAGGAAAAGAGCTCTGACTCCCCCTCAACTGCCTAAACTTATATTGAGAAGTAGAGCCTATATCAGGAAAAGAACTACTAACAGAGATTCTCCTTTACCTAAGAAACTTATCTGCATAATACCACAATTTTTGTTTTTCTAAACATCTTTCACATTCCTACTAATGGCCTCCCTCTCCTTTGTATCCTCCTACATTAGAGTGGCCCTACCCCTCTCCATAGCTCAGGTAAGCTTCATGCTGCCCCATTGTCTTTGAAATTTCATGTCTGTATAAATTCCCTGTGCATAAACCTATTAAATTTGATTTTCTCCTGTTAATCTGTCTCAAATCAATTTGATTCTAAATCCAGTTAGAAGGACCACAGGGTACAGGAAGGTCTTCCTCCTCAACAATCACAATGTCAGGCATCCCTTCTCTTGGTTATGGAACATAGTTCTCTTTTTGTCTACAAATCCATTTCTCTAATAATTTCACATATCCTATTGGATTATGTGCAAATGCTTTTCCTTGAGATTTAAATCCTTCACAATATAATCAAACTTGTTTTTCCACTCAGAATGTTTATTTTTTTTTTATTTTTTTATATTCTAAACCAGTGGTTCTCAAAATCTGCTGCACACTTGGATCTTCTGGGGATCTTTAAACAATAGTAATGTCTAGCTCATCTCTCAGACATAGTAATTAGAATAGATAAAAATCTAGGCATTGGGATTTTTAAAAAACTTCTCAGGTGGATCTCTATTTAGTAAAATGTAAGAACCATTGTTTTAAATTACAGACAAGTTTAACTCTTAAATTTTTAATTGTTAAAAATTTTGCCCAACATCTTGTCATCATCAATTTTTGGTTTACATTGTTTCTAAAAAATGTTTTCCCAGCCCTATTTCCACTTTGCCAAATCTTACCTTTCTTTAAGGTCCATTGGAAATAACATTTTATGCCTTGAATATGTTCTAGTTGTTTCTGCCCTAAGCAGTTCTGACTGATTATGAGCCATTAAACATGTTATTAGTAAATCTTTTGTGGACTCTTGCTTCCATAAGAATAAATTTTATTTATTTATTTATTTATTTGTCCACTAATATATCACAGAGTCTAGCAAAATACCTGAAAGTCACATTTGTGAATCTTAAGAAATACTTGTTGAATGATTAACCTACTTATCAGCTAACTGAATAAACCACCTGAAGAATGACAAATTATCTCAAATTTTTTGTTAAGGCCCTACTTTGTGAGGGAAATACCTATGTCTAATTTATTTAATGTGCCTATCAAATCTTGGGGATAACTTTATCTATGTATGTTACCAGATAATTATTTTGGATGGATAGTTTAATGAATGTGTGAGTGGCTTTAAGCTTAACTACTTTATTTTTATTTTATTTTTTTTTTAGTAATAAATTCATTTGAAATTGACCAAGTTACAATCTGGCTAGACTTCAGTTTTTGAATAGAAAGACTTTAATAGGATATTTCTGTTTTCAAGTTGTGAAATAATCTACTGGTCTATTCATTTAAGAGTCTATAGCTAGCTATCATTTATTGAACACTACCTGTGTGCCAACAATTGGGATGAGTTTGTTGAAGGTATTGTTTACTCAATTCTCAGAAATGGTGGCTGTAGTGCATGAGGTTAAAGGAACAAAGTTGGGATCCAGACTATTAGGTATAAATCAAAGTTTCATCACCCAATACTCATGATTGCCAATAAATTAATCTCTCTAATTCTCATTTACTCACTATATATTAAGATAATAATACAACTTGTTGCAATGTGTTGTTGTATGGATTAAATAAAATATGCTTTGACAGTGCCTTGTACTGAATAAATGCTTACAATTTTGAGCTATTAATTTAATAGTTGTCATTTAATAATGATTACATGATTTAAAAAAATGGTGATTAGAAAGTGGATTTTTCTCAAGTCTCAGAGCTTTAAATGGAAGAGTCTAAATTCAAACCAGATTAGCAAAGTTTAGAATTCTAAACACTATCCTGTACTTTTCCAACTAGATTTTTGTTCTTCCCCTGAAATAGAGAACACTGAATCTAATTACTTTTTCCATACTAAGAATCTAGTATGTATCATAGACAGAAAGTAATAATATCAGAGGAAAATAAAAAATAAAAGATATTGATTTTCTCATAGTATACACAGGAAGATATATAAAACAATGTGTTTTTTTTTAAGATTTTATTTATTTATTTGACAGACAGAGATACAAGTAGGCAGAGAGGCAGGCAGAGAGAAGGGGAAGCGGACACCCTGCTGAGCAGAGAGCCTGATGTGGGGCTTGATCCCAGGACCCTGGGACCATGACCTGAGCCAAAGGCAGAGGCTTAACCCACTGAGCCACCCAGGCGCCCCTGAAACAATGTTTTGTAATATTCACAAGACTTACTCAAATGATGTTTACTCCTCTTGTGTCCACCAAAATCCCTCAGAAATGATTATCTGAGAAGTGAGAAAGCTCAGCCTTCAGGTGAATAATGCAAAGATGCCCAATGCTCATTCTTACAAAGGATAAAACTTGCTTGGGGAATTGTTATTTCTCATTGGAAATCACCATGACCCATGGAAACATTTCTGGACTATTTTTTTGGTACACAGTACTAAGGAAGGGAGAAATTGAGTGGTACAAGTTTGCTGTGGTTGATAAAAACATTACCACTATTAAAAAAATGGAATATTTTAAGTGTACAAATAGTGAGTAAAGTGGGAAAATCAAGAGTGAAAATCAGTATATGGACTAGGCATACACAAATAACAATTTCTGGTAGGCAAATTAATCCAAATATAGGGTGTGGAATTGAATAAATATAACATAGATAAACTTCATTGAGAAGTCGAAAGTGCCAGTTCAAAGAATCTAATCCTGCCTGTAAATTTCCATGAAAGTTTCTTCCTGTCAGCCTATTTCATTACTTTTTTTTTTTTTTTTTTTTTTTTTTTTTTTTTTTTTTTTCCAAAATTGTACTTTTAAGGGGATGACTGGATGGTGCAGTCAGCTAAGCATCTGACTCTTGATCTCAGTTCAGGTCATGATCTCAAGGTCCTGAGATAGAACCCTGAAAACCCTGCATGGGGCCCCATGCTTAGTGTGGAGTCTGCTTGGAATTCTTTTCCTCTGCTCCTCCTAGTTCTAGTGTGTGTGTGCTCTCTCTCTCTCTCAAATAAATAAATCTTAAAAAAAAAAATACTTCTGGGATCACCTGGCTGGTTCAATTGGTAGAGCATGTGACTCTTGAACTCAGGATTGTGAGTTTGAGCCCCATTTTAGGTATAGAGATTACTTTTACAAAATCGTACTTCTATTGTTTTCCTATATTACCAAAATAGCTATAAGCTCCACAGAAATTGTGTTCTTCCTAATATTGGTATGTTTTCTTAGCCTTACATATTTGGCCTAAAAAGACATGCACTCTTCATTCTCTTACAAACTTCCTGGGGTTTAAAGATGACATAATTACTAAGAGCTTAAAAATGTTATGTGACAGTGGACAATTCCTGCTTATAGGTAGGATATTGCTCAAATAGACTTTGCATTTGAGTAGATATGATTCATATTTTTAAAGGGGATTATGTATCACTACATATCCTTTACCTTAGTTATAATAAGCTTTGACTCTAACAGTAGAAATGGAAATTAAACATTAACTATATTTCAAAGCTTGCCTTACAAATGTTAACACAGAGTCAGCAAGTTAATCTTAAATTTAAATATGTACAATCCTGAATAGATGTTGCACTTACACAAGCAATCATGCCAGAACATTCTTTACAATTTACTGAGCTGTTTTGTGTGACTGCACACTCAGCTAACACAGCAATTTTACACTTAACTGAGTAGATTCAGAGCCAGAGAAGAGACACTTTTTATTTTAACATCACCTATAGCTAAAGTTATGTCAGGATTTCCATTATAATCCTGTTTTCAGGGCTTAGTACCTTTGTAATAGTTTCAATCATGGACCGAATTCAAATTTCTTTCTGAAGAATACCAAGCAACATAGCATTAGAAAAGGTTTAGAAAAGCTTTATGTCTCTCCCAAAATATCTTATTGTATTGTACTCTTCTTCTTGTGATGATGTGAAACAAGATGCTTGAGAAACATGATGTTGAGATGAAGTGGAGTGACATAAGTAAGCATGGTGATGTAACATTAGGCTACTACTGACCTTCTGATAAGTCAGAGATAGGATTATCAGCTTCATGACCACAGTTGACCATAGGTAACTGAAAACAGTGGAAACAAAATAATGGATGGGGGGGGCTATTATAATACTGGATATCCTCCAACCTTTGAAGTCAACTTTTTTTGATTCTTGATAATTCCTATTAGGCAAGCTGGTGTAGAGTTAACTATTCTTTGTTCCCTGTTCTCATGTTTTTAAAGATTTTGTTCCACTTCCCAGAGGGAACAGTAGTGAGCCATTTGTTCAGCCCTTTATTAATTCCTTTCTAGAGAACCTCTGATCACTGCATTTATTGATAATCACATTCCAGCATTTACCAAGAATTTAAAGAAAAACATTTTGTGTTTAACTAATTTCATTTATCTTTTGTTAAATTTCCTTTTTTTTTAAATTGTCAGTATCTACTTACTAGTTAATATTTTAAAAACACAAGATAAAAAGTAAAAATACCCACTCTATCTCCTTTTGTTCTGCTCTTAGTAATGTTTAATGTTATTAGTCTTATGTGTAAGCTTCTACAACTTTTTTTTTCATGTGGTTACAAAGACCTTTTTCATAAATAGCATCAAGTGTTTATATTTTCTATGATTTACTTTTAAACCTAACTACATAGTATAAGCATCATTTCACAGCAGTACTTCTGAAACTATTTCATTATTTTTACTTTTTAAAAATTAAATCGCATGTAATAGGGGTACCTGGGTGGGTCAATGGGTTAAGCCTATGCTTTTGTCTCAGGTCATGATCTCAGGGTCCTGGGATTGAGCCCCAGCATTGGGCTCTCTGCTCAACAGGGAGCCAGCTTTCTCTCCCCCTGCCACCCCATCTGCCTCTCTGCCTGCTTGTGATCTCTATCAAATAAATAAATATAATCTTAAAAAATAAAAAAAAATCCCATGCAATGAATAAACCATGCACATGTAAGCATTCTTTATAGAAAGATTTTCCCCCCTCATATTTAAATAATTCAAACAACATCACAAACAAGTGCTTTGAACATGTTATCATTGTAATTATGTACTAGTACTACTTGGGCTTAGACTACTAGAAGTATAATTGATAAAGCAAAGAGTTTATACTTTTTTAATAAACTCTAAAACTATTTCAATTATAATCTCACTATTAGTGTATAAGAAAACCCTTTTGTTATGACTCAGTCTTTCTCAATACTTTTTTTTTGTTATCTGAGGAATAAAATTTGAATTTTACTTTAAATTCGTTATTTCAAACCTCTCTGTTGATGAAAGATATATATATATATATATATATATATATATATATATATATATTCATGTGCTTTTTTTTTAAACTTCATATTTTTTTCTCTCTCTCTTTTTTTTTAATTTCTTTTCAGCAAAGCATGATTCATTGTTTTTGCACCACATCCAGTGCTCCATGCAATACGTATAGAGCACTGGATGTGCTCTAATACCTAATGCCCTAATACCTAATACCCACCACCTGGTTCCTTCAACCTCCAACCCCCACCCATTCAAAACCTTCAGGTTGTTTTTCAGAGACCATAGTCTCTCATGGTTCACCTCCCCTTCCAATTTCCCTCAACTCCCTTCTCCTCTCCATCTCCCTATGTCCTCTATGTTATTTGTTATGCTCCACAAATAAGTGAAACCATATGATAATTGACTCTCTCTGCTTGACTTATTTCACTCAGCATAATCTCTTCTAGTCCTGTCCATGTTGATACAAAAGTTGGGTATTCATCCTTTCTGATGAAGGCATAATACTCCATAGTGTATATGGACCATATCTTCCTTATCCATTCATCCGTTGAAGGGCATCTTGGTTCTTTCTACAGTTTGGCGGCCGTGGCCATTGCTGCTATAAACATTGGGGTACAGATGGCCCTTCTTTTCACTACATCTGTATCTTTGGGGTAAATACCCAGTAGTGTGATTCCAGGGTCATAGGGAAGCTCTATTTTTAATTTCTTGAGGAATCTCCACACTGTTTCCAAAGTGGCTGTACCAACTTGCATTCCCACCAGCAGTGTAAGAGGCTTCCCCTTTCTCCACATCCTCTTCAACACATGTTATTTCCTGTCTGGCTAATTTTGGCCATTCTAACTGGTTTAAGGTGGTATCTCAATGTAGTTTTAATTTGAATCTCCCTGATGGCTAGTGATGATGAACATTTTTTCATGTGTTTGATAGCCATTTGTATGTCTTCATTGGAGAAGTGTCTGTTCATATCTTCTGCCCATTTTTTTGATATGATTATCTGTTTTGTGTGTGTTGAGTTTGAGGAGTTCTTTGTAGATCCTGAATATCAACATTTTGTCTGTACTGTCATTTGCAAATATCTTCTCCCATTCTATGGGTTGCTTCTTTGTTTTGTTGACTGTTTCCTTTGCTTTGCAGAAGCTTTTGATCTTGATGAAATCCCAAAAGTTCATCTTCGCTTTTGTTTCCATTGCCTTTGGAGACATATCTTGAAAGAAGTTGCTGTGGCTGATATCGAAGAGGTTACTGCCTATGTTCTCCCCTAGGATTCTGATAGATTCCTGTCTCACATTGAGGTCTTTTATCCATTTCAAGTTTATCTTTGTGTATGGTGTAAGAGAATGGTGGAGTTTCATTCTTCTACATATAGCAGTTTTCCCAGCACCACTGATTGAAGAAACTTTTGTCCACTGTATATTTTTTCCTGTTTTGTCAAAGATTATTTGACCATAGAGTTGAGGGTCCATATCTGGGCTCTCTACTCTGTTCCACTGGTCTATGTGTCTGTTTTTATGCCAGTACCATTCTGTCTTGGTGATCACAGCTTTGTAGTAAAGCTTGAAATCAGGTAACGTGATGCTGCCAGTTTTATTTTTGTTTTTCAACATTTCCTTGGCAATTCGGGGTCTCTTCTGTTTCCATACAACTTTTAGAATTATTTGCTCCAGCTCTTTGAAAAATACCGGTGGAATTTTGATCGGAATGGCATTAAAAGTTTAGATTGCTCTAGGCAGTATGGACGTTTTAACAATACTTATTCTTCCGATCCAAGAGCATGAGGTGGTCTTCCATCTTTTCGTGTCTTCTTAAATTTCTTTCATGAGTGTTCTGTAGTTCCTTGAGTACAGATCCTTTACCTCTTTGGTTAAGGTTTATTCCCAGGCATCTTATGGTTCTTGGTGCTATAGTAAATGGAATTGATTCTCTAATTTCCTTTTCTGTATTTTCATTGTTAGTGTATAAGAAAGTCACTGATTTCTATACATTGAGTTTGTATCCTGCCATGTTACTGATTTGCTGTATGAGTTCTAGTAGTTTGGGGGTGGAGTCTTTTGGGTTTTCCATATAAAGTATCATGTCGTCTGCGAAGAGAGAGAGTTTGACTTCTTCGTTGCCAGTTTGGATAACTTTTATTTCTCTTTGTTGTCTGATTGCTGTTGCTAAGATTTCTAATGCTATGTTGAACAAGAATGGTGAGAGTGGGCATCCTTGTCATGTTCCTGATCTCAAAGGGAAGGCTACAAGCTTTTTCCCATTGAGGATGATATTTGCTGTGGGTCTTTCATAGATAGATTTTATCAAGTTCAGGAATGTTCCCTCTATCCCTATACTTTGAAGCGTTTTAATCAGGAACGGATGCTGGATTTTGTCAAGTGCTTTTTCTGCATCAATTGGGAGGACCATGTGTTTCTTCTCTCTTCTCTTATTAATTTGTTCTATCACATTGATTGATTTGCGAATATTGAACCATCCTTGTAACCCAGGGGATGAACCCCATCTGGTCATGGTGGATAATCTTTTTAATATGCTGTTGGATCCTGTTTGCTAGGATCTTATTGAGAATATTAGCATCCATATTCATCAGTGATATTGGTCTGAAATTCTCCTTTTTGGTAGGGTCTTTGCTTGGTTTGGTGATCAGGGTAATGTTGGCTTCACAAAAAGTGTCTGGAAGTTTTCCTTCTGCTTCAATTTTTTGAAACAGCTTCAGGAGAATAGGTGTTACTTCTTCTTTGAAGGTTTGGTAGAATTCCCCAGGGAATCCCTCAGGTCCTGGGCTCTTGTTTTTTGGGAGGTTTTTTGATCACTGCTTCAATCTCCTTACTAGATATGGGTCTATTCAGGTTGTCAGTTTCTTCCTGTTTCAATTTTGGGAGTTTATAGTTTTCCAGGAATGCATCCATTTCATCTAGGTTGCTTAGCTTATTGGCATATAACTGTGGATAATAACTTCTGATGATTGTTTCTACTTCCTTGATGTTAGTTGTGATCTCTCCCTTTTCATTCATAATTTTATTAATTTGGGCTTTCTCTCTTTTCTTTTGGATTAGTGTGGCCAATGGTTTATCGATCTTATTGATTCTTTCAAAAAACCAGCTTCTAGTTTCTTTGATATGTTCCACTGTATCCCTGGTTTCTACCTCATTGATCTCTGCTCTAATCTTGATTATTTCCCTTCTTATGTGTGGAGTTGGTTTGATTTGCTGTTGATTCTCCAGTTCTTTAAGGTGTAGAGACAGCTGGTGTATTCTGGATTTTTCAATTTTTTGGAGGGAGGCTTTGATGGCTATGTATTTCCCCCTAGGACCACCTTTGCTATATCCATAGGTTTTGGACCGAAGTGTCTTCATTCTCATTGGTTTCCATGGATTGTTTCAGTTCTTCTTTGATCTCCTGGTTGATCCAAGCATTCTTAAGCAAGGTAGTCTTTAGCTTCGAGGTGTTTGAGTTCCTTCCAAACTTTTCCTTGTGACTGAGCTCCAGTTTCAAAGCACTGTGATCTGAGAATATGCAGGGAATAATCTCAGTCTTTTGATTTTGGTTGAGCCCTGATTTTTGACCCAGTACATTGTCTCCTCTGGAGAATGTTCCATGTGCACTTGAGAAGAATGAGTATTCTGTTGTTTTAGGGTCGAATGTTCTGTATACATCTATGGGGTCCATCTGGTCCAATGTGTCATTCAATGCTCTTGTTTCTTTTTGGTTTTCTGCTTCGATGATCTGTCTATTTCTGAGAGAGGCATGTTAAGACCTCCTACTATTAATGTATTCATATCAATATGACTCTTTATCTTGATTAATAGTTTTCTTATGTAATTGGCTGCTCCCATATTGGGGGCGTAGATACTTACAATTGTTAGATCATCTTGGTGGATAGTCCCTTTAAGAATGATGTAGTGTACTTCTGCAAATCTAACTACAGTCTTTAGTTTAAAATATAATTTATCTGATATGAGAATCGCTACCCCAGCCTTCTTTTGAGGCCCATTAGCATGAAAGATGCTTCCCCATCCCTTCACTTTCAGTCTGGGTGTATCTTTAGGTTCAAAATGGGTCTCCTATAGACAACAGATGGATGGGTCCTGTCGTGTTATCCAATCTGCAACCCTGTGCCATTTTATGGGCACATTTAGGCCATTCACATTGAGAGTGATTATTGATAGATACGTTTTCATTGACATTGTGTTACCTTTGAAGTCTTTCTTTCTGTAGATTGTCTCTATATTTCTGTTCAATTATATTTTTAGGATTTTTTCTCTTTTATAGAACCCCCCCTAATATTTCTTGCAGTGTTGGCTTGGTGGTTTCATAGTCTTTTAAGGCTTGCCTGTCTTGGAAACTCTTTATCTCTCCATACATTTTGAATGTCAGTCTTGATGGATAAAGTATTCTTGGCTGCATGTTCTTCTCATTTAGTGCCCTGATTACATCTTGCCAGCCCTTTCTGCCTTGCCAGGTTTCTATGGACAGGTATGACATTATTCTGATGGGCTTTCCTCTGTACGTAAGGAACTTCTTTGTCCTAGCTGCTTTCAAGAGGGTCTGCCTACAGTTACAATTCTTCATTCTTACTATTAGGTGTCTTGAGGACTTTCACGAATCTATAATCTTGTGGGAAAACCATTTGGCCTCTAGTACATGAATGCTGGTTCTATTCACGATATTGGGAAAATTTTCATGGACAACTTCTTCCACTATATCTTCTAGACTTCTTTTTTTCTCCTCCCCTTCAGGGATTCCAATAATTCTGATGTTGGAACATTTCATGGCATCATTTGTTTCCCTGATTCTGCTTTCATGGATTCTAAGCTGTTCGTTCCAGGCTTCCTCCTGATCCTTTCTCTCTGTTTGTCCTCCAGATCACTAATTCTATCTTCTGTCTCAGTTACCCTAGCTTTTAGAGAATTTAGATTAGATTGGAACTCATTGAGAGCATTGTGAACTTCATCTCTAGTAGCTTTCAACTCTGCCCTAACATTGTGAACATCATCCTGGTCACTTTCAGTTCTGCCCTGTTCAATTCTATTTGGTCATCCATGGCTTTCTCCAACCTAGCTATTGCCTGGATAATTGTTAGCCTGAATTCTCTTTCCAACATATTGTCTATGTTGATAGTCGTTAGCTCTGTTGCAGAAGGCCCATTCTCTGTATTTTTCTTCTGTTGGGCATTCTTCCTCCTATTCATTTTGGTGAGAGATGACTGAACAGATGTATCTGGATGTATTGACCATGGTGAAGTCAAGGTGCACCCTGGAATGCTTCTGAGCAATCAGGATTCCCCACCCAAATGAGAGAAAAAAGAAAAGAAAAAGAAGAAAGAGAGAGAGACAGGAAAAAAAAGGAAGATAAAAGAGAAGACTCAGCCCAAATGGGCCCCAAGGTCAGATTTATGAAGTATACAAACAAAAATGGACAAACAAACAGACTGATAAAAGTATATGACAAGAGAAAAAAATATATATATATATAAGCAAAAAAATGAAAAACCTCGTTAAAAAGAACCCCAAGTATAAGATTTATATACTATCAGGTTAAACACAAATACACAGAAAAACTGGTGGAAGAAAAAGATGGGAGAGTGATTATAAATTCTCAGTATGGGTGAGGAAGGTTATTTTGATTCTTCCTGGATGTATCTTGATATCTTTGTTAAAGGACTCAACTTTCCTAAGATAAAGGGGGATTAAAAACTGGTTTACCGGGAGCCTGGGTGGCTCAGTGGATTAAGCCTCTGCCTTCAGCTCAGGTCATGATCTCAAGGTCCTGGGATCAAGTCCCGCATCAGACTCTCTGCCTGGCAGGGAGCCTGCTTCCTCCTCTCTTTCTCTGCCTGCCTCTTTGCCTACTTGTGATCGCACTCTGTCAAATAAATAAATAAAATCTTAAAAAATAAAATAAAATAAAAAAATAAAAACTGGCTCACCTATAGGGGTAGTATTGATTGGGGAAAGGGGATTACCTCGAAGTTTAACTCTATATAAATATTAGAAAATAAAAATAAAAAAAGAATAAACTAGACTAAACTAAACTAAAATTAAAAAAAAATAAAAAAAATAGAAAAGCAAAAGAAAAACACAGGTGTATGTATCAAAAAGTTCAGGTTAGAAGGTTAGTATTGAATTTGATGTACTGGACATCTCACTGTGATGGTAAATAGGTTGAAAATTATCTATATATAAAAAAACAAAAAGAACCAGAATAGTGGGAACGAGTTAAAAATAAAAGTTGTCCTATGAAGTAGTGGTGGTTGTCCTCTTGTCGTCTTTTTTTTTTTTTTTTTTTCTTTCCTGGTTGGTTTTCTGGGAGAGGGGCCTGCCACATGGGTTTTCAGTCAATGATGTTCCATGGGTTAAACCCTCCTGCCCCCCTCAGGTGGGTGGGCTCTGAGGAAACCGGTTTTTCAGGCTTTTGTTCTCTGGAGGTTTTTATGTTTGTTCATTTGTTTTCTCTCTCCTTGACAGCTTTTGATGGTTTTTGGATGTTTAGAGGAAAGCAAACTGCACCCCAACCTCCCTCTCAGAGAGAAGCCTCAGTCTGTTCCCCTCTGGGTGTCCAGAGCACATTAACTTCCCCCTCTGCTGCACGGTCCCTGGAGATGCAAGATCTCCTGCTTGTACCCAAAACCACAGCTGCAGTGGATGTCTGGGCAGCTCCAGACCACCAGAGAGGTTCTAAGCAGCGATAGCACACTGAGATTTTCCCTCTGGCTCTGGGCTGAGAGTGCCTCATCTTTCAGGGTTGGAGAGTGCAGGCTGGTGCCTTCACGCATCTCTCTCAGGGGAGGGTGTGGGGCCTGGTATCTCAGGCTCTGAGAGCTCAGTGCAGCATTCTGCCCTCTGGTGAGGCTCCCAGCACCTCATGGGAGCCGGACCCCACACCTTCTCTGGCATGATGGCGGCTCAGGGACCAAGACCTGGTTTCTCCACTGCACTCTCTCCGCCTCAGCGCCAGGGGAGGCTATCTGGGTCCCGGGACTTAAGCCCCTGTCCCTAACCACCCCGATTCCCACAATTTCCCCCATGATCCTTTGCTCTTTTTGAGTGCTTTCAACCAGACTCCAAGTTAATGCTGGTCCCCAGTCAGAGGGCACTCTCCTATTGGGGTAGTACTTTCCAATCGGTCACCTCTGGTGGCTCCCTCCCCCTTTTGTTTATCTTCCAATATCAGTCTGATGTTCCCACTCCACTTTACCTGCCCACTGGTGTCTTCTGCCCCTGTAGAGATCCAGACATGTATAATTCTGATCTCAGGCTGATGTCATGGATCATGATTGGAGCTCTTTGTTAGGTAATCACTCACTTTAGGGTACAGGTTGAAACTGCTCCTCCTCCTACTTCCCCGCCATCTTGTCTCCCCTATATTCATGTGTTTTAAATATTTTCTGTGATCCTATTAATATCCTTAGCATATTTTTATGATATAGATTTTTGATATTGTTTTGTATGTATGTTGACATTAGAATTTTGTTTATTTTGTACAGGTAATTTTCTTTGACCTATATTTTTTCTGTTTGATTTATCTGTCCTTGCAAAAATTTTTATTTATATAATACAAAACCATATAAATATATAATTTTAAGTGTTGTAGAAAAAAATTATTGTATACACATATATACAAAGCACATATGTGTAATTTTTACTGTTGCATTTTGTTTGGTTTGATTTATATGATAATCAAATTTGACAGAACTTGATTATTCAGAGACACATGATTGATTATACTAAAATCTAACCTACAGATGTATAGGATAAATTTTCTTTTAAGCATTAGAGTTTCTTTGAAACTCTTCTTAGGTTTTTGGTTTATATGCACAAATCATTATGAAAAATGGAATATATTTACGGCACATTTATTTTTCTTTTTTCTGATTTTCAAGCTGTAATGCAGTATAAATAACTAAATTAATGCTTAGAAAAATTATTGGTGAAAAAAAAGAAAAAGAAAAATCATTGATGTAAACTGTATTTTCATGTACATTCTTGGGGTCTTTCCCAAAGTTTTGATTCAATGGCTAATAGGTCTAGGAATTTATATTTTAAGAAGCACCCCTAATAGGTCTAGGAATTTATATTTTAAGAAGCACCCCTAATTTTTTTTTTTGTATTCACCTCTAGAAATATTTAACTTACACACAATTTTGCTTATTAATGAGACTAAATTAGCTCTTGTACAAACAATGAAAAGATATCTGTATAAAATGTGTATTCAATGTTCCAATGAAAATGTAGAATATTAAATAGGAGATGATACACAAAAGAGTTACAAAACATGTCATAGATTTTTTTTTCCTATTTTTGTAATGGTACACAACAAATGAGTTTGTATTTTATTAAGGTTTAAGTTTAAACCCAGTTAGTTAACATAGAAGATTATATTAATTTCTGGTGTACAATATAGTGATTCAACAGCTCCATACATCACCCTGTACTCATCACAAGTGCATTCCTTAATCCCCATCATGTATTTTACCCATCTCCCCACTGGTAATCATCAGTTTGTTCTCTATAGTTAGGAGTCTGTTTCTTGGCTTGTCTCTCTCTCTCTCTCTCTCTCTCTCTCTCTTTTTTTTTTTTTTTTCCATTGCTTGTTTGTTTTGTTTCTTAAATTCCACATATAAGGGAAATCAAATGGTATCTGTCTTTCCCTGCCTGAGTTAATGTGTTTAGCATTGTAGTCTCTAGATCCATCCATGTCATTGCAATTGACAAAATTTCATTCTTTTTTTTTTTTTAATAGCTGAACAATACTCATATTTTTATCCATGCATCTATCAATGAACACCTGGGCTGCCTCCATATCTTGGCTATTGTCAATAATGCAGTTATAATCATAGAAGTGCGTTTATCACTTTAAATTTGTATTTTTGTATTCTTTGAGTAAATACCCACTAATGCAATTGCTGGCTCCTAGGGTAGTTCTATTTTTAACTTTTTAGGAACCTTCATACTGTTTCCAAAGAGGCTACACCAGGGAGAGTGTCCAAGATATTGGAGGAGTAGACCTTAATTTATTCTGGTCCCAGGTATTCAGTTATATAGCTATCCAATCATTTTGAACACTTGTGAACTCAATCAGAGATCAAAGAAAATAGCTACAACTCTATGAATAGAAAAACAACTACTTTCTGCAAGGTAGGAGGTGTGGAGAACTGAAATCCGAGGCAATATATGGGAAAGCAGACCACAGGGGAAAGGAGCCTTGATCTTCCAGCTACCAGCAAATAATATATCAGTGGAGCACAAAAAACAAAACTTTTAGAGGTCTGCTCCCATGAGGGGCATTGCTCAGTCTGCTAGGTGGGGATAGAAACCTAGCTGGGACAGTGTGGTCTCAGGATCCTCTGGGTCACAGGAATACTGGGGGGTGCCTGAGTGCGGCAGAGCTCCCAGGCATCAAAGCAGAGAAGCTGGTTATAATCAGTGAGCCCAGGAGTGATCTCCCAGTCTGAGGTTGCCATAAACTGGAAACTGCAGACAATTGGCTGACAGTTTTCTGAACAAGGGACCAGCAGGCAGGATAACCAGCAAGATCCTCCTTCCTCCCCCAGGGAGGAATTGCATGGGAGTGTGCTACCAGAGACTGTGGGGTTTGGAGATTTGAAATGGGGTCATGTGCCTGAGATAGAAACACTTGGACACAGGCCAGGTGAACAAAGAGTACATTCAGAGACCAAGGAGATAGTAGTGATTAAGTGATTTCCTCTGAGAGCTCACTAGGAAGTCAGGCCCTGAGCTCTTGGCTCTGGGGCCAGAGATTAGGAGGTCTCCATTTTCATTTGCATCCTCTTAAACTGCACAGAAAGCCTTCAGGGAACAAAAGTCACATAGAACAAAGTGGAACAGATTATGTAGCCTCGCCCCCTGGCAAGGGCAGTACAATTCTACCTGGGGCAAATACATTTAATTAATGCAACAAATCTCTCCCCAGACAATTGCAAGAACATAAACAAGACCAAGTTTACTGCAAAACTCTAGTACTAGAAGCATACGGCCCATAGAACTCATGGCCTTTCTCCCATGATTCTTTAGTCTTCCAACCTTATTTTTTTAATATTTTATTTTTTTTATTTTAATATTTAATATTTTTTAATTTTTAATTTTTAATTTTGCTTTCTTTTAAAAAAATTCTTTCTCTTTTCAACCAATTTCTTATTTTTCAACTCCTTTAAAAATTTTTTTTTAAATTTTCATTTTTACAGTTACTATCCCTTCACCATATTTAACCTTATTTTTGTATATATATGTTTTTCTTTCATTAAAATTTTGGGATGTAGTTTCTTCTAACAAACCAAAATACAACTAAAATCTAGTGTATGGCTCTGTTCTGTTCACCTGTGTGATCATATTCTATCTCTCTCTCTCTTTTTTTTTTTCCTTGATCCTCCTTTTATTTTGCTTTTTCTAGTTTTTTTTTTTTTGCTTTTTTTCTTTGTTAAAGTTTTTTTTTTTTAATTTTCACCTTTATAGTTACAGTCTATCCTTTCAATGTATTTAATTTTATTTTTGTAAATAAGTTTTTCTTTCTTTATAATTTTGAGATATACTTCCCTCTAACAAATTGACCAAAATACGTGCAGGAAATAGTGTATTGTCCTGTTCAAATCACCTGTGTGTTTATATGTCTTCCTTTATGTTGTTGTTATTTTTGTTTCTTTCTCTTTTGATTTTTCTTGTCTTTTAATTTCCATTTTTACAGTTATATTCTACCCTTTCATTGTATTTAATTTTATTTTTGTACTTATGTTTTTCTTTCTGTAAATTTTTTGGATTTACTTTTCTTAAAAACGGACCAAAATACACACAGAATCTAATGTATTGCTCTATCATATCTGCTCAGCTGTTTGATTATATTATCCCTCTCTCTCTCTCTCTCTTCTCTCTTTCCCCATTTTCGGGCTCTTTTGATTTGTTTCTCTGGGGTGGTTGTAGCCACTTTAGTATTTTGTTCTCTCATACATCTATTTTTCTCTGGTCAGAATGATAAGATGGAAAAATTCACCTCAAAAAAAGAGAATAAGAGGCAGTCAGTAATAGGGACCTAATAAGTATGGACATAAGTAAGATGTCAGAATAATGATTATAAAGATACTAGCTGGGCTTGACAAGAGCATAGAAGACACTAGAGGATCTCTTTCTGGAGAAATTAAAAGACTAAAATTTAACCAAGATGGAGACTCTAACTGCTAGGAAAAATGAGGCAGGCATTAAATATTAAAAGAAGTCTTCTAAGCAAAGAGGGAGTCCCAAAGTAACATAGATCAGAAAGAAACAGAGGCAATATATAGTAACAGTTACTTTACAAGTAATAAAATAACACTAAATAATATCTTTCAATAGTTACCCTGAATATAAATGGGTTTAAATGCCCCAATCGAGGACATAAGGTATCAGATTGGATAAAAAGTAAGACCCATCAATATGTTGACTGCAAGAGACTCATTTTAGACCCAAAGACACAACGAGATTTTGTTTTGAAGATTTCATTTATTTATTTGACAGAGAGGAAGAGAGAGAGAGAGAGGGCACAAGCAGGAGGAGCAACAGAGGAAGAGGGAGAAACAGGCTCTCTGCTGAGCATGAAGCCTTATGTGGTGCTTAATCCCAGGACCCTGAGATCATGAACTGAGCTGAAGACAGATGCTTAGCCAAATGAGCCTCCTAGGCACACCAACACCTCCAGATTTAAAGTGAGAGGGTAGAAAACAATTCATCATGCTAATGGACCTCAAAAGAAAGCTGGCATGGCAATCCTTATATCAAACAAATTATATTTTAAACCAATGAGTGTAGTAAGAGATGAGGAAGGACACTATATCATAATTAATCTGTCTATCCAACAAGAGGATCCAACAATTATAAATATTTATGCCCCAACATAGAAGCAGCCAATTATATAAGCCAATTAATAGCAAAATGGGGAAAAAAAGCACATTGATAATAATACAACAATAGTAGGAGATTAGAAGAACAAAAACAAACAAACAAAAAAACAAAAACCCTCAATGCAATGGACAGATAATCTAAGCAGAAGATCAACAAGGTAGTAATGACTTTGAATGACAAACTGACCAGCTGGACTTCATAGTTATATTCAGAATATTCCATCTGAATGCAACAAAATACACATTCTTCTCGAATGCACATGGGACATTAGCCAGAACAGATCACATATTGGACCACAAATCAGGTCTCACCCTGTACCAAAAGATTAGGATTATTCCCTGCATATTTTTGGACCACAATACTTTTAAACTGGAACTCAATTACAATGGGAAATTTGTAAAGAACTCAAATATGTGGAGGCTAAAGACCATCCTACTAAAGAATGAAAGGGTCAACCAGGTAATTAAAGAAGAATTATAAAAAAAAAAAAATCATGAGAACAAATGAGAATGAAAATACAAGTGTTCGGAATCTTTGGATGCAACAAAGGCAATCTTAAGAATGGAGTTTACAGCACTACAAGCCTTTTTTAAGAAACAAGAAAAGTACCAAAAACACAACCTAACCCTACACCTAAAGGAGCTGGAGAAAGAACAGGAAATAAAGCTTAAACACAGAAGAAGAAGAAGAGAAACCATAAAGATTAGAGTATAAGTCAATGGAATAAGAACCAAAAGAACAGTAGAACAGATCAACAAAGTTAGAAGGGGCTTCTTTGAAAGAATTAATAAGATTGATTATCCCCTGTCTAGATATATCAAAAATAAAAGGGAAAAGACCCAAATGAATGAAATGAATGAAAGAGGAGAAATCACAACCAACACGAAAGAAATACAAACAATTATAAGAACATATAAGAGCAAGTATATACCAAAAAATTAGACAACTGGAAGAAATGGATACATTCCTAGAGACATATAAACTACCAAAACTGAACCAGGAAGAAATAGAACACCTGAATAGACCCATAACCAGGAAGGAAATTGAAGAAGTAATTAAAATCTCCAAATAAACAAGAGTCCAGGGCCAGATGGCTTCCCAGGGGAATTCTATCAAACATTTAAAGAAGAACTGATACCTCTTTTTCTGAAGCTGTTTCAAAAAATAGAAATGGAAGGAATATTTCCAAACTCTTTTTATAAGACCAGCATTGCTTTGATCCCAAAACCAACCAAAGAACCCACCAAAAAGGAGAATTATAGACCAATATCCCTGATGAACATGAATGGAAAAATTCTGACCAAGATTCTAGCCAATAGGATACAACAGTATATTAAAAGGATTATTCACCAAAACTAAGTGGGATTTATTCCTGGGTTGTAATGCTGGTTCAACATCTGCAAATCAATCAATGTGATATGCTACATAAATTAGAGAAAGGATAAGAACCATATGATCCACTCGATAGAAGCAGAAAAAGCATTTGACAAAGTACAGTATTCTTTCTTTATTAAAACTCTTCAAAGTGTAGGGATAGAAGTTAAATACCTCAATATAATATAAGCCACATATGAAAAACCCACAGCAAATATCATTCTTAATGGGGAAAAACTGAGAGCTCTTCTCTAAGGTCAGGAACGTGGCAGGGATGTCCCCTCTAACCACTGTTGTTCAGCATAGTACTAGAAGCTTTAGCCTCAGCAAACAGACAAGAAAAAGAAATAAAATGCATCCAAATCAGCAAAGAAGCCAAACCCTCACTCTTTGCAGATGACAGGATACTATATGTGGAAAACCCAAAAGACTCCACGCCAAAGCTGCTAGACCTCATACAGGAATTCATTAAAGTAGCTGAATATAAAGTCAATGCACAGAAATCAGTTGCATTGCTAAACACCAACAATGAGAAAGATGAAAGATAAATTAAAAACTGATCCCATATACATTTGCTCCCAAAACCATAAGATATCTAGGAATAAACTAATCAAAGAGGCAAAGGATAGAACATTCATGAAGAAAATTGAAGTCAAAAGAAATTTTTAAAATGTTCTACACTCATAGATTGGAAGAACAAATATTGTGACAATGTCTATGCTACCTAGAGCAATCTGCACATTCAATGTAATCCCTATCAAAATACCAATTTTTCCTGAATAGCTAGAGGAATGTTGAAAAAGAAAACCAAAACTGGGGCATCACAATTCTGGACCTCAAGCTCTATTACTCAGCTGTAATCATCAAAACAGTACGGTACTGGAACAAAAACAGACACATGGATCAGTGGAACACAATAGAGAACACAGAAATGATCCTCAATTCCATGGGCAACTAATCTTCAACAGAGCAGGAAAGAATAGCCAATTGAAGAAAAAAGAGAGTCTCTTCAACAAATGGTGTTGGGAAATTTGGACGGCCACATGCCAAAGAATGAAACTGGACCATTTCTTTACACCATACACAAAAACGGACTCAAAATGGATGAAAGCCCTACATGTGATACAGGAACCCATCAAAATCATAGAGGAGAATATGGGCAGCAATCTCTGTGACCCCAGCTGCAGCCACTTCTTGCTAGACATGTATCCAAAGTTTAGGGAAACAAAGGCAAAAATGAACTATTCGGACTTCATCAAGATAAAAAGCTTTTTCACAGCAAAGTATACAGTCGACAATATCAAAAGGCAACCTGTAGAATGGGAGAAAATATTTCCAAATGACATATCAGATAAAGGGCTATTATCCAAAATATATAAATAACTTATCAAACTCAACACCCAAAGAACAAATAATCCAATCAAGAAATGGGCAGAAGACATGAACAGACATTTCTCCAAAAAGACATCCAAATGGCCAACAGACACATGAAAAAGTGCTCAACATCACTTGGCACCAGAGAAATTCAAATAAAAACCACAATGTGATACCACCTCACACCAGCCAGAATGGCTAAAATTAACAAGTCAGGAAAGTACAAATGTTGACAAGTACAGGGAGAAGGGGGAACCTAATTACCCTGTTGGCAGGAATGCAAGCTAGTACAGCCACTCTGGAAAACAGTATGGAAATACCTCCCAAAGTTGAAAATAGAACTACCCTATGACCCAGCAATTGGACTACTGGGTATTTATCCCAAAGATGAAAATATAGTGATTCTAAGAAACACCTGCACCCCAAAGTTTGTAGCAGTAATATCCACATTAGCCAAACTATTGAAAGATTATTACATACTATCCTCTTTGCCTTGTATACTCTTTGTTTTAAAGCCCATGTTGTCCAATATAAGTATTGATACTCTGGTGTTCTTTTAAGTGTTTCTCCATTTTGCATGTTTCTGTTTTTCATGTTAAGTGTTTATCCATTTTCTCACTTTCACTCTGCTGATGCCATTAGGTCTAAAATGATTCTCTTGTATTCAGCATATAGATTGGTCTTATTTTATTTTTTTATCCACTCAGTCACCCTACAATTGGGGCATTTAGTCCTTTTGCATTCAAAGTAATTATTGATCAATATGTATTTATTGCCATTTTGTTACTTATTTTGTGGTTCTTTTTTGTAGTTTTTCTGATCTTTTTTCTTCTTTTGTTTATTTCATGGCTTGCTGGTTTTCTTTAGTAATATACTTGTATTCCTTTCTCTTTTTCCTTTGCATATCTATTAATGGTTTTTGATTTTTGGTTACCATTATTTTTATATATAACATCTGCATATAGCAGTCTATACTGACTTGATAGCTAGTTGAATTTGGACTATTTTTTTACTCCTCCCTCCCTCCTGCACCACACATATACATACATTTTAGGTATATGATGTAAACATGTAGAGCCTTTTATTTTTGAGTTACATGACTGATTTATTACAGGAATATTTGTTTGTACTCCTTTTCCATTCCCTGCCATTCATAATTGCACTTATGGTCTTTTCCACTCAAAGGGTCCTTTTTAACATTTCTTTTAGATTGGTTTAGTGGCCATGAACTCTTCTACTTCCTGTTTGTCTCAGATATGGTTTATCTCTCTATTCTGAATGACACCCTTAATGAGTAGAGTATTCTTAGCTGCACATTTCACTCTTTCAGCACTTTAAATATATCATGCCACTTTCTTCTAGCCTAGTTTCTGCTGAAAAAATCAGCTGAGAGCCTTAAGTGTTTTCTTTGTAAATAACTTTCTTCTCTTCTTTTGCAGCCTTTAAGATTCTTCTTTATCAGTGCTTTTTGTCATTTTAATAACTATGTGTCTTGGTGTGGACCTCCTTGGGTTGAATTTGTTGAAGGATCTCTGTGCCTCCTGAATCTGGATCTCTATTTCCCTCCCCAGATTTGGAATCTTTTCAGCTATTATTTCTTCAAATACATTTTCTGTTCCTGTTTCTCTCTCTTCTCTTCCTAGGATCCCTATAATTCAAATGTTATTATGCTTGGTTGAGTCAGAATTCTCTAAGTCTATTCTCATTATGCTGTATTTTGTTTGTCTTTCACCTTTTCAGCTTGACTGCTTTCCATTATTCTATAATGTAGGTCACTAATTGGCATCTCATCTTACTGTAGCCTATGATTTGTGCTATCTAGTGTATTTTTTTATCTCATTTATTGAGCTCTGATATTATTTTTTATCTCTTTGTAAGGGTCTCACTGATGTCCTCCACCCTTTTCTTAAGTCCAGTGAGTTTCTTTATGATCATTATATCAAATTCTGTATCAGGCATATTATTTACCTCCATTTTGTTTAGATCTCCTGTGAATTTCTGTGTTTTTGTTTGTTTGCTTGTTTCATTTGGGGCATATTTCTCGGTCTTCTTATTTTGTCAGCCTCTCAGTGTCTGTTTCTGTGTATTAGGAAAGTTAGCTAGGTCTGCTCTTGACAGTAGTGACTTTATAAATAATAATTAGTGGAATGCCCTGCAGTGTAGTGTCCTCTGTTCATCGAAACCTGGCACTTCAGGAGAGTATCCTATGTGTGTTGCTTGTATTCTGCTGTTGTATCTGAGTCATTCTTCCTTTCAATGTAGTTATTTGCATTGATTTTTTGCCTGTTGTGGGCTGTGCTTGCTCTTGGCGGTATTAGTGGGAACTACACAGGCCATCTCTGAGGGGACATGCCCACTAGGGAACTTATGGGTGAGGCAGCAATGTTAGCAAAATTTGCACTGGGCAACTAGCCCTAGACCTGATCTCTAAAGCATAGTTACAGCTGGGGGCTGTGTATGGGTGTGCCAATAGGCACACATCTGGGTGCAGAGCATACTGGTAGCTGGGCAAGGTGTAGCAGATGGGTGAGGTGTGGGGTGGCAACTGTGCACTGGGTGGCTGGGCAGGGTATATATACAGCTTTAATACAATTTGGCCTGAGCCCAAGGCTGAAGCTATGAGCCTTGGAGTGGGTGAGGCTTCAGAAGGAATTCATGGTCTTGATGCACTGCCAGCAGGTTAGGTAGCAAGTATTTATACAGCCCTGTCTCCTTCAGGTGGCCCTATGTTTATGATGGAGGACAGGAGAGGAAAAGGAGCTTGCTAGCTCCTTTCTTCCCTGAGAAGTCCTGCATTCACACCCCAAAATCAGTTTAAACAGACCTGTCTCCTCTTTGCCCCTGGTGTTATGTAAGTTGTCATTTTTATGTTGCATCTCCACACATCTATTCCATTTAAGGGCAATGACCCTGCTATCACTCACCCTCCTGGCTTTCCTAGTGCTGAGTCAGCTGACTTTTAAAGCTCCAGGACCCAACTTTCACTGGTTATACAAACTCATCCCTTTTTTCAAAGTCAAAAGTTATGGGGATTAGACTTATCATGTGTGCTTCCTGGTATGAGGACTGTTTCTTTACCCTTTCTGTTCACAGCACCCTCCCTCCTTTGGGCTGCTTCCTTCCACCTTTCTGACCTTCCTTACCTTTCAGATGCAGCTTCTTCTCTATATTTAGTAGTGGGGTTTGTTCTGCTAATCTCTGGATCACTCTCTGGTCTGTTGACTTGGATGTGGATATCTAATTGTAAACACGGGGTGTGGAGAGCTCAGGATTCTTCTATTCTGCCATCTTCCCAAACAACTAAAAACATTTATCAAGTCTGAACTTTTTTTGAATTCCTTATATATAAACTATTTTTTTCCTCTTGAAACTAGAGCTTAAACATAGAAAAAACTTACCGCTGTGATATTGTTATTTTGCTATTGTCTGGCTTGCTTTCTAAGACACAGATAGATAAGGAAATAGATAGACTTCCTACCAGAATCTTTCTAAGTTTTGTTAAGAGAGTACATGTGTGGGTGTACATGTTTTTACTTTTTCTTGCCAAAGTACTATTGAAGATATTGCAGAGTATATTGTGATAGTTTTAAATTATAATAGCAATGGCCATAAGTGAGTTATGAGATGTCGAAGTAACTCCAGAAGAGAGATACTAAACTATTTGGAAATAATATCATTTGATTTTAAAATGTATTTCCATTTTATGGTTCTAGAAAGCTATAAGAAGAGAGGAACTCAAGAGATATCAGTGTGATATGTCATAAAGCATATTAGGAAATAAAACAAGGCCTTCTTGAATTGGCTAATGGGACATGCAGTTCTGCTTCTTGTCTCTTACATGTCCAATGAAAAAAATAACAAGACAATAGAAAAGTAAAGCAATTTTTTTAAATGAAGCTATACAATGGATATTGTAGTTTTTTTTCATTTCTCACCTTAATTATACCCACTTTGTTCTTAGATATATATTAGATATGGTAATAAATAAAATAATGATAACTGTCAGTTACTGATACCTTTATATTCCACTTTTATTCCTCATAATGATCCTGTTGGTGGCTTTAAGCAAGGTTTGCAATTTGGAAACAGAAACCAAGAGCAATTAAGCAACTAACCTAATCTTGTAAATGCCAGAGCCACTATTCTTATTAAATTATACTTTATTTTTAAACTCATGCTTTTTTAAATAGTAAGATAGACTTTTAAACATTTTATTGTTTAAATTAAAATAGTATTCTTATAAGTCAGTCAGAGAAAGACAAATACCATATGATTTCACTCATATGTGGAATTTAAGAAACAAAGAAACAAAACATAGAGGAAAAACATGGACATAGAGGGGGAAAAGAGAGGTAAATCAGAAAACAGACACTTAACTATAGAGAACAAACTGAGGGTTGCTGGAGCGGAGGTGGGTAAGGGATGGGCTAAATGAGTGATGGGTATTAAGGAGGGCACTTGTGACAAGAACTGGGTGTTATATGTAAGTGATGAATCACTGAATTCTACTCCTGAAATTAATATCACACTGTATATTAACTAACTGAAATTTAAATAAAAACATGAAAAAATAAAGTAATGGTATTAACTTTAAAGGTTTTAAGTACTTGTGTCTTTTATAAATTTATTCATCTAATTTTCACAAATGTACACTTTAATAAGAGATCTATAAATCAGGCAATGTAAGTCCAACCAATTAAAATTAGAATCCTCAATTATTAAGCTTCAATATAATGGTATGCTCCTCTGGTCTTTGTAGACGTGATATCTATTCTCTAGGATTTAATTCCATCAAAAGTAATATAATATATAAATAAATAGCCCATAAAAGTAATTCTTAATCTTAGATTTTTAGTCAAAATATAATACAAGAAAGGCAGAAATCTCATCTTTTAATATTATTTATTTATTTATTTATTTTTAAAGATTGTATTTATTTATTTAACAGACAGAGATCACAAGTAGGCAGAGAGGCAGGCAGAGAGAAAGGAGGAAGAAGGCTCCCTGCAGAGCAGAGAGCCCGATGTGGGGCTCTATCCCAGGACCCTGGGATCATGACCTGAGCCAAAGGCAGAGGCTTTAACCCACTGAGCAACCCAGGCACCCCTAATATTATTTATTTTTAAAGTACTATTAATCACTCATGCAGAGAATGGTACACATATTTAACATTTCTAAGAGGTTAAACTTTTCAACTGCTTTGTTCAATTTTTTTTTAGAATTCTGAAGAAACATACTTTAACGTTAATACCATTAACATTATTAATTACATTTAAGCTTTATTTATTGTGAGTAAACAACATATCTAAAGTGTAACATAAGGCTATCTTGCCTCCACATATATCTCATGACAAAAGATTTTGTAAAAGAGCAGCTATAAGAATAAATATTCTATTATGCAGAAAGAATCCAGAAATTATAATAAAAATATCACTAATGATGTGAGCACATTTAAATTTGGAAGAATAGTAAAGATAAAATGATGTGCAAAAGAGAAGGGAATGCTGATTTGGACATTGTTTCTTAAAACTGCTGAAAGGCATAAAAAAATTGAATTATTTAAAAATATATGATTTTATGTCAAAATTAAAAACAATGAAAGAAATAAGAAACAAAATAAGAAAAAAGAACAGATGCTTTTTAAATAACCATATTAACAGGAAAATAGAAACTCTACACAAAAGCAAAGCATGATGGAAAGCACACACATAAGCATAGAGAATTGATAACCCCAGTGTAAGAAAGAGTTTGATCCCCTAGAATGAAACTCTTTGACATGTCAAGTAGAAAATATAAAAAGTTGGAAAGGAGACAAATAAAACCACAGAAATTCCACATAGGACACAAAAGACATTTAAATCATCAACCAATTGTTTAATCCAGACATATATACATGCATTTCTAAAAATATATATGATTAATATTTGCTGAACATTTTTATAAGCATCACTGTGATAGGATTTTCATAGTCCTAGACTGGTGCAGTTTTAGGTTCATTATGTGGGTGATGTCACCATAAAATCACTATAATTTAAGATGAGATTCTATAAGGTCTACACCATAAGACAAAAAGCGATTACCTTGACAAGAATCCAGCTTTCTAACAGCCTGAAGTCTTGAAAGGGATCAGTTCAATCTCTGTAAATAGATCACAGCACTCATTGTTTGCTAGTGTTTTTCTTTAATTAACTTGTAAATTTAAGAGAAGGAATGAGAAACCAGAAAGTTGTTAACATTATTTTCTTATTGTTGTACATATTGGCAAATATTCCTAGAAAATGAGGCATTCAGGAATGACTGGCCACTTGGCAAGCAGAAAAAAAGAAGAAACAGAGAGAGTCACCAAATGCCAGGACTTAAAGTGTTACATCATAAAATGTTTCTCAATTCCAAATGGTAAAAGATAAACTAAGAAAGCACTTGGACAACTTAAAAGAAAATAAATAAACTCAGTCTCAAGCAAGAACTACTTCAAGATTATATCCACTAAAGTTCTTAAGACAAAAAAAATCCTCTGAATCCACTAATGCTGTCTCAGCTAAATCCTTTCAGTTACATAAAATGTCTGAGGAGAGACTAAGTTAGGAGGCCTCTCATGGAAGCTTTTTATGCTCAACATAGCTGCCTTCAAGCTCAGAGTGAAAGGAAAATCTCATGAAGATTTATTGGTGTTCTTATTGGTACATTGTAGTAGCTTGAAATCAAATAGATAAAAAGTTCACTATCTTTTTGTATAAATAAATAAATAAATAAATAAATAATTTGTACTATCAAGAGAACCAACAACTTTGACTAAAAGAGACTATGACTTAAAAAATCTGGTATGGCCCTTGGGCACTCAGATCTCCTACAGACAGGAAGCAGTATGAGAAAGCTCTTCTGCTCCCAGAGAAAGAGTACTCCCTTTTTTTTTCTTGAGATATGGCCTATGGAAACATCAAAGAAAGTACATTCAAGGACCATGAAAAACATTAGACTGAAAAGATTTGCTCCAGGATCAAGGACAAAGAAGGAGAAGGAGGAAAAAGGAGGAGGAGGTGAGGAGGTGAAGGAGAAGGAAACTCTTCCCCTTTGAAAATTGGGACACGCACGCGCGCGCACACACACACACACACACACACACACATATATATAATATACATACACATAATAATTCTGGTGATGTGATTAATGGGATGTTTAGCTGTTTTGGGAGAGGGTGACCTTTCTGCATGTGATAAGCAAATATTTTGTAGCCAAAAATATGAACTTTGGAAACTGAATTATGATTCCATTTAACTCCTATTCCTAGGTAGGGCTTTTCTGTAGGAGAAACACTTTTCACCCAATTTGATATCAGGCATGGCCATATAACTTGCTATGTGAAAGAAAGTGATGTAAGCCTTTTGGGAGTGGAAGTTTTAAGTTTTAAGGCACAATCAAGTGACTGTCTTTTTTTTTCTTTTTTCTTTTTTTTTTTCTTTTTCTTGTGCTGAAGTCTGGATTTTTTATATATATATATATATATATATATATATATATATATATATATATATTTTTTTTTTTTTTTTTTTTAACCTGGATTCTGGCAGGATGAAGAAGAGCCATGGATCCACTGAAAGCTGAAATGAAATATGGGAATGATGTAGAGCTTCCCTGCCATGTTAGACAAAAGCTAGTTTCCAACTGAGGATAATTTTTGTTTATCTTATACTTCTGCCTTATCTTGCTTCCCCAACTCCACTCCCATTTTATTTGAGGGCATTGACTAAATAAATCCTTTGAGCTAGTGATAAGGAAAATCTGTAATCTGAGGTGGCTGACCAATCCAGCAGGAGAATCTCAGGCACAGACCCAGGGCCATTTCAGGCTTTTCCCTAGCCCCACTGGCCACTGCTGCAAGAGTGGCACAGAAAGGAAAGTACAAATGTGTATACCCCTTTGTCTGTGCTTGGGGCTCAGACCTTGAGAGATTACTCTCTTCTAGGCTTGCTAGCATGAAATAAATCTCTGATCCTACAAGGTCTCCAAGTGCCACTTGGTTTTCTGGGCCAGGATCCAGTCTACATCACATAACATTTGGTTCTCTGACCAGGAAACTTAACCATGCTGGCCCATGTTGCCGCCAGTTTGGGGGCCACAGAGGGGCAGTGATGGAACAAGGGATCATAACAGAGAAGGCGTGCCCTGCCTAATATATGGCAGTCTCCCACCAGGTCACCTCAGATTGTCCCCGCTCCACTGTTCCAGCTGGATTCAAAGGAGACTTGGTAGGAGAGGACCTGGTTCTGACATTGGATTCCAGTAAGGTTTGGGGCCCCAGGACCAGTCAGATGCACCCCTCAGGGTGGAAGCAGAAGATTGATCATCTCCCAGAGACTTCCAAGGTCTCATAGGTAGGGCCTCCCAGAGAGGGAGAAACCCCCAAAAGGGGGATCAGAAAGGAATTTCCAAAAGGAATTCCACAGATATGGCCTCCCAGAGAGGGAGGTCCCTCAGGTTAAGAATACCCAAAAAGTGGGGACAGAAAGGAACTTCCAAAAGGAATTCCACAGGTCATGGCTTCCCAAAGAGGGGGAAGAACTGTAATAACTTCAGTGTGAATGCATGAATGAATGTGCAGTTTGACCTGGTTTATGAGGCCAACTGATCCTGTGAATCCATGGTCTTAGAGACTACAGAGTCTGAGTGGGCCCCAACCTGTTTCTGTGGTGACCTTATAAGGTCTAAGGCAAGCCCCTTTGACTTTTTTTTTTTTTAAGATTGTATTTATTTATTTGACAGAGAGAGATCATAAGTAGGCAGAGAGGTAGAGGGGAAAGCATGCTCCCCGCTGAGCAGAGGGCCTGATCCCAGGACCCTGAGATTATGACCTGAGCAGAAGGCAGAGGCTTAACCCACTGAGCCACCCAAGTGTCCCTCCCCTTAGACTTTTCATAAGAGGTTTATAAGGACTTGCTATGGCTAAGAGACGCCCGTCTCCTCCTGGAGGGTGGACAGACAGATATCTCATTGGTGTCTTCTCTGGAGGGGCACCCACACTTTGTCTGTCTCTGTGCCACCACACATGGGAGCATCACTAGGGGATCAAGGCAGAGTAAACCTACAGTCCTAGACTGTATGATCAAAATTTCAGACAGGAGTTTAGAAGACTATGGAGTTAAGATGCATCCTGGCAAATCGAAAACCCTATGCAAGTTAGAATGGCCCATCTTTAATGTTAGAGGGCCTTCAGAAGGGACACTGCATGTCCCAACAGTTCATTGGGTGTGACAAATTGTAACAGGGGAGCTAGGACACCCTGACCAGTGCAATTTGCTTGCAATAGGCAGGGACAGGCCAGGGTCTTAATTGCCTCATCCAAGTGGCCCAAAAAGACCAACAGAAGCCCCATCTTTCACAGATCCTATTCAGAGATCCCAAGGCTAAACTGATCCTGCCCCCTCCGCATACACCCCCAAAGTCCTCTACACCCGGCCCCCCTCCAGTTCCAGACACCGCACTGCCATCAGTTTCCCCAGCACCCCAGGCCCAGAGGACCCACTTTCTCCAGGACCAGCAACCAGGATGTGCCCCAGGCCAGGCCAAGCACCCTCCAAATGCCAGTATAAGAAAAGCAAGAACCTGAGAGGCACAATAAAGACAGGACGGTCCAGCCCAGCCAATCCACAACGTATTATCAACCTTTCTCTACCACTGGCCCCCTCAACTGGACACAGGAGCCCACCTGTTCATTCTGGGAAAGAGTTTTCAGAGTGGCCCTGTTGGGAGGTCTATAAGGCAGAGAGACCCCAACCACCAAAAGGGGGAAACCCCAAGCCCCCCTGGCCAGGGATCATTGGGCCTACTATTAAAAAAGGGGGAGGATAAAAAAAAAAAAAAATAAAGTATGTCCCAACCAGGAAAAGGCTCAAAAGCCCAGCCACTGTAAGGAAAAACCCTGAAAAGGGGACCTTACGGGCTTTGTGGAAATAGACTCAGACTGAAGGGGACTGGGCTCTCTTTTTCTTGGCCCCCATGAGCCCACAGTCAGAATAAAAATAGGAAGCCAACCAGTGACTTTCATGGTTCATACTGGGGCTGAGCACTCTGTTGTAAACTCCCCAGTGGACCCTTTCAGCAAAAGGACTGTGACCATCATTGGGGCTACCACAACATGGGCAATACAACAGCCCTTTCGCCAGGCTAGTTAGTATAAACTCAAGGGCCACAAGGTCCAACAGGAATTCCTTTAACTACCTGATTGCCTCATCCCTCTGCTGGGCCGAGATGTACTCTCTAAGCTTGGGGCTCAAATAAATTTTGAGCCCACTGGGTATACCAGCCTCCAATTAAACCAAAGGGGCTCCTGGTACTATGAATTATCAAACAAAAAAAAAAAAAAAAAAAAATGAGGGCTATTCCACACTCAGGCCCAGCCAAATGACCCGCCAGAGTTCAGGCTCACCTTCAGTATGGACTAGGACAACCCACCTGAACTAGCCCAGAATCAGGCACCTACCATTTTTAAACTGATCCTGGGAGCCCAACCCCAGAGGCAAAAACAATACGCTCTCCAACAAAAAGCTAAAATCTGGGCAGATTTTTAAACATCTGCCAGACTTAAAAAAGACTTTAAAAACAACTTTAAAAAGTACCAGTTGGCCTGAAATACCCCACTCCTGCCAGTTAAGAAGCCAGGACCAGTCCAAGACCTACAGGCCATCAACAAGGTAGCCATTTCCCTGCACCCAAAGCTCCCAAATCCATGCACCCTCTTCCAATACGTAGATGACCTCCTCCTCACCAGTGACTGCACAAAAGGCACAAAGCCTTCTAACAGCTCCTCTCAGACTCAGAATACAGGAGTCTCCATGGCAAAAGGCACAAATCTGTCAACAACAGGTATGTTATCTTAGTTTCCTCTTTATCCAATGTAGGGAAAACGAACTAGGGCCGGGGGGGGGGGGGAGTCATCATCTACTTGCCACACCCCAGACAAAGAGGGGCCTATAAGAATTCCTGGGGGCTACAGGATTCTGCTGCATCTGGATTCCTGAGTTCTGGGCAATAGCAAGACCCCTCTATAAACACTTGGGGGACTAAATCGAGAACTCCCTGCTTAGACTAAAAAAGCAGAAGTCGCCTTCACAGAGATAAAAGCTGCCCTGAGGTGGGCCCCAGCCCTGGGCCTACAAAAAAAAAAAAAAAAAAAAAAACCTTTCAATCTCTTTGTACATGAAAAAAATAGCCCCATGGTACTCACCCAGACTGCTGGGCCCTGACAACAGCCAGTTACATAGCTGTAAAAGAGACTGGGCTCCATGGTAGCAGGATGGCTACTGTGCCTCAAGGCATTAGCAGCCACTGTTCTCCTCATCAAGGAGACAGAAAAGAACTTAATGTCAAGGTCCCTCATGCAGTTAGTACCCTCATGAACACACAAGGGCACCGCTTCCTTTCCAACTCTCAGCTAGCATAATACCAAGGGCTCCTCTGCAAGAATCCATGGATCACCCTTAGAACAGTAAGGACATTTAACCCAGCAACCTTTCTCCCCAAGAAAGAGGGAGAACCAGACCATAACTGCTCCAAAGTAACTGATAAAGTCTATATGAGCCATCCAGACTTATGGGATCAAGCCATAAAAAATCCAGAGCTCACACTGTTCAACGATGGCAGAAGTTACCTACAAGAAGGTGCCCAAAAGGGGTGCCTGGGTGGCTCAGTGGGTTAAGCCTCTGCCTTGGGCTCAGGTCATGATCTCAGGGTCCTGGGATGGAGCCCCACATCGGTATCTCTGCTCATTGGGGAGCCTTCTTCCTCCTCTCTCTCTGCCTGCCTCTTTGCCTACTTGTGATCTCTCTCTCTGTGTCAAATAAATAAAATCTTAAAAAAAATAAAAGGTGCTGAAAAGTTGTGTTATGCAGTGACCACAACCTCCAAGGTCCTAGAAGGCAAGGCATTACCAGCTGGATGGTCAGCACAAAGGGCTGAACTATATGCCTTAGTCCGAGCCTGAGCCCTCAGGGAAGGCAAACAGGTCAACATCCACATTGACTTTCGGCATGCTTTTGCTACTGGGCATATACAGGGAGCCAGCTACAAGGAGAGGGGTCTTCTAACTGCTGTATAAAAGGCTAACAAAAACAAAGTTGAGATACAAAAACTCCTTGAAGCTGTCTGACTTGGAAAGGAAATAGCAATACTACACTGTAAGGGACACCAGAAAGGAGAAAACCCCATAGCACAGGGAAATTGTCTGCCAGATAAGGATGCCAAAACCATAGCCAGTAAGGACATGGACAGAGCCCATTTCTTCACCATGGCCCTGACACCCCCAGAAGAAGTCCCTCTGCCCAATTACACTAAAAAGAAAAAAAAAAAAAAAGGGCCATGGATGAGGGGGCCACCCTGACTTAAAAAAAAAAAAAAATGGTAAGAGATGCCAGACAGGCTCATCTTCATCCCAACAACAACAGGAAGGCATCCAGTCAAGAAATACCACCAATTCACCCACCTGGGAAAAACTGCATTAGAGGCCCTCCTCAAAAAGCACTCCTACATCAGCCAGCTGCCAGCACTATGCCAAGCAACCAGTGAGCAATGAATAACACATGCTAATATTAATGTTCAGCCTGCACCATAGTCTCCACCAGGTGTCCAGAGGATGGGAGTAACCCCTGTCAAAACTCTAGAAATAGACTTCACAGACATGCAGGTGAGCAGGGGGTTCAGATATCTCCTAGTGATAATGTACCTATTCTCTGGATGGGTCAAGGCCTTCCTGACCAGGATGGAGCAAAGCTGGGAAGTAGCCAGAATCCTCTTGTGGGAGATCGTGCCCCAGTTCAGCCTGCCAATAACAATCCATAAATACAATGGGCCTGAATTTGTAGTAGATATAGTACAGGTCCTGACCAAGTCTTGAAATATCACCTGGAGGCTCCACACCGCCTACCCACCCCAAAGCTCAGGGAAAGTAGAGAAGTAGAGCAAATGAATCACAACTGTAAGAGTAACTTTAGCAAAGTTTTGTTAGGAGACTAACCTCCCATGGCCAGATCTGCTATCCCTGGACTTCCTGCGTGACCACCGCACAGCCAGGATGCTAGATTACTCCACTTTCAAATTAGTGTATGGACAGCCTCCCCTCTGCTTGGGGAGCCTTCCAGGAAACTTATATCAGATTGTGGATTAAAAAAAAATTGTAAAACAACTTCAGGCCCTGGAGGCCCCCCTAAATAAATTACAAAGATATACCATTAAGATGGCTCCAATCTCCTTAGGGTCCCAGGTGCACTCCTTCCAGGCAGGAGACTGAATCTGGGTCAAAAATTGGAAAAGGAACCCCCTCAAACCACAGTGGACAGGGCCTCACACGTTGTTCTAGCCACACCCACTGTCCTTAAGGTCTCTGGTGTCACCCCGTGGATTCACCACTCCAGAGTAAAAATAAAAAAATAAAAAATAAAAATCACTGGGACAAGAAGCCACATCAGTGTAAAGTCCAGCCAAACCCACAGACATGCTCCGACTTTGCCTGCCATGAGACCCCATCAACTAATGGACACCTGCTCTCACCAGCACAATATCTCTCATCCTAGGGGTCAGACTCTGTTGCCTCTTCTGACTGGACTTTAACTCAGAGACTTGCTATTAATTCCATTTATTGGATGGACTTGGGTGTTTTACTGCCCTTATTTGTCCACAGGTTTTATCTGCTATCTGGCTAGCCACAATGGCTCCCTCTAACTAAGGTTGTGGCCCCCACTTTTGTTGGCCCTCTGCTGTCGACTCCTAAGGACATTAAACTATGGTTTTCCTGACCCCATTCAGTCCTGGTCTTCTCCTACCTGGTGTGCTGCTCCTCTTCACTGCTTTTAGCTTGCCTCACCCCTCAGCGGGCCATGGTGAGGGGGGGAGGGTAGCAGGGCGAGGCACCCCACACAATCAATCATGCATTCCTTTCAGTCTCTTACCCCAACTTTCAGTTCTCCCTGGAAGTGATGCTCCACTTATATGAAAACCTCTTACCTACCCCTGATGCTCCCCCATGGCTGCTCCCCTTCTTGTGAGCCTGTTGGTCATGTCAGGAGCTGCCCTTGGCACCACCGGCCTAGGGATATCACAGGCTCAGTAACAGGGGCTAACTCAACAACTCACAGAGGAATTTTCCACCTTCACTCAGTCAGCCCTGGCCCTGCAGCTCCAGCTGGATTCGCTGGCTTCAGTAGTCCTCCAAAACAGGTGCGGACTGGACTTAACAGCCGCACAAGGGGAACTCTGCCTCTTCTTACAGGAAAAATGTTGTTTCTGTGCTAAGAAGTTGGGGGTAGTCAAGAAACTCTGACCCAATTGCAGGAATAAGTGACCATGGTGGGAGGCACTCCAGCAGGCGACTTTATGAGATTCCCTCTCATAATAGTTCCCTTGTTTTGCCCCCATCATTGGCCTACTCCTTATGCTTCTCTTCACAGTAGCATTTGGTCCTTGTATTTTTAATGTTCTCACCATGTTTATTACTCCTCACGTTGCAAAGGTCAGACTCCAGTTGCTCCTCACTCACTATCGCCCCATAAATAATAAAAATGATGTCCTCTAAACCAGGTGTTTAAAGGGACATCAAAGTGGGGAATGATAAGGAAAATCTGTGTTCTGATGTGACTGACCCATCCAGCAGGGGGAATCCCAGTCCTGGTCCAATGGCCATTCCAGGCTTTCCCCTAGGCCCACCGACCACGGCTGCAAGAATGGCACAGAAAGGGAAGTACAAGTGTCTAAGATACCTGCTTTGTCTGTGCTCAGGGCTCAGACCTTGAGAGATTACTCTCTTCTGGGCCTGCTAGCCTGAAATAAATCTCGGATCCTCCAAGGTCTCTGAGTGCCTTTTTTTTTGGCCAGGATCCAGTCTGTTTTCTGTAACACTAGAATCCCCATGTGAGGTTTTTCTTTTAGTAACTTGACCTAAGCAGTAGGTATCAGAAACAGACTCTCAGAAAGTGATTCTAGAATTAGATAAAAGTTCCTTAACTATATTCATATATTGTGGGGTTATGACTTATTTAAAAGTTGACTGACATTGTTTCTACCAATTGTACCAATTTGAAGGGATTCAAATGTGGAATTATTGTAGGGAATGAGATATTTCTTTTTGGATACCATTTAAGTGTTACATTTCAATTTTCTTTAGAGTCATACACACACATTATGGTCTTAAAGAATAACTATCAGTACTTTTGTTGATAAAGCTGACCATAGAGGTTGCCTTACTAGCCTCATATAAAAGTAACAACAGTAATAAAAATAATGAGTATTCACTATTACCATATACCAAACATGTTGTAAACATTATCTCTTTTAAAAGTCATAGCAGTCTTACAAGTTAAGTAATTATGAGAGGAAACATATATGTATAGATCTAGATATTACTTTTTTTAAGTTAGAGGGTATTTTCCTAGGTTCAGACCAAAAGCTAATACAAAAAAAAAAAATAATAAATTATTCCCTCCAGGAAATTAAAATACATGCACATTACACTAATCAAGATTATGAGTTGTTTTGTTTCAACATAATAAATTCTGTCTATCCACCCCTCATTCTATCTCCCTCTATCTTGTGTTTGTTTGTATATTCCATCCAACCATTCATCCATCCATTCATTCTCTACCTGCTTACCTATCTTCACCAGAAACTGTATTTATATAAACTTGATCTCCTCAGAAAAGTAGTTTTTAATTCCAGCATAATGTTCTGATTTATAAAAATAGTGTGGGGCTTCTATCTTTGTTTTCTGATGCTCAGCAAAATCTAGCAAGTTCAATTACATGACCTGTTACAAAGAACAGTCATTTGGTTGTTCAAATTACTGAGGTTAATGAGACTCTTTTCTTACCTCTTTGTCGTCTCCAGATTTTCAGTTCAGATTAAGCTGGTTAAATCAATTTAACTCAGCTTTGCAGATAGAAACATAAATGTATAAAAAAACAGACAACAGTAAGTCAGTCAGAAAGAACAGAAGTGCAAAAGCCCTAAAGAAAGGAGCCAAGTGGTGGTGCTGAAAACCTCATCAAAGAAGGAAAGAGGGTATGAGACTGAGAGATAGGCAGAGCCCACGGAGGTGGAGGCTTGTATACCCTGATAAGTATTTCAGAGTTCCTCTGATTATGACAGGAAGTCAATGGAAGGTCTATGAAGGATGAGAGTGACAGGTCTTAATTTATGTTTTAAAAGGATGAACAACCACGTTAACTGTTATTGATTACCTCAGTAAAATGTTCACGGAGAATTCCATGTGGTGAGAGAGATAACTGCTTATCTAAACAAGAAATGAGTGTGTAGCTGGAGAGCAGTGTAGGAATCAAATGAGGGTTTTCTTTTGTTTTGTTGTGATTACTGGTGGTGATATTTTAAGATGGGAGTCTTATAGTTGCTTTATGCAATAACAGATGAGAGGCAAAGCTGTGTAGTTTCCTAGGTCATGTAGAGTCTCAAGCTATATAGCCTGGGCTCAAATCTTGGCTTAATTTTCTTATGTGTAAAATGGGTTTGATAATACTAAATTACAGAATTAAATGAGTCAAGACATGTGTAAAACACTGAAAATTGTTCCTTATGCATTGTAAATACTACATTATTAGTTATGCAAAAGGAAAGTTTTTGACATAGAAGACACAGATTTAAAAAAGCCAGAGAAAATTAATTGAATAGGATACAAAAGATGGGTATTAATGCCCAGTTAAAGATTTGAAATTAGGTTGAAACAGAAAAAGCTATCCATTTTAACAGGAAGAAAATCAAAGTGTGTGTGATATAGGTGGATTCTCTCTTGTTTGAGAGATAATTTATGAGGGGGAAAAGCTCCTGTCTTATATTTGGGCATTTATGATGTATATCTTTCCGTAGAGTGGAGCTATTTGATTTATTCAGGGCATCTTTATTTAGATGACAAAACTAAAATAAAATATTTATTAACTTTATATGTTTATACTGGTCTTATTCCAAAATATTTCTTTCTGCTATTTTTTTAAAAGTAAAGCACATGTCTAAAACGTCCTTTGTAAAAAAGTGAAGTAGGCTAATTTTATCAATTTGCTAATTTTCCATCTGTTTTTCAACATAGTACAAATAATTATTGAAATAAACAGATTAATAATTGTGTATGGGCACTCAGCCCTTAAAGGATGAAATCTTTATATTTGAATTTCTTAAGTAAGAAGAAAATGATGTCAAAACCAACTTATTTTCCTTATCAGTTACCTCAAAACATCCAGAGATTCACAATTAAATTTTTAGCAAAGCACTTCTCACTGTGTTTTTTTTTCACACACAACTTTAAGAATACAATGAAATCATGATTAAATATACCAGTTCATTTAATACTAAATTTTTTTATTGATATTTGTATTTTGCTGTGGCAATCAAAGTTAGACATGCTTCCTTTCAAACACCTGAATCAGCACTTGACTCATGCCATTATGGTTAGATAGTATTTTCAAGTTGAGCAAAGACATCAAGTATTAGACAATAAAATAAGAGTGGGATATTTTGAAATTTAATGTCAATAATTATAGTTACTTTTATGTAGGCCATCACCTATGATTTACAAGGTAATTATTTCAAAGCCTATCTGAGGAGGTTGTTGTGAACATTAAAAGAAAAGAAAAGCTGTGTTTCTAGCACCAGGTCTGCTCAGAGAATTAGCATGTGATATGAAGACAGAGAAATCTCTAGATTTCTCATGATTTATTTGGGTTCATTAGCAGTTTGTTATTCAAGATGCTTATAGAAAAGAAAAACATTGCAAAAGCATACTAGACTATATGATTATTATATATTGCTCAAAAACATGCTTGTTAAAAATAAAAATGTAGAGCCTACCCTAAGCAATTCTATTATTAGTGCTCAAAAGCAAAGACAAAAATGAAATACTGATTAATATATTATTTGTTGTAAAAAGGAAAAAAAATAAAATCACCTTAGTACATAAACTAGTGTGAAAAACAAACTGCTGGTTTATTTTTAAACTAGAAGTGTTACAGTTGAACTTACCTTATATAACTTTTTATTAGTATTGTCTAGTGCAGTAGTTAGTGGACTTTCACTCTCAAGTATGAGTTAGTAAATTTTGTAAATTTGGGGGCTATATGGTCTCTGATACTACTACTCCATCTGTGGTTGCACTGTTAAAGCAGCCATGAGCAACACGCAAGTGAAATGGCATGGCTGTATTCCAGTAAAATTTTGTTTACAAAATGAGGCAGAAAGCCAGCCATAGTTTGCCTACTCAAATCTATTAGAATTTGAGAATGGATAAGTAATTTAGAAAACTTAATTACAATGCTTTTAAGAATCTAAAAGAAAATAATACCATTCAAGCTATTAGGACAAATAGGACATTATAAATGTAACTATATATAGATATAATTGTAGATCTGGCTATAATTATAGATTAAGATGTTAATGCCAATATTATGTTGCAGACTATGGGGGTAAGGGGAATTCTTTTACTTATTTTATATACATTTTTTTTTGTTTCTTTTGCTACACCTGATACCATCATATAATTTCCAAAATAATTATACTATGGGTAAAAATTTTGAGGCTTGCCATCCTGAAATGTAATTATACAAATACTTAACTAGGAAACAAATAGATACTCACTCACAATCACACACACACATGTACTTCAATTAAATCAAATATATCTATCTTACTACTTGTCTTTCAACTCTTTTAAACATTCTGTCAGCCAAGTCAGTCCTAAGAAGAAAGTATATAGCAATACAGGCCTTTCTCAAGAAACAAAAAAAAGTCTCAAATAGATAACCTAAGTTTCACCTAGAGGAGCTGGAGAAAGGATAGGAAATAAAGCCTAAACCCAGCAGAAGAATAGAAATCATAAAGATTAGAGCAGAAATCAATGAAATAGGAACCAAAAGAACAGTAGAACAGATCAACAAAACAAGGTGCTGCTTCTTTAAAAGAATTAATAAGATCAATAAACCCCTGGTCAGAGTTATCAAAAATAAAAGAGAAAGGACCCAAATTGGTGAAATCATGAATGAGAGAGGAGAGATCACAACCAACACCAAAGAAATACAATTATAAGACCATATTATAGGCAATGATATGCAAACAAATTAGACAATCTGGAAGAAATGGATACATTCCTAGAGATGTATAAACCACCAAAATTGAACCAGGAAGAAATAGAAAACCCAAACAGATCCATAACCAGGAAGGAAATTGAATCAATAATTAAAATCTCCTAACAAACAAGAGTCCAGGGCTGGATGGCTTTCCAGAGGAATTCTACCAAACATTTAAAGATAATTAATACCTCTTTTTCTGACGCTGTTTCAAAAAATAGAAATGGAATGAAAATTTCCAAACTCTTTCTATGAGGCCAACATTACCTTGATCTCAAAACCAGACAAAGAACCCACCAAAAAAGAACTATAGATCAATATCCTTTATGAACATGAATGGAAAAATCCTCACCAAGATACTAGCCAGTAGGATCCAACAGTACATTAAAAGGATTATTCACCACAACCAAGTGGGATTTATTCCTGAGCTGCAGGGTTGGTTCAACATCTGCAAATCAACCAATGTGATATGCCACATAAGTTAAAGAAAAAACAAGAACCATGCAATCCCATATGCAGAAAAAGCATTTAACAAAGTATATCATTCTTTCTTGATTAAAACTCTTCAAAGTGTAGGGATAGAAGTTAGATACCTTAATATCATAAAAGCCATATATTAAAAGCCCACAGTGAATATCATTCTCAATGGGAATAAACTGAGAGCTTTTCACTAAAGTCAGGAACATGATAGGGATGTTCACTCTCACTGTTGCTGTTCATCATAGTACTAGAAGTCCTAGCCTCAGCAATCAGACAACAAAAAGAAATAAAAAGCATCTGAATTGGAAAATAAGTCAAACTCTTACTTTTTGGAGGTGACACAATCCTCTATGTGAAAAAACCAGAGACTATACCCCAAATTGCTAGAACTCATACAGAAATTCAGAAGTGGCTGAATATAAAATCAATGCACAGAAATCAGTTGCATTGCTATACACCAACAATGAGACAGAAGAAAAAGAAATTAGGGAGTTTATCCCATTTGCAATTGCACCCAAAGCCATAAGATACATAGGAATAAACCTAACCAAAGAAGCAGAGGATCTGTATTCAGAAAACTATAGAATACTCATGGAAGAAATTGAGGAAGCCACAAAGAAATGGGAAAACATTCCACGCTCATGGATTGGAAGAACAAATATTGTGAAAATGTCTATCCTACCCAGAGCAATCTACACAGTCAATGCAATCCCTATCAGAATACCACCAACTTTTTTTTCACAAAACTGGAACAAATAATCCTAAAATTTTTGTCAACCCGGAAAAGACCCCAGGGGTTATTGAAAAAGAAAACCAAAACTGGAGCATCACAATCCCTGGACTTGAAGATCTATTACAAAGCTGTAATCATCAAGACAGTATAGTACTGGCACAAAAACAGATCAATGGAACATAATAGAGAACCCAGATATGGACCTTCAACTCTATGGGAAACTAATCTTTAATAAAGCAGGAAATAATAGCCACTTGAAAGAAAAAAAAAAAAAGTCCCAGAGAACAAGTAATCCAATCAAGAAATGGGCAGAAGACATGAACAGACACTTATCAATATAAGACATCCAAATGGCGAACAGATAAATGAAAAAGTGCTCAACATTACTCAGCATCAGGGAAATACAAATTAAAACCACAATGAGATATCACCTCACATCATTTAGAATGATTAAAATTAACAAGTCAGGAAATGACAGATGGTGTTGAGTATGTGGAGAAAGGGGAACCCTATTACCCTGTTGGTGGCACTACAAGCTGGTACAGCCACTCTGGAAAACAGCATGGAGTTTCCTCAAAAAGTTGAAAATAGAGACACTGTATGACCCAGTAATTGCACTACTGGGTTTTTACCTCAAGGATTCAAATGTTAGTGATCTGAAGGGATACCTGCACCCCAATGTTTATGGCAGTAATGTTCACAAAAGCCAAAGTGTGGAAAGAGCAAAGATGTCCATGGAGATATGAATGAATAAAGAATAGTTGTATATATACAGTGGAATAGTACTCAGCCATCAGAAAATGAGATCTTGCCATTTGTAATGATGTGGAAGGAACTAGAGGGTATTATGGTAAGAGAAGTAAATCAATCAGAGAAAGACAATTATCATACAATCTCACTCATGTGGAATTTAAGAAACAAAACAAAGGATCATAGGGGAAGAAGGAAAAATATAAAACAAGATTTAAAAAGTGAGGGAGTCAAACCATAAGAGACTCTTATTCACAGGAAAAAACTGAGGGTTATTGAGGGGGGTGGTGGGAGGGTGGGGTAACGGGGGGATGGGCATTAAGGAAAGCATATGATGTAATGAGCACTGGGCATTATATGAGACTGATGAATCACTGACTATCCCTGACTATCTCTGAAACTAAAAATACATTATATGTTGATTAATTGAATTTAAATAATAAAAAAGAATGCACAGGTCTCCTAAACAATAAAATGACAACTCCAATTAAAAAAAAAAAAAAGGAAGAAAGAAGAAAGAAAGAAAGAAAGAAAGAAAAGAAAGAAAGAAGGAAGGAAGGAAGAAAAAGAAAGAAAGAAAGAAAGAAAGAAAGAAAGAAAGAAAGAAAGAAAGAAAACCTAAAATCTTGTGGGCTCCTGGTTGGCTCAGTTGGTTAAGTGTCTGCCTTCAGCTCAGGTCATGATCCCAGGGTCCTGGGATTGAGTCCCACATCAGGCTCCCTGCTCAGCAGGCAGTCTGCTTCTCCCTCAACACCTCCACCCCTGCCCCCTACTTGTGCTCTCTCTTTCTTAAATGAATAAATAAAAATCTTTTTAAAAAATGAAAAAAAAAAAAACACTTGCTGCCATATTTGCTGCTATGTTTAGCAAAGAATTCAAATGCTTTCTTAAGAAAAAGGAATTAAATGTTATATAACAAATTCAGATCTACATTTAGCTATTCTACATTAATTACTTTTCTATGTTTCTAAAGTTTTTAAAGAAAAACAGTCTATGTAATATTATAGATATCATAGATATCAGCATCGGGTGATTATTGCAGATTCTGGTCTCTGTCTGGACTTCCCTCTTGTGCCTGTGCTAAGGAAACTGGATAAGTCCCCACCAGGTGGAGTCTGAGGTCATAAGCCCTTCAATCTGAGTGGACAATGCCCAGAAAGAAAACTTCCAAACATTGTTTAGCAAATACTGCTTCCAGGAGTTTTATTTCTCATATGTAATATATCAAATGAGGTGGAAAATTCACAAATTAAAAGGATTTAATCTCTGTACTTAAAGAATTTGCAATTTTATTGAAGAATCAAGGCAGTTAATAGAATTTCCAGGTTTCAGATTCAGATTCAACAGAAAGAAGGCTAAACATTCCCACATGCAGTTTTCCAATTAACCAGAATTCACAAAATCAAATGCCTGATAATGTCAGATGGCACCACATAAGAATGATACCAGCTGAGTAGATATAGTGTTAGAGGATAGAGGGTATGCTTCTGTAAAGGAAGCAACTGCTACTCAGCCCCAGCCTTGTATACTTATAATTCAACTGAAGTCAGATAATCATGATTTTCTACCCAAAAATAAATGAATACTGTGCAGGTCAAACAAAATACATCTGAGAGTTGGAGTCAATTTTAGACAATATATTCATCAATGATATTGACATGCCAATTTTGTCTCATCAATTTCTCATACATAACTATGCATCATAGATATTAGACATATTCTCAAATTTACACAGTATCATGAGAGAATGAGTTCTCATGATAACAAATATGAGGTAAAGCCTAACTAATAAAGACTTTCAGAGAACACTAAAGATACTAAATTAAATGTACCCATTTGATGTACACCAATTAATATGTGTAGAATTGTGGACAGACGAATTACCAAAGAGGCAATCTTTATTTTCTCATATGCCTTACTAAATTCACATAGTGTTTATCTCAACTTATTTACACTTGGAATTAGAAACCAGTATTATACATTCTCAGTATGCTGTCTGCCTAAGCTTTATTCCTGTGCTTCTGTGTCCCCAGAATATGAGGTTACTCTTTTTTTTTTTTGGCATGACTTTCCCCAGCCTACTTAGGACCAGGTATGACCTGTGACCTATGACCAATCAGAGCATTTTCTGTTAATTTTGAACCTGGGGATTAAACAGCCTATAGGTCAATCCTATCTGAGTAGATGTTGTGAGATGTGAAGTTAGAAACCTCTTGGGGACAATGTTTCTTACCATATGGGAGGAGCTGGTTGGCAGAGAGAAAAATATTAAAATGATCCACTGAGAGAAGCACAGGTAAAATACATAGAAATTTCTGGCATTATTCAGCTTCCTGAGACCCAGTTAAATCCCTTTTTCTTTTTTCTTTAAATATTTTATTTATTTATGTGAGTGAGAGAGAGTGAGAGAAAAATCACAAGAGGAGGGAGGGTCAGAGGGAGAAGCAGACTTCCTGCTGAGCAGAGAGCCTGCTGTGGGACTTGATCTGAGGACTCCAGGATCATGACCTGAGCCTAAGGCAGATGGTTAACACCTTGAGTTATCCAGGTGCCCCTAAATCTCCTTTTTTTGAACTTCAATTGATGTACTGTTTTTAATTGCCAATATACTACCTCATGCTTTTAATATACCCCTTCTATGTTATCAAGAGGGTCTTGGTAAACACTATATATAAACTTTTTCTCTTGCCATATGAAGCCATATATTTTCTCCAATATATCAAAAATATGTGAATTCAATGGAAAAATGTGAAGAAATGGAAATTTAAACTAACTGGATTATTTTTTGCCAGGTGTCTAATCTAAGTCTGGTGACTATGAAGGACCAAACTTGGTGGAAATGGTGGTGTGAGAGGGAGAGAAGTGGGGAGAAAGATTTTGAGGAAGGGGAAAATATTAGTACAGGACTCAGATTAATGTCCTATGTTCTATGAGTATCTTCACTAGAGTGGCGCCTTTGTTACTCAGAATCTTCTGAAAAGAGGACGGTCTTTATTTTCCTCCTCAGAGACATTAAGGAAAAGCACCATCTTAAGTCTTCCTCCATCATTTTCCCTATAGGCAAAGAGAGCCAATCACAATGGTTTGAAAAGAGGTTACTTTGCTAATTCCCAACAATGAGATCTGCAGAAGCCTAGGTGGGTTGATTGCATATGGAAACATATGCATTCTATCATTGGGAACAACTGTCATTATTTTGTGGTTCTATCTGCACATACAGAAAATATAGAGAGAACAGTTCAAAGATTACCAAAGGAGACAGATTCTACAAATATTAAAAGTATAAGGAAATATCAGGAAAACTTTATGCCAATACAGTTAGCAAATTAGATGAAATAGGAAAATCTCATGTCAATAATACTCAAGAAGAAATTTATTACCAAGATAACACCATTTTTTATTTTTTATTTTCTGTCTAGATTTTATTTATTTATCTGATGGAGACAGACAGTGAGAGAGGGAACAAAAGCAGGGGGGAATGGGAGAGGGAAAAGCAGGCCTCCTACCAAGCAAGGAGCCTGATGTGGGTCTCGATCCCAGGACCCTGGGATCACGACCTAAACCAAAGCAGACACTCAATGACTGAGCCACCCAGGCACTCCAGCATCATTTTTATTAAAGCAGAGATTAACAAGTGAATCTTTGAGTCTCCCATTCTCAATAGCCCTGTGTCCTAGATATAAGAATTGTTGGTTTTCAAACTACACAGTTTTAGGGCTCATCTTTTTGGTGCAGGTCCCAAGGGATGAGATGTCTGATGTGAGTCACAAACACTCTTCAGGGAGAAGCTCCATATTTATGATATCCCTCTCAATCATGTGTCCCTGTGCCAGGGATTTGGATTTTGATAAGACCTTGTTTCTACCCCTCCTACACTTTTCACTGTGGCTCTTTTATCCTTTGTTGTGGAGATGCTGGTCAGCTTGCTTTCAGGTCTTTTTCACTGGGAATTTTTCCATCGTAACTGTAGATTTGTTGTGTGAGTGGGAGGAGGTGATTTCATTATCTTGAATGGCTTCCATGGCTTCTGTCAGTATTCCAAGGACAGTGCTATGTGTTCAAAGATTATTTGTTGCAACTCTTTGCTAATGGACATTGTGAATCTAAAATGAGTGTCTTATTTGTATTTCATGTATTTATTCTTATAGCCACAATAATTTGTGGCAGATTTTATTTTACATAAAATCATGGTGTAGCTCTTCTATACTTCACCATACAGCATGCAGTTCTGGGCTTTAAATGTATATGCACTGCATGGAATTTAGGAGTCTGGAAGTGAAGAGACTCAGCTTTTGTAAGGTCCCAAATTAGTGCAAAATCCCTTGCATTGAGGTGAGACCTGCAGGTTTGCACAGAGCTGCAGGGTGCTTTTGAGGTATTCATTGGAGAGAAAAATCACAGGGAAGAAAACTAATATTGGGCAAATGCCTGCTGTTTTATACTGAACTTTTAAGGAAAAGTTGCATGACACTCTGTCTTTATCACTGCTGCCTTTTGAAATTAAAAAAAATAATAATTAACTATCCTAGTTTCAGTAAAAGGTCATAGAAAGGTCATGGGATGAAAGCTGCAACATGATCCCAGAGCATTTTTCTTTAAAGAGCCCTAAGCCCATTACATAAATGATCTAATGATTCCCTGCAATGTTATATGAAATAGATATGGGATGAGTATTGTTATTCTTTTAGTGCTTTGCAGGTGAAATATAAAAATCATTCATCAAATAGCATTTTCGAGCCCCTCACTCAAAAAGCTTCAGTGTTGCATTTGTCTTCTTAGCTTTGGAATGCTCCCCCGATGTCAGAAAGGATGAACCATAATCTCTCAGGGGCATATTTGATGTGATTCAAGTAGGGTAAAATGGATTGCAGAAATTTATAACCTCTTTGGAGGAGAAAATAGAAGCTATATTCAACAAGATATGGAGGAAAGTGAATGCTATTGAGCAATAATCACCAGCAAGCTGAAAGAACTGCAAAGGCTTTAACTCAGATTTCTGAACAGAATAATTTTTTGATCATACACAAGGTAAAAATAATTCTTAAGAATTATAGGGAAACTTGAGAGAAGCATCTAAGATCTTAAAATATAAAGATATAGAAATTCCCTCAAGGGGATGGGGGGAAGTGCACTTAAACCATATTAGTGGAGCAGACAGTTCCTGGATTTTTTTGTTTTGTTTTGTTTAACAAAGGAATATCTTCCATGTTAAGAAAAAGCTATCAGTTTTTATGTGAGGATAAGACAGAAAAAAAAAAAAAAATAGGAGTCCAGGGACTGCCACTTCTAAAATTGAAATGGAGTTTCTAGTCTGGATTCAAAATGAATTCTATCTAAAAAGGGCTGTTACGTTGTCTTCCATTCAGTATCTACTTAAATGTTTAAACATACTACATACACACATACACAGATTCATATTACACTAAAACATATTGAATATATGGAGCAATTTCTATGTGCTAGTCATGTATTTGCCATTGTTATGTGTATTTCCTTATTCTGTCCCCATACTAGCACAGGAACTCATTTTAACCATTTTGAAGTTCCATCAAACCAGTAATATCCAAATTGTGTTTTATTGATGTAACAACATACAATCTTTATATTCAACACTGTATATCTAGGTAGTTTAGATTTATAAACATCTCTGTGTGGTTCCCACAGTTTTCATATTTTTCTCTTTTTAGTTATTCATTTTTGCCAACTGAATAGTTTTTCCTTCTTATCTATTGTCATTTCTTCTCTTTCCTTACGTACAAATTTGGAGAACCCATGCTGTTTCCATTCTGGTGACTATTTGTATATGCATGGCTGTCATTTCTTTTCCTGGGCCTACCAATACTAGTATTATTATAGGGGAACTTTACTGGTCAGCACGAAATTCACGTTTTCTCTTTCTTGTGAAGCTTCTACCATGGGAGAAAGATTCATTTCAGGGCTAATGAAAAATTTTGCCACAGTGGAGATGCTTAGTCCCAGATTTTAGCCTTAGAATATGTGTTTGTTAATTGTTTCTTCTAATGATGAGGAACAGTTGCTGTAGAGCTAATTGTTAATCATTTTTCTCTACCAACTATCTACACAAAGACTTGTATAAGTAAATATTTCTTCTATCAGTCCCATTTCCTGCCAATGGAAAGAGATGACCACGGGTATTTTCTAATTGTACTAAACAATCAACCTTCTGATTCCAAGTAGCTGTTTTGGTTTTGGTTTTTAACCCTCAGGAGTTTATCTGAAATTGTGTATCTTTGCTTGCAGCTAGAAATCTACCCCATCCTGTGTCCCCTGTCAAATTCATCTCTCAACAAATTTGTCCTTTCATTTGCTCATTCAGTAGACATTTATGGAACATGCACCATTTTAAAGATCCTTTGTGCAGCACTGGATGTTCTATAGTGAGGCAAATTGTTCACTTTTATTGCAGATCGACTTCTTTTTATTGTCTGGGATTATGGTTGATAAATGCTTTCAAGTTTGACATAAAATACAGTTTTTGATACCTTTTCAATGTCTTGATTTCTAAAGGCTGCTTTTAGTGTAAAGAGAGAACCAAGCTGTATATTCTGCACCATGATCCATGTGCTATCTCCATTATAGATCATAAACAAACCTGAATTTTCATTTGAGAGGGAAATAATATCAAAGTGGTTCAATAATTACAAGATATTTTGGAAATTTGTTTTAATTAATGGATTACATGACTTCAGTGAGTTTAACACATACTTTCACTCATCCCTGCATTCTCTATAACTTATATGTCCTCCAACCCATAAGTAATTATTACCCATAAGTAATAAGTCTTCCATTACTTCTTATAAAATAAATGGTTTAAAATGAGTAGTGGGAAAACAAAATATGAAGTTACAATAGTGAAAATATTAATCTTGCTTGTTATGTAAATTTAATGTTATCTTATATATGGTTCTATAGATATAAATTATGTCAATATATATTTTAGTTTGAATCACATCATCTTTAGATTATCTTAATTAGATAGCTCAAAGCTTCAATTTGTAGTTAACAAATAGGTTAAATATATCATGTGTAAGTATAATTCATTTCTTGATGTTCATGCAAACATCGAATCTGGAATTAGAATGCTTATGTTTAAAAAATGTGTTCTGAATACACAGAAAATCAAGTAGAAAGAAATTTCAAAGAAGCAAGGAAGGAAGTTAGAAAGGAAGAAAAAGAAAAGGAAAGAAAGATAAGGAAAGAATACTATCACTCTAAATATTTCATTCTAACTTACTTTATCCTCAGTAAACTCCTACAAAATGGATAAATTACTACCACCATTGAAAAGATGAGAAAACAAAACAAAACTAAACAAAAAAAGATGAGAAAATTATCATGTAATTCCCCAGAATATGTAGTCAGAAAGTTGTAGAAGAATAAATTGAACCCAGGCAATCTCATATCAAAGCTAGAACTCTTAACCACTACATTCTGTTGACTCTACAAAGGTTAAGAAAAAACAGGTTGCACTGACTTTATCAGCATCCTTCAATTAGTAAGTATATTTTAAGTCATGTTTCAGCATTTTCCTCCTTAATGAAGTGATTTCCCCAATGGAAGATACTTGGCTTTGCAATCATGTAGGCCTGATTTCTCTCCTCAAGTTGCCACTTAACAAAGCTTTTAAAGTTGATTTAACTTACTTAAACTGATCTAAATATATTAATTTGTCACTCTTAAGTGTCAAGGTGCTTCAGAATTTTTAATAATGATAATAATAATAGCAATAAAAATAATGAAAGCATATGTTCACTCAAAATTTACACATGAATTTTCATAGCAGCTTTATTTGTAATAGCCCCAAAGTAGAAAAAACTCAAATATTTAACAACAGGTAAATGGATAAACAAATTAACCTTTTGACTAATAAATCTATTAATTACAGAGAAGCATATTAAAATTGTTCACTATATTATCTATATGCTCTACATGCTAAATTCTTACTTTAGTAGAGTTTTAAACTTGTTATATATTTCTTGTGGATTTAAATATATCAGTATGTGCTGAAATGTTTTCTTTATAAATAACATATAGTTTTGTAAGGGCCTTGTTAGCCAGAGGAACTTACTTGCAAACCCCAGATACAAGGGGAGGCCAGGCTGATGGAGACATCCAATCAGTGGGGCACACATGTATTTGCTATGGTGAATTGGAATTCAATTGGCTACCTGTATTGCTCACCAAGCGTAAGTGTGCGGTTTTCCCTGTGTGGTGCAATCTCATTGGCCACCTGTGTGTGGGCCGGGCTCAACCACCTCTATAAATGTTAATCTGTGAGGCTGGGGTGGGGGGAGTAGTGGTCGTTGGGGGTAGTCGTGGGGAGCAGTGCTGCTGGGAGAGGTGCCACTGGGAGCATAGTTGTCGGAAGCAGCCCCTCCAGGAGCAATGTGGTTGGGGTCGTAGTCATCGGGGTCGTAGTCATTGGGAGCATAGTCATCATTGTCGGGAGCAGAGTCATTGGGGAGCGGCCTCACCAGGATAGTCCTTGGGAGCAGTAGTCATTGGGGTCGTCGTTGTCAGAGTGGCGTTGTGGGAGCGGCATCATCGGGAGCGGCATCATCGGGCTCGTCGTCCTCATCATCCTCGTTGTCACCTCTTTGTAAGAGACGGCCCCAACCGGTCAGTTTGATTCTCGGATGCTTAGTGTGAAATAAAGCTTTGCTTGACTTTTGCTTTGTGTCGGTTTCGTTCCTTTGATCGTGGACCCTAACAGTTTGATTTTTTTTAATTTTTTTTTTTTTAGATTTATTTATTTATTTATTTATTTCAGAGAAAAAGTGTGGTAGGGGCAGAGAGAGGGGGAAAGAGAATATCAAGCAGAATCCCCATTGAGCACAGAATCTGACAAGGGTCTCAGTCTCATGATCCTAATATCATGACCTGAGGCAAAAACCAAGAGTTGGACATTTAACCACTCAACCATCCAGGCGCCCCATTATTAATGTTTTAAACTTTTGGACATAGTCTCTTTCTCTTAACTGGAGTATTTAACCATTTATTCAGATAGCTTATTTACTTGAATTTTCTTATCATAATATTTCATTCATATTTTCATATGTCTGATTTTTTCTATGTTTATCTTCATCTATCACCTGTTTTTGAGAGTAGTGATATTGTCATATTATTTTTTTCTCCCTCAGTTGTTCATTTCTACTAACTTAAAGTTGTAAGCAAAAGGTACTTAGTCTAATTGTTGTTTTAAAATAATTGTCTCTACCCTTACCAACTCCTTCCACTACTACTTTTTAAAAATTTTTCTCATTTTTCTGCTATTTGCATTGTCTCCACAATATAAATCTTCTAAAAATTATCTGCGAGATCCACTGGGCTTCATACCCTGAAGATTAGTATTTGGTGCATAAATCAAATTGTCTGTTTCTACTACCATACTTTTGTTTATTATTACAACTTTAAAAAGTCTTAAAGTGAGATCATGTGTATTCCAGCATTGTTCTTATTAAAAGCTATTTAGATTGTTCTAGATACATTATATTTCCAAACAAATTTTAGATTGAGCTTATACATTTCCAAAGAATCCTGCTGAAATGTTTATTGAAGTGGAGTTACAACTAGAGATCAAGGTGTGTGGGGGTGGCTCAGTTGTTTAAGCTTCTAGTTGGTTAAACATCTGCCCTTGGCTCAGGTCATAATCACGATCCTGATGGAGCCCTGCACTGGGCTCTCTGTTCAGCCAGAACCCTGTTTCTCCCTCTTCTCCTCACTTGTTTTCTTTCTCTCTCTCTCTCAAATAAATTAAATATTAAAAAAAAAAAAAAAGTGTATGTCAGTTTGGGAAGAATGTGACATCTTAAAAATGCGAGTCTTCTAATTCTTAAGCATCATGGGTCCTTCCATTTATGTATTCTTTAATTTCTCTCAGTAATGTTTTTCAGCTGTCAGTTGTACAGTTCTTTCACTTACTCTGTCAGTTTTATCTTTTAATATTTCATATTTGTTCATTTTATTGTAATTTGTATTTTTTTAATTTTTATTTTTTCTTTCCAGTTGTTAGGGATCATTGTTAGGACATAGAAAGACAATTGCTTTTTGTAGTCAATCTTCCGGACTGCAATGCTGATAAATTCACTTACTAGGTCTAATAGCTAATTTGGAGATCACATAGAATTTCCTTCATAGATGGTCATGTTTTATTTATTTTTATATCTTATTTATTTCTAAAGTCTTTTGTCTTTCCAATTTATATCTATCATGTATCTATTTTATAGCATTGACTAGAAACTCCTGTATGTTCATAAACAGAAGTGTTGAAAACAGTCATCCTTGCCCTATTTCTTATATTTAGGGAAAGTATTCAGACTTTCACTTTGAATTCCTGGGATAAGCCCAAATTGACAATTATTTAGGAACATTTTCTTATATTGTTGGATTTATTTTCTAAAATTTTAACTTTTCACTCTGCGTTTATGAGGGATAGTATTCTATAGTATACTTTATTTGTAATGTCTCTGCCTGATGCTAATACCAGGATAATTCTGGTCTCATAAGAGTAGTTGTGTATTCCCTTCTCCTCAATTTTCTGAAGGAGATTTTATAAAATTGGTATCTTTTTCTTAAACTTTTTGTATAATTTGCCAGTAAAGCCATTTGAGTATAGAGTTTTCTTTATGAAAATATTTTAACTAAAAGTTTATTTTCTAGAGATAGAGTTACTCTAGTTTGCTACACACACTTGTTTCTGTCTTGCCTGCTAAGAAAATCTTGGTTTTGATTGGGTATGAAAACACACCCAGCTAAACCTGTTTGAGCTCCCAGCCTCCTTTTCGGTAAGAGTGACCCATGTGACACATTCCTCACCATTGATATATAAGCTGAAGTCTGCTAGACATTTTAGAGGAAGGTTTTCCTTTCATTATGTAGGTTCTACTCCTCCACTTATTCCATTTACATTCTCCAAGGACAAAAATTAAGTTATATGCATGATGGAACAAAAAGAAGAAATGTTAAGCCTTTGATGATATACATCATCAACTATAATATCCCTGGACTGGCTAAACTTTGTATTTATTTTTTGGGGGGAATTGTAGCAAAACAGTTTTTTTAACATCTTAATCTTATTTTATTTTTTTCAGGGTTCCAAAATTCATTGTTTTTGCACCACACACACTGCTCCATGCAGTGTGTGCCCTCCTTAATACCGACCACCAGGCTCATCTTATCTCTCCACCCCCTCCCTTCCAAAACCCTCAGTTTGTTTCTCAGAGTCTACAGGCTCTCATTCTTCATATCCCCCTCTGATTTCCCCCAATTCACTTTTTCTATCCTTCTCCTAATGTCCTCCATGTTATTCCTTATTCCACAAGTAAGTGAAAGCATATGATAATTGAATTTCTCTGCTTGATTTATTTCACTCAGGATAACCTCCTCCAGTCTCATCCATGTTGATACAAAAGTTGAGTGTTCATCCTTTCTGATGGGGGCATAATATTCCATTGTATATATGGGCCATATCTTCTTTATCTATTTTTCTGTTGAAGGGAACCTCAGCTCTTTCCACAGCTTGGTGGAATCATGGCTATTGCTGCTATGAACATTGGGGTACAGATGTGTCTTTGAGGTAAATACCCAGTAGTGCAGTTGCAGGTTTATAGGGTATCTATTTTTAATTTCTTAAGGAATCTCCACACTGTTTTCCAAAGTGGCTGCACCAACTTGCATTCCCAAAAACAGTGTCAGAGGATTCCCCTTCTTCACATCCTCTCCAACACTTGCCGTTTCCTGTCCTATTGATTTTTGCCATTCTAACTGGTGTAAGTTGGTATCTCAATATGGTTTTGATTTGAATTTCCCTGATGGCTAGTGATGATGAACATTTTTTCATGTGTCTGTCAGCCATTTGTGTGTCTTCTTTGGAGAAGTGTCTTTTCATGTCTTCTGCCCATTTTTTGACATGATTTCTGTTTTTTGGGTGTTGAGTTTGAGGAATTCTTTATAGATCCAGTGGAAAAAAGACAGTCTCTTTAATAAATGGTGCTGGGATAATTGGACAGCTATGTGTAGAAGAATGAAACTTGACCATTCTCTCACACCATACTCAAAGATAAACTTGAAATGGTTGAAAGTCACCAATGTGAGGCAAGGATCTATCAAAATCCTACAGGAGAACATAAGCAGTAACCTCTTTGACATCGGCCATAGCAACTTCTTTCAAGACACATCTCCAAAGGCAAAGGAAACAAAGGCAAAAATGAATTTTTGTGGCTTCATCAAAATAAAAAGTTTCTTTACAGCAAAGGAAACAGTCAACAAAACAAAGAGGCAACCCACAGAATGGGAGAAGATATTCGCAAATGACAGTACAGACAAAGGACTGATATCCGAGATCTAAACTTTATATTTCTTATATGAGTTAAATAAGCTTATACCTTTTTTTAAATTTTTATTTATTTGTCAGAGAGAGACCACACAGGCAGGCAGAGTGGCAAGCAGAGGCAGAGGGAGAAGCAGGCTCCCTGCTCAGCAGGGGACTCGATCCCAGGACACTGGGATCATGACCTGAGCAGAAGGCAGCCGCCTAACTGACTGAGCCACTCAGGTGTCCCTAAGCTTGTACTTATAAGACACTGCTAAAAATCCAGCTTTTTTTAAATCTGAATTTTTACTTGATACGTTGCCTACCCATAAATACTTATATCTAATACTTTAACTGGATTATTTCTGTGAGCCATTACTCTTCATTTTAAGTATTATTTTTTCTTTGTTTTTATTGTCAACTGCATTAAAAAAAAAGATTTAATATATTTATTTTGCAGAAAGAGAGTGCAGAAGCAGGGGGAGGAGCAGGGGAAGAGAGAGAAGCAGGCTCTTCATGAGCAGGGAGCCTGACATGGGGCTCGATCCCAAGACGCTGGGACCATGACCTGAATCAAAGGCAGATGCTTAATGGCCTGAGCCCCCCCCAAGGCCCCCTACTAGTTGCATATTTAATAGAATTTTACCTCAAACTAGTAGTTTGATCTTTTCTGTAATATCACTTTATAATTTCAATATTTTATCTTTTTTTTTTGCATTTAGTCTGGCCATTTGTTTTTCTATTTTAAAAATTTTAAAACAAATAATTAAATAAATATTCAAAATACATACCATTCTCTGAGATAGTAAACAAGTGCTCAGGATCATAAAAATCTCAGAGTCAAAATATATTGTTTAAAGCTATCACCATTTATAAAAGAATAATACTGGTTTTCATGGACTTAAGTATTTCTTGATTATACTCATTGCATTAAATTATGACCAGCTGAATTTGAGGAAACTTATTGGATTTGTATATATAAGTATAGATATTCACAGGTAGGGATTGTAACCCAGTTTTGCACAAATTTTTAAACAATGGAATTTACCAGAACACATGATATATTATAGTATATAAAAAGAAAGGGAAATTATGTAGCCTTTAAAATGATGTTTTAAATCTATGTTCATTGACATAGAAAAATTTCTACCAAAAAAAAAAAATCATTAGGGAGATCCTGGTTAAGCATCAGCCTTCAGCTCAGGTCATGATCTCAGTTTCCTAGGATCCAGCCTTGCTTTGGCTCCTGCTCAGGAAGTAATCTGCTTGTCTCTTTGTACCTCCCCCACTTGTGCACTCCCTCTTGCTCTCTTTCTCTTTCTGACAAATAAAGATCTTTAAAAAAATCATTAAATGGAAAATCAGATCACAACTAGTATGTTTCATATAATTTAATTCTTAATAAAAATATGATATAAATATATGAAAATTAAAGTTACACAAAATTATATCATATTATATATTTTGTTGTATTACTTAGAATAGGTTATAAAAGAGAACACCAAAAATACCTAGAAAGAAGTGTAACTGTGAAGTGTTATATCTTTTGGTTCTTTTTCTTTTTCTTTTTTTAAGTAGTTGCTATGCCCGGCATGGAGCCCAATACAGGGCTTGAAATCACAACCTGAGCTGAAATGAAGAGTTGGACTTAATAAATTGAGCCAATGAGGTACCTCTGTGTATTTTTAAATTCTTTAGATTTTCAGTACTATCTGCATATATGTTTTTAAATATATTACTTATTAATCACCCAAAGAATGGGGTTAAAACATTAAAATGCACTTTACTCTTGTTTATCATCAAAAAGATCAAGCCTAAAGTGCATCCATATACTATGTTGATTTTTTTTTTAAAGATTTTATTTATTTATTTGACAAGAAGAGAGAGATCACAAGTAGACAGAGAGGCAGGCAGAAAGGGGGGGTCAGGCTCCCTGCTGAGCAGAGAGCCTGATGCGGAACTCGATCCCAGGACCCTGAGATCATGACCTGAGCCAAAGGCAGAGGCTTAACCCACTGAGCCCCCCAGGCATCCCTATGTTGCTGATTTAAAATGAAGTTAAGGAGTACTGGAGTTGAAAATGTAAGTATCTAATACATATGGGTTTTAGAGGGCTCAGTGACTATTGGAAGGATATAAGGCAATTTGTTTGGTGTTATTGGCTTCCAGAAGGTACAGAGGAAAGTTGACATGGAAGAAAGTAGAGAGAGGATGAAGAAGCAGAAGAAATAAGACCAGACTTGCCCAATGGAAGTACAGGAGAGATAACTGATAGCTAGAGAAGCGATGAGAAACATGGCTTGCTATTGATCAAACTTGAAATTCTCATTAGAATTAAATATTTTCATTCTGATTCACTCAGACTTTCTAAACAACTGCCATTATTGGCAATCCAGTCAGTAAACTAGCCTTTTCTGTCTTGTCTCTCATTACCTGCCCCCAAAACCTTGCCATGTTATTTTGTCATTTTATTTACCCCCTACCTTGTTGCTTCCAAACATACTACCTTTCTGAAACCTCTCAAGCCCATTTTCCAACTTCCAAAGTTATATTTCTACTATGAAGACTTTCCTGTCACCCTAATGGTGAATCATTTATTCCCTTCTCTGCACCCAGCCACTTTGCAGTCTCTTTTTTTTTTTTTAATAGAAATTATATACCAAGTCACGTTATAGTCTAAGGAAAGTATGGCATTAGTTGAAAGGCTATAATTGGCAGGCACTACCCATTTTAAATTATCTCATTTAAATCAGTGGTAGTTCTGCACATATGGGCTATTGCATTATGTCAATATTGCAGATGATAAAATGAGGCTGAGAGAGTTAAATGAACCTGCTCAGAATCACAGAGATGATTAATGGTAAGCAAGCATTTAATGTCAGATGTATTTGCCACCAAAGCCTAAGATTTTTATAATTTACTCTCCTTAGCTACATATCCACTTATTCTGATTGATTGTAGGTCTTTCCAGGATAGAGTTTTGGTCTTATTCATCTTAATATTCTCAGCACTTGACTTAGGATCTTGAACATTGTGGTTGACCTATTTTTATTCTTTTTAGTGAATAAATGATTTAATTCCTACAATAACTATAAATTTTTTTTCTTGCTTCTCTGGATACTTTAAGAGCAAATAATAAGTCATTTGGTTCTATAAGTAAACACAAATAATAAATAAATATCATCTATAGTTAAATTTTGAAACAAAAATCGGTTTAATTGGCATCATGTCAATGAATGTAGGTCAACATGGAGCAATTAACTTACAATTAATTAATTTACATGGATAAATTGTGTGAATAGAGAAATAAATCAAAATTTTAAATAAAGATACACTATTTATTTGGAAATTAGACATTTCTTGTTTTAAAATAGTAAAGTTTATTAAGACCAAAGATTACTTATCACTTGTTATATTTCTTTAAAAATTACCAAATTTATACGAGTAAGCTAAAGTGTATTTTTAAATAGGTCATAAAAAATAGATCCAGGATAACTTCATCTTGCATATCGATATGCTTTAAGACATATCTTGAAGACAGTTGGAGTTTTTTCCTTTCCTCTTTCTTAACTCCTATCTTCTATATGTTACCTTAAAAATACATATAAATGTCCTTTCCTTGAAGATAGCTTCAGAATCATTATGGTGTGCATACAGTGGATTGAAATATCTTGACTAATGGAAAGCAAGATGAAACATTCCTCACTGGATTATCCAGATGATAAAATATTCAGTACCCTAACAATAAACATAGAAAAATAATGCCAAATTAGTAATTCTTATAAAACCTTTAAACTTCATTTTTCTTCTTTTTCAACCCAAAGTCTCATACTATGCACGGAGGCAGAGGACAGAAAAAGAAGTAAAGTGAGATGATACAGTTTCTTGAAATGACTTACCTTCATTCTCTCCAGTCTATTGACAAATCTAAGAACTCATGTTTATATGAAAGAGAAAGGGATAGGAGGGAAAACAGACACATTAAAATGTTATATGTAAGACACAGTGATTCCAGTGTAGAACTCAGCAATATTGGAAGAGAGGTTTATTTCCTGCATTTAATAAATGGAAAAACTGAAGCATTAAAAATTATATGTAATTTATTTTAAGAAGTTTTGACTGAGATAATAAAGATTGAAAAACAATTAATGAATAATTCTAATCTCCATCAAATCATTTATATTTTAGAATGTACAAATTCATAAATTTGTATGTTGATGGAACTATATGAAATAGTAACCTTTTAAAAAATGGTGACAGCAAAGGAGAATGAATATTTAAGTTCACTATAAATAAAAAAATAAAAATTTTCCAATTATATTTCCAAACACTGAGTTATTGTCCTAAAAATGTTTTTCTATTGAGAAACACAGATGATTTATAATAATGTATGCCAATTGATTACCAGAAAATATAATCATTTTGGAGCTACATCATTTTGTTATGTTTTCTAAAGCCACAATATGTTATTACATATTTAGAATGAAATGGGAAATTTATTCTAACACAAGCAACAGTTATAATTTTGTCAGGCTGGCAGCACATAAGTGGTTAAAAACATCCATAGATTAAATAAATATTGGATTTTGAAAAAAAAGTATCAAATTAGGCTTACTTTATGAGGGTTTTTTTTTTTGTATTGGTTTTTTATTCATATGAATATCAGAGTTATCAAGTATTTGTTAAACTTCTGAGGATTCGCCACTTCCCAGCTATAAGAAATGTGACAGTTTATTTATAGCAAACAAATTTATTGACCAAATCATTCTTCAAGAAGGGCCTTTTTAAACAAATGGGAAGAATGTATCTAATCAACATCCTCTTACCTCCTTTTAGTTTACCTCTGCTTTTGAGTGTAGATTGCAATCATCTAGGGATGGCCCTTGCCAGTGACCAGATAGGACTGAAGTACAAGCACCTGGCTTTTAAGGCAAATGTGACACTCCTTTCCAAACAATCTTTGGTGCAAAGTTATCCTTTAGATTTAGCAGAGAATATATCAGATCTATTCATGACCCAACAGCTCCTCCTGCCAAACTTGCTTTCTCCCTTTTCTTTTTTTCAAGTATAATCCCTTATAAATCTTGTGTACTTGGGCACCTGGGTGGCTCAGTGGGTTAAAGCCTCTGCCTTCAGCTCAGGTCATGATCTCAGTGTCCTGGGATTGAGCCCAGCATCAGGCTCTCTGCTCAGCAGGGAGTCTGCTTCCCTTCCTCTCTCTCTGCCTGCCTCTTTGCCTACTTGTGATCTCTGTCAGTCAAACAAATAAATAAAATCTTAAAAAAAAAATCTTGTGTACTATTCACTCTATTTCAGCATCTCCTTTCTAAAGGACAAACCTGACACAGAAGTTCAAGTAGTAAGATAGAATTCCAAGCTTTGGTGACTCATCTTCCTGACAATGAGGACAATATGTGAGGAGTTGTGTGAGGTAGGAAAGTGGCAGTTCAGCTGCTAAAGCTTTCACAGGTGGTGATTGGAGGAAATTTCCCAAGAAAAGAGAAGGCCTTGGTCTGTGCAATGATACAGGCTTTGGGAAAATATGAGGATGCAAGAATGAGAGGAGTAGGATATAGGGAAGTTACATAAAAAGAGAATAGAGTAGGCTGGTTGTTGTTAAGTTGTATTGATGCACTACACAAGGACAATGAAAAGCTTAACAAGTGACTCTAAAGTAATTAAGAAGGCAGGAGGCTTCCTGGGGTAGTCTACAAAAAGAGGAAAAAGAACCTGAACACCAAACTTAGGATTCAGTAATTGGAGTGGGTAAATTTCTAAGACGATGTAATGATCATCTAAAGCACATCTGGAATGACAAAGTCTGGGTTGAGCAGTGACCAAATACTTGACTACCTGATCAAACATCTGGCAAAGAAAAAAGTTGCAAGATTAGAGACAAGGAGGTTGGGATAGATGGATAAACATGTGGGAATGGGCACAAAGTGTAAATATTTTAGTATTACACTTTAATGTCCTCATGACAGTTTACACCACAGAGAAAACACCAAGAAGCCAAATAGATAAAGTGAAATGAGCCAGTCTTTGTCACCAACTACTACAGAAGTGACACAATGCAAGGAATGTCTACAAAAGGGTCAGTATTTCATTTTAATAGGAATAGATTCCTATTCCTAGTATATATTTGCCTTTCCAATTGGCAGAGCTTCAACCAGAATTATCATTAGAGTACTTACAGCATTTTATACCCCATAACATTCAATCAGGGGACCTTTTCACAGGAGAATCAACTGGTCCTATGACATGCTGCAGCACCCTGAGGTAGCTGACCTTATTGAAAACTGGAATGACCTTCTAATTATGCAATTGAAATGATAGCTCAGAGAAAGCACTCGGGATTTATGAAGTGCTTTGTTTTAGGTCATGAAACATTTATGAAATCAGATTGTCATCTGGTGTTGTATCCCCAAGAAGAAGCATATATGGGGCAAAGAACAATGAGTAGAAACATGCCCGACTTACCATTTTCATGACTCACTGGAGAATTTTTCTCTCCTATCACCATAAGTAAGGACTCTGTATGGATGGAATTTCTGTATCTGAAAGGGAGCACACACTTGTCAGGCAACACAGAAAAGTTCTCATTGAAACTACATGCTCCAGTTGCTACCAGTTCACTATGAATTTCTTATACCCAGAGATCAGCAGATAAGAAGAGGTATCATTATATTGGCAGAGTTAATTGACCATTGTCAACAGTAAAAAAGAAGGTTGATTTTCACATTGAGGGCAGAAAGGAATATGTTTTGAATCCAGATGATCCCTTTGGGTAGATCCTGACATTCCCATGCTTCATAGTAAATAGTAGTAATAGTAAATGTCAATGACAATGTCAAATTGAGAAGACCTGATTCAGATACTTTAGAAATGAAGATTTGGATCATATTGCCAAATAAGCCACCAACTAAACTATTACCTGAGGATGAGGAAGTTAGCATAGGTGGTAGAAGAAAAAGAACATGAGTACAAGTGGTGGCCCTGAGATCAACTGCAGGGAGTTCATATATCATTATGCTCCCACTTCTGAGTTTCCCTTCAGGAAGAAAGGCCCACAGAAACCATAGAAGAGCTGATTCTTGAAATTGTGCAGAGAAGATATGCCTTGTATAAAAATTGACTGAGATGGCCATGAGAATATGTATCATGACCTCAGACTTTGGGGGTGATAGCTGATAAAATGTTCTAGCTGCTACACTCTGAAATTCATCTTCATGTTTACACCAAGGATGCACTTGCCTTAGATTGCTGCCAGCCAATGACTAAATGTGACACAGGGTAAAGCGCATTCCTGAAAGAGATATGAGTGTTCTTTTTTTTATGATTTTATTTATTTATTGGACAGACAGAGATCACAAGTAGGCAGAGAGGTAGGCAGAGAGAGAGGAGGAAGCAGGCTCCCCGCTGAGCAGAGAGCCCGATGCAGGGCTTGATCCCAGGACCCTGGGATCATGACCTGAGCCGAAGGCAGAAGCTTTAACCCACTGAGCCACCCAGGCACCCCAAGATATGAGTGTTCTTAATGGCTGATTTGGCTTGAAGAACTCACAGAGTCTTTCAACCTTTTCTGAGAATGCATAACAGTAAAGGACATTTCTCTTCAAACTTATTTCCTCTTTCTTTCACTCAGGGTCAGATTTACATCTGTTCTATCAGCTCCTTCCCTTCTAAAATTATATTCCCATTTTCTCTCATAGAGGCACTTTCCATAAAAAAAAAAAAAAATACCTGCATGTTTAATTTGGTCCTGGTGTTGTTTCTTGGAGTAACTACCCATTCTATAAGACCAGAATATCTACTAGAGGTTTATGTTCCATAAGAAAGCCCATAGGATATGGTGGTAAATCAGATCAGTGGATCAGAAATTTGCTGGTGTGGAACATACAAACATCAACTACAAAATTCAGTGGTAGCTTTCTTCTGTAGGCTAGGGTTGATACAATGAGAAGTGGTTATGGAAAGTGGTTTATTGGTTATAACTGGGATGATGGAACCATTAGGCAATAAAAGCCCGATGCCAGAAGGCAGAGAAATTGGAATTATGATAACCAAGTGGATTTTATCTTTAGAGGGTTTTGGTGAAGATGAACAGAACACAAAATTATTAGAGGTCAATTGTGGTATGGTATAGGTAGATAGATGATAGGTAATAGATTAATTAGATAGATGATAGATAGATAATAGATAGTTTTCTTCCCCTTTCCCTATGATCTTCTGTGCTTTTTCTTATATTCCACATATTATTGAAACCATACCATTGTCTTTCTCTGATTGACTTATTCTGCTTACCATAATGCCCTCTATTCCATCCATTTCGATGTAAATGGTAATATTCATCCTTTCTGAGCCTGAGTAATATTCCATTGTATATATGAACCATATCTTCTCTATCCATTCATCTATCGAAGAACATTTTGGCTCCTTCCACAGTTTGGCTATTGTGGGCATTGTTGTTACAAACTTTGGAGTGTAGGCACTCTTTCATTTCACTACATCTGTATCTTCTGCTGGATCATAGGGTAGCTCTATTTTTAACCTCTTGAGGAAACTCCATACTGTTTTCCAGAGTGGCAGCACCAGCTTGCATTTCCACCAACAGGGTAATAGTGTTCCCCTTTCTCCAGATCCTCATCAACATTTGTTTTTTTCTGTCTTGTTAATTTTAGCCATTCTAACTGGTTTGAGGTGGCATTTTATTGTGGTTTTGATTTATATTTCCCTGAAGCCAAGTGATGTGGGACATTTTTTCATGTCTGTTGGCCATTTGTATGTCTTCTTTGGAGAAATATCTGTTCATGTCCTCTTCCCACTTTTTTTTTTTTTTTAATTTGACAGAGAGAGAGAGAGAGAGATCACAAATAGGCAGAGAGTCCGGCAGAGAGAGAGGGGGAAGAAGGCTTCCTGTTGAGCAGAGTCCAATGTGGGTCTTGATCCCGGGACCCTGAGATCATGACCTGAGCCAAAGGCAGAGACTTTACCCCCTGAGCCACCCAGATGCCCCTCTTCTTCCCATTTCTTGATTTGATTGTTTTTTGTGTGTTGAGTTTGATAATTTCTTTATAGATCTTGGATGCCAGCTCTTAATCTGATATGTCATTTGCCAATATCTTCTCACATTCTATCGGTTGGCTTTTAGTCAGTTTGCCCAGAAAAAAAATGGGTAAGCAAGTGGGCAGAATCAAAAATAACAACAACCCAAACAAAATACACACTAGAAAAATGTGAAGTAGTCAGAAACCAAAACAGAAAAGCAAACAAAAACAAAACAAAACAGAACAAAAAAAGAAAAAGAAAAAAAAAATGGTAGGGGGAAGAGAGAATAAAATTTCACGGGGTGAACAAAAGAAGGATGATCCACTTGTAAATTTTGGTCTCTATTAGAAGACACCAAATTCAAAATTGGAAAGAAACCAAAACTTATATATATATACAAATAAAACTGGGTAGAGTGAAAACAGGCCAAAAATGGAGCATATATATATAAAATATAGAGGTTAAAAAGTGAAGTTAAAAAGCTACTTTAAAACAGAACTGGTAAAATAAGAAACTAGTTGAAATGGGAAAACAGAATTAAAAAAAAAAAAAAAAGAAATGGAAATTGTAGACTGAAAGACAAAAGAATCATGAGAGAAACCTCGAGCTCTATATATTACTTTCCCCTGCACCAGCGTTTTACAGTCTTGAGGGATCCATAAATTAGTTTGGACCTGTTTTTCCAGTTTGTTTCTGAGAGAGGACCTTACTGTGCTGCTTCTCAGGTGTCTTTGCCTAAGCAGAGTTGTGACATCCCTTGCCAGGGGGCTGGGCTCAGTGTAAACTGGTCCTCTGTGTGGCTTTTATTCCCTGAAGACTTTCCCACCACTTTAGAGGATCAAAATAAAAATGGCCATACCCCAATCTCTAGCCCTGGAGCTGAAAGGTCACAGTCATCCCTCTTCAGCACACTCTGATACAAACACTCTTCACCTTTGTGTGTGCCAAACTCCACAGACTCCTGTGGTTGGGCCCACAGTAATCTTTGTGGGGGGGGGGGACCCATGTCACTGCCCTTTGTGTGCCCTGGGGTTGAGAGTGGTTGCAGATTCCTGTGTGTGCCTGTTCCAGTGCTCCCTGGGGACAGCTGAATGTCTTCCCACTATCCTTTTTGGGACTGCCAGCCTGAGAGCTTTTGCCCAGTCATGGACATACCTGGATTGTCCCTTCTGGGGACAATGGGAGATGGCAAACAGTCAATGTGTTCCAGTCCTTTTTAGGGTGCTCAGGGGAGAATGGTCACCCCATCAGCCTTGCTCATGGTTTACGGTGACTGGAGATGAGAATCCCTTCCTGGGTTCACTGACAGTATCCAGTTTCCCCACTCTGCTGCTTGGGTACTCTACTGACTCATTCAACAATATTCATTCTGTGACTCCTGGGATCCTGAGACTAACCCACCTAGAATTTTGTCCTTTTCATCCCCTGAGCCTCTTTCAGACAGGAGTGTCTCTCACTGGAGCAGTTTTCTAAGGGTTCCAATTTTGCCCTCTAGGGCTATATCACTCTATGGTAGCCAGCTTATGAAGTCTCCATACCCCCTCCATTTATCTTCTGATATCTCCCCCAAGATTCATGTCTCTCCTACTTTGCAAAAAGCAGTCACCTTTCTACTTGTAGAGTTCCAGATATATTTTCTTACATCTCAGGCTGAATTCATGGGTGTCCAGAATGGTTTGATAGCTAAATTCAAGGGAACAGATAATACAAAGTCCCCTACTCTGCTGCCATTTTTCCTCCTCCCTCCTAATCACAAAGATATTTATTTTTAATTCTGTCTTCTAGATCCCTAAAATGACATGGTGAGTCTGAGATTTTACCACTTTTTTTTAAACTCATAATATTTTTTACCCTGAAGTAACTTTATCATTGCGTTGTTAATTTTCTTAATTAAAAGTTCTTTCATTCTGAAGTGTGGCTTGGGAATCATCCATGTACAATATATGCTGATTAAAAACTAGCAAAAGCAGAATTATCTTTCAAAGTCCAATAAATATTCAGCATTTCTGTTATGAAATAGAAAAAAAATATTCTTGGCAATAAAAGCAACATTTATTTATAAAGAAGAAATTATAGTAACTGCTTTCCATCTTTAAGAAATCTAAAGTATCCTCCCACTCATGAAGGAAAATAAGCTCTTTCTCCTCCTATATCTCTCCCGGCTCCCTCTGGAGATCTCTTTTTAGAACCCACTGAATATTTGATCTGTCAGAGAGTCTTCATTCCTGTTATACTTAACATTTGCAAATTTTTATAGGTGTAAGCAGGAATAATCATGAATAACTTAAGGAATCACTGTTTAAGTCAGGCAAATTCTTGTTTTCATCTCATTATTTGTTCCTTTAAATAAAAAAAGTACTCATTAGACACCTAAGGTATTTCTGGAATTTTGCAAAAGCCAGTGGGAACATATGATAAGGACAAATGAAGTTTTCCCAGAAATTATAGGCAAAGGTGCATGGACTAGATTTGAGAGGTAAAGGTCATCATGAGTGTCCTCCTCAACCCAACACCTACTGCAGGAGGGGTGGGTTGGTGCATGGAGAAGGACTCCAGACAATGAAGCATCACAGATCAAGTAGTTAATAGTATTACATGCAGTAGAGACAGGATACGGAAGAAAACCTAAGCTAATAGGATTTCACTGGCATGGCTTAGGAAATTTCAAAAGGATGTATTTAGTTAAGATATAAAGATAAAATAATATATATAAAGCAAAATGATCAGTTTATGTTAAAGCATATACTATTTTTCACAGAGAATTTTTGCAAATGAGCTTCAGAAAAAGGCGATAACAACATGGAAATGAGACAGAAAAGGAAATTCAAAGACGTTTGAGTCAAAGCTTACTTTTCTTTATATCTTTTCTTTCTTATTTCCTCTCACTTTCATTTGCTAGCTGTTAAGTATAAGGCATAGGAATTCAAATAACATTAAAAATATTTTAAAACAGACATATCTCAGTTATTGAAAATAGATATGTAATGCTACAGAAATATAATAATTATTTTAGTCAACCCTTTAAATTATTTATTATGTGATACTTTTCTAATTGTTTTTATCTGTCAAATGATCAACCTATAGATAATAACTCATTTAATTTTTATTAAATTTAACAAGGTATGAAGTATTGATAAGAAATAGGGTTATCTCCATCTTACATTTTGGTAGAAAGTATGATTGGTGCATGTGGTGGCTCAGTCATCCAATCTTGGTTTCAGCTTGGGTCGTGATCTCATGAGTCATGAGACTGAGCCCCAAGTGGGCTCAGTGCTCAGCAGAGAGTCTGTTTGAAGATTCTCTCCCTTCACCCTCCTGCTCACTCATACATGTCCTCTCTCTCCCTCAAATAAATAAATAAATATTTTTTAAAATGACAGAAAGTAAGGCAAAGAAAAGTTGGGTGTATTGCCAAACTTACACAGATAATATTATCTAGATCCAGGATTTGGAACTCATGTAATTTATCTGGAGTCAAAACACTTGATCTCTAAACTCTACTTTCTTGGGACCTGAAAAGCTATGATAACAAAAGAAATAAAATAATTAATTTTGACTGTACATCCAGAAAACTACTTCACAAAATTGACTAGCATTCAATATAAGGCACAGAATATTTAAATTTTACAAGCTTATTTTTTTTTTCATTCAGATATTTACTCATCATGTTATCTCACCTGCATATGCTAAACATCATGCAGGCAAAATATTAGCAAGTTGGAGCCCTTGCTCACCATGTGCTTACATTAAAGTAGGAGAAAACAACTATATTAACAAATAAGTAAAATAAAAGTGTTATCCAAGTGTTTTCCTGATATAAACAGAATAAGTGTTAACCAGTCATCTTTGCCATAGCAACTATCTTAATTCTTAAGTTTGCCCAAATGAATCTTCAGCAAAATAAATATAACAAGGAGTAAGTGAGTATTAGAGTTCTAGTTCTAAACTCTCATGTGGTCTTCTCTATTAAAGAGTTTGGCTGGTCCAGTCCTTAACCACAAGAATTTATGTCAATCCAGATGATGGTAAAAATCTTAGTGAGGTTAAGGGAACTTAACTCTTTTAATTTCTAAGCATATTCTTCCTCTTAACTTAAATGAAATAGGAACAACTTCTAATCTGATTCTGGGGTTTAGTATTAGGGCACTGCCTTGTCCACACAGGCATAACACATATCTCAACATTAATATTCTGTTTCCACCTGATACCTTGATACCTGACTATCTTTCAGTTCATTTTCAACTCAAGCAAAAAAAAAAAAAAAAAAAAGTGCTGCTTTTTTGGTCCCACAAATCCCAATAAATTACATTCAAGATTAAGTAAATTATAAAATACATGTTGCTGAGAGACTATGTTCATACCTATATAATATATATATATAATATATGCATTATATATGTATTATATATAATATATGAACTAAATATATGGATATCTAGTTATATGGATATATCTAGATATATGGAGATATATATATATATTTACATATATATATGTCTAGGTATATGGATATATATATATGAACTAGATAAATGGATACATTTTATGTGTACTATCAAGCAGGTGGATGCATGGAATAGGGTGACCTTTATCTTAATAAATACAGTGTTCACTGAGGTGAATTTCTGTCAAGATGCTCACAGAGTTTAACAAAAGTCCTTATTTTAGAGCTTAGACCAAATTGCTTGTTCCCATTAAGAAAGACCTTTATGGCCTTTCTACATTTCCTTCCACAAAACTAAAAGCAGACTAAGCATTGGTGACAGCACTTGGTAAAAGTGATTGTAGTGACATTTTAGATCTGTCAAGTCTTTCTGTAACTACTTCGCCATAGGTAGCCTAATGAGACACAGTGCATAGTAACACAGTGAGAAAAACCCTTTAGAACTCTTGTTACAGTCATTTGAAGGGGGTTATAACTCTGAAGGCCATCATTTCCTGCTGGGTAGTGGAATCTTTTGGTAGCTACTGAATTATAGCAAAATGTCTTGAAAGCAATTCTTTTTCAGTCATAACCACAGAAAGACTTAGATACACTGGGCTTCTGTTAATAATGAATAAAGCTTGGCATCTCTGGAACTGGAATTGAAATTCAGGGCACTCATTTCTAAAAATTTGAAGGCTTATTTTTAAAAACTCAATATTTCTTTGCATATAAAGTGTAATTTGCAATGAACGGACTTAGACTATTTCTTAAATCAGTAAGGTTTTTAGTACCATAACCTTGCATTTTCTTTCACAGTAAGGTTGCAACTACTGAGAATGATGCTGGTGATTGGACATTTCCTATGGAAAGATGATTGCAAAAAGATATAGATTCAAAAAACTGAATATACGAAGTTCCTGATTTCGGGGAACTCGAAGAAAAAAAAACACTGTCTTTCATTTCAGTAAATATTTATTGAGAATTAACTTTATATAATGAAGGTCCTACGGTAAGAGCAATGATCAAGGCATGATTGCTGTCTCAAAATAGTTCAAACTATAGTAAAGAAGTAAGATATAATATGGTTATAGCACAGGGCAGAATAAAATAAATGTGAAAATTTAGATGTCACATTTAAACATCTGTTATTTGTTATATTATTTATATCCCCTGACTTTTCATGAAAATATAAAGAAACTCACTATATATGAGTTTGTATGTGTTTGTATGACTGAATGTTTCATTTTTCTGTAAGATTCTTATAAGCCTGGAATAAAAGAAAGATGTAAGGGTATAAATAATTCATTTTATCTTATGAAAAGAGTTTCTTGCTATTTATCTCTAAAAGGAAATATCCATGTAATCATGTGAGATTCTATACCAGATATTGGTCATCTATGTGAACACTATCTTCTTCATCTTTGAAGTTAAATTAGAAATGATTTTATTAAGATTTTTTTGTTTATTATCTCCAAAAATTCAGCGTATGTCATTAAACAATAACAAGTCTGAATGAACTCATTTAAGGTAGACAATGAATGTATTTTTCTAGTAAACTAGACATGCTGGGAAATTGGAATGGTAGTAAAAAAATGCTGTCTATACAACACCAAGAGAAAGAAGTGAATAGATATCGTGTCTGCAGTGGAAAATTTAACATATTGGTGTAGATTTTAATTTTAACATTAGGATTGAAAAAAAAGAGAGAGTGTGTGTTTTTTCCTTGTGCATGATAATTAGTAGAATATAGGGCTATGAAATGGATCACATCTTGTACTATAACATTTATGATACTGTTTAGTTTTTTAAAACACAGGCCATGTAATACTTCAAATATATTTATTTTTAACTCCACTGGGTATCTGATTCTCCAAATCAAATATTATCTGGATTCTTTTTAATTCTGATTGTGTGTCCCATGCATTCCCTTAACCATTTAAGAGCAAACTCATCAAAAACAGGAAAAAAGTATTCCTTTTGTTTTCAACATACACTATCAAAGGTTTATTTATTTATTTTTTCTTTTTAAAATAGGTGGGAGGGGCACCTGGATGGCTCAGTGGGTTAAGCCTCTGCCTTCGGTTCACGTCATGATCCCAGGGTCCTGGAATCGAGCCCCACATCGGGCTCTCTGCTCAGCAGGGAGCCTACTTCCTCCTCTCTCTCTGCCTGCCTTTCTGCCTACTTGTGATCTCTGTCTGTCAAATAAATAAATAAAATATTTAAAAAATAAATAAATAGATAAAGTAGGTGGGAGATACATGTTTCGGGGTATGAATAAATAAGCCATGAGGATAATAAGTGCAGCCTAGGGAATAGAGCCAATGATATTGTAATAATGTTATATGATGATAGATGGTAGTTACATTCATCTTGAGCATAGCATAATGTGTAGATTTACTTAATCACTATGGCATGCATCTGAAACTAATTTAACATTGTGTGCCAACTAAACTTCAATAGAAAAAGGGAAAATCTGAATAGAATGTTAAAAAATCCCTGAAACTAGTATAATACTGTATGTTAATTAATTTTAAAGAAAATAAAAATTTTCAAAAGACTGGAAAATCACCATTTTCTTGAAAGTAGTTTCAGTTAACAAACAGAAATACAAAATTTACTCTATGCCAGACACTATGTACTGTACAAACTTTGATTAATTTAATGAACACAACTACTCTAGAGCAAATATATTAAATATAGGAGAATGAAGGCACAGAAAGGTTAAGGAATTTCCTCAACATTATACAGATAGTTAGCACCAAAGGCTGATTTAAATCTGGGGGTACCTCCAGCAGCTTTGCTCTTATATGCTGTGCCTCCCCTCCAATGATATTTTATTTCTGTTACTCACTATAGTCATTAATTACAGTCACATTTCACAAGAGGAGTATTGCTGTTTTCATAGAATTATCCTGCATATCTGCCTTCTTCAATATAAAATTTATAATAAACTTCACAGTGCACAATCAACTGAATTTGTTGAGACTAGAAGTATAGCAAATTCTATTTCAAAGTAGAAAGTAAAACCACATAGAACCCATTTTCTCCTTAAGAATATCATAGCAACAGGGATCTTGCCTCTAAGCCTGGTTAATGCCAAAATATAATAGCTTCTCAAAGAATGAAGGAACTGAATGAACTATAGCCTCATAATAAAACTTGCCTAATCATGCATTTGCCATTTATTAAATACACACCATTTATCTATCATTTTGCTAAATTGATTATATGTATTATCCACTATCCCCTCAACAGCACTGCAAATCATATGTCATTTCTAATATGCTGTACAGGGAAAAACAAAAAATAAAAAAAAAACAAAACAAAACAGAAACTCTGAAATGTTACATAACTTGGGCAAAATCACACAGTGATTAAGAGGCAGAGCTGTAACCCAAACCTAGCTCCATCCGTTACTGCACTTTGGAGTTGCTTACAGGGAGTACTTTTTTTCTGAGTGCCTTTTAAAAGGAAACCCATGAGTTTACTGTGAACTTCATCCAGGTTATCTCAAGATGAATTTAATTCCCTTATCATTTCAATTCAAATTCAACTGATATGGCAGCAATTAACATACTATATTATCCATATTTTCTACATTAATTATCATTGGCAGAACAGACCCTGTAACAAAGAGAAAATATTAAATTTTCTTTTCCAGTTGAGCATAATCATAAAGATGGTTTCATTTTAGAATAGGTCAGATAAGCAAAGCCTTCATGTATAGCCAGCATCCCAAAGTTCCCTCCTGAATTTGGTTATATCTTATTGAATCCTAGTATTTCAACTTCCATGGTATGAACAATTCACAAATATAAGTCTAGAATATATAATCCCTCTGAAAACCTGGAGGGTTTTTTTTTTTTTTTCAGATTTTGTTTCAGATCATCACATGAGAGATAAGTTACCAGTCATGTTTGAAATTCAAGCTTTATTCTACTCCCAGCAGGATGGATGGCTTCATCCACTAAATTGTGGATGGGATTAAGAGATACCCTTTGTTGTTTCTTTTGACATGTTACAGTCAAGTAGATGGAAAGCAACTTGTAAGAGAGAACTCTCACCAACTGTGACATATTGAAGAGCCAGACACTGTGAAGTGACTTAAATTTTACTTTTTTTTCTTTAGCCCCCACTGCTTCCTAAGAAGAATTCCCTTCCTTTCCTCTTTTCTTGGGAAGGAAGTCCATATATGGTGAGTAGAAACTTCATTTCATACCTCTCAGAACAAGTTTATTTTTATTGTTCAGTTAAATGCTATGGGGAGAATCAAAAGTCCATATTTGAAATATAAAGTGAATTTGTATTTGAACATTTTTCTTGATCTCACTGTACTTGCTAGCCATTTTCATCTGGAATGGATTACTTTGGTTTAGGAATTTAGAACTTTCATAATAGTTCTTTAAATCTACATGTTGGATTAAAAATCAATTTTTCTTTGAGAATAGAAATAAACTCACCCAAAGGAAGACATACCTTTGTCATTATATTTCATCCATTTTCTGTTTAGTTATCAAAATTTCTACTACCTCCTGGAATAATCAGATTGTCTTACTTGGCTATATTCCTATGATGATCACTACGGTATTTAAGAATTCTTTCACTCTTCAAGGATATTTTCTTAGCAAATGCTAAGACATGTTTCAGTAGTTTCAATTTTTTTAAATATCTTTCTGCTTTTATCTACTTTAGAAATGAATTGTTTTTGAAATTTCATTATGACACACTCTTTATATACTCAAAATTTAGAATTATTTTTCCTCTTTAATCTTTCCATTTATGATATGACAATACAATTACCATCATATATTTTATTTATTTCCTCTCTGAGACAAATGTGTTTTATAGCATTTTTGATATTTTTTAAATTAACATAAAATGTATTATTTGTTTCAGCAGTACAGGTCTGTGATTCATCAATATTACACAACTCACAGTGCTCATGATAGCACATATCCTCCTCAATGTCCATCGCCCAGCCACCCCATCCTTGCCACTCCACTCCCAGCAACCCTCAGTTTCTGAGATTAAGAGTCTCTTATGGTTTGAAATTGAGTCTCTTATGGTTTGTCTCCCTCTCTGGTTTTGTCTTGCTTCATTTTTCCATCCCTTCCCTTATGATCCTCTATCTTGTCTCTCAAGTTCCTCATATCAGTGAGATCATATGATAATTATCTTTCTCTAATTGACTTTTTAGCTTAGCATAATACCCTCTAGTTCTATCCATGTCCTTGCAAATTGTAAGGTTTCAGGGGTTTTGATGGCTGCATAATACTTGTGTGTGTGTGTGTGTGTGTGTGTGTGTGTGTGTGTGTAATCTCACATCTTCTTTATCCATTTATCAGTTGATGGTCATCAAGGCTCTTTTCATAGTTTGGCTATAGTGAACATTGTAGCTATAAAAATTGGGAGCATGTGTCCCTTTGGATCACTATATTTGTATCTTTGGGGTAAATATGGAGTAGAGTAATTGCTGGGTCTTAGAACAGCCCTAGTTTCAAATTTTTGAGGAACCTCCATACTGTTTTCCAGAGTGGCTGCACCAGCTTGCATTCTCATCAACAATGTAGGAGTGTTCCCTTTTCTCTGCATCCTCACCAACACCCTTTGTTTCCTTACTTGTTAATTTTAGCCAGTCTGACTGGTGTGAGGTGGTATCTCACTGTGGTTTTGATATGTCTTTCTCTGATGCCAAGTGATGTTGAACACTGTTTCATGTGTCTGTTGGCCATTTAGTTGTTTTTTTTTTTTTCAATTTTATTTTTTGTTTTGTTTTAAAAGATTTTCTTTATTTGTCAGAGATAGACACAGTGAGATAGAGAACACAAGCAAGGGGAGTGGGGGGGTGGAAAGCAGGCTTCCTGCTGAGCAGAGAGCCCGATGTGGAACTTGACCCCAGGACCCTGGGATCATGACCTGAGCCGAAGGCAGACGCTTAACAAATGAGCCACCCAGCTGCCCCTGGATGTTCTCTTTGCAGAAATGTCTGTTCATGTCTTCTGTCCATTTCTTGATTGGACTATTTGTTCTCTAAGTGTTGAGTTTGACAAGTTCTTTATAGATTCTCTATATTAGCCCTTTATCTGATATGTCATTTGCAAATATCTTCTCCCATTCTGTCAGTTGTCTTTTTGTTTTGTTGACTGTTTCCTTTATTGTGCAAAAGATTTTTATCTTGATGAAGTCACAATAGTCCATTTTTGCCCTTGCTTCCTTTGTCTTTGATGATGTTTCTAGGAAGAAGTTGCTGTGGCTGAGGTCAAAGAGGTTGCTGCCTGTGAACTCCGCAAGGATTTTGGTGGGTTCCTGTCTCATGTATAGGTCTTCCATCTATTTTGAGTCTATTTTTGTGTGTGGTGTAAGGAAATGGCCTAGTTTAATTCTTCTGGATGTGGATGTCTAATTTTCCCAACACTATTTATTGAAGAGACTGTCTTTCTTCCATTGGACATTCTTTGCTGCTTTGCTGAATATTAGTTGACAATAGAGTTGAGGGTCCATTTCTGTATTCTCTATTCTATTCCATTGATCTATGTGTCTGTTTTTGTGCCAGTAATATACTGCCTTGATGATTACAGCTTTGTAACAGAACTTGAAGTCTAGGAATCATGATGCATCTGCCTTGGTTTTCTTTTTTAAGATTCCTCTGGCTATTCAAGGTGTTCTCTTGTTCCACACAAATTCTAGGATTCTTTGTCCCATTTCTCAAAAACTTGATGGTATTTTCATAGGGATTTCACTAAATGTATAGATTACTCTAGGTAGCATAGACATTTTCAAAATATTTGTTCTTCTAATGTTTTTCCATTTCTTTGTGTCTTCCTCAATATCTTTCATGAGTCATCTATAGCTTTCTGAATACAGATTCTTTCCCTCTTTGGTTAGATTTATTTCTAGGTACCTTATGGTCTTGGATACAATTGTAAATGGGATTGACTACTTAATTTCTCTTTCTTCTCTCTCATTGTTAATGTATAGCAATGCAACTGATTTCTGTGCATTGATTTTATGTCCTGACATTTTACTGAATTCCTGTATGAGTTCTAGCAGTTTTGGGTGGGGTCTTTCTGCAAAGAGTGAGAGTCTGACTTCCTTCCCAATTTGGAAGCCTTTTATTTGTTTTTATTTCTTTTTGTTTTCTGACTGCTGAGACTGGAATTCCAGTACTATGTTGAATAGCAGTGGTGATAGTGGACATCCCTGGTGTTCCTAACCTTAGGGGAAAAGCCACCCTAGCATAGAAAAGCCAGCCACTGAAGTCCTTCAGGGAATCTGGCATAAGGCTGTGTCCCAGCTCAAAATTGCTAGCACCTTAGCCCTGATCCCAAGTTCTGCAGTGGGTATACCTTCTCAGAGCTGGCCTGCCTGGGTCCTGCTAATATCACAGAGCTCATGTGCAACCCACAACAGGCAAAGAGTGAGTGCAGATGACTGCATAGAAAGGAAAAGTGACTGACACAACAAGTTGCAAGCAACACACATAAGATACTGTCCTGAAGTCCCAGGTTCTGATGGACAGGGGCACCACAGTACACGGTACTCCAGGACCTCTTCATAAAGTCACTACTTTCCTTTTCTTTTCTTTTCTTTTTTCCTTTTTTTAAATATTTATTTATCTATTTGAGAGAGAGAGCTGAATGGAGTGAAGGGCAGAGGGACAGAGAGAATTTTTTATTTTTCTTTTTTTAAAAAATTAACATATAATCCATTATTTGTTTCAGAGGTACAGGTCTGTGACTCAACAGTATCCCACAATTCACAGCACTCACCATAGCACATACCCTCCTCAATTTCCATCACCCAGATACCCCATCCCTCCCCACCTCCCACCACCTTCAGTTTGTTTCCTGAGATTAAGAGTCACTTATGTTTTGTCTCCCTCTTTGGTTTCATTTTGTTTCATTTTCCCCTCCATTCCCCTATGATCTTCTGTTTTTTTTCTCAAATTTCTCATAATCTGTGAGATCAGATGATAATTGTCTTTCTCTGATTGACTTATTTCACTTAACATAATACCCTCTAGTTCCACTCATGCCATTGCAAATGGCAGGAGTTCATGAGTGTTTTTGTTTTGTTTTGTTTTGTTTTGTTTTTTGATGTCTGCACAATATTCCATGTATATATATAGCCATCTTCATTATCCACTCATCTGTTGATGGACATCTAGGCTCTTTTTATAGTTTGGCTATCGTGGACATTGCTGCTATATACATTGGAGTCCATGTGTCCCTTCAGATCACTACATTTATATCTTTAGGGTAAATACCCACCAGTGCAATTGCTAGGTCATAGGGTAGCTCTATTTTCAACTTTTTGAGGAACCACCATACTGTTTTCCAGAGTGGCTGCACCAGCTTGCATTCCCACCAACGGCATAGGAGGGTTTTCCTTTCTCTGCATCCTCACCAGCACCTGTTGTTTCCCGACTTGTTAATTTTAGCCATGGGACAGAGAAAATCTTAAGAAGGCTCCTGCTGAAAGCAGAGCCCAATGTGGGGCTTGATCCCAGGACTTTGATATCATGACCTCAGTCAAAATCAAGAGTTGGACACTTAACTAACTAAGCCACCTAGACATCCCATAAAATCGGTACATTCAAGAACAGAAAACATATCTACCTTTTCTAATAGAAATAAACAAACACAGAGAAGCAGACAAAGTGAGGAGACAGAAAAATTTATCCCAAGTGAAAGAATAGGAAAAAGCCATGGCTCTGATGAACAGATGACCTAAACATTTAAAAAAAAAAAAAAAAAAAAAAAAAAAGTGGCTTTCAAAGACACACTGGACCTGATATAGTTAATAGATATATTCAGAACATTCCATCCTAAAGCAGCAGAATACAGATTATTTTCAACTACATGTGTAACATTCTCCATAATAGACCACATATGAGCCAACAAAACAAGCTTCAACAAATTCAAGAACATTTAAGTCATATTGTGCATCATTTCTGAACATAATACTATGAAAATAGAAGTTAACCACAAGATAAAGTATGGAAAGACCACAAATACGTGGAGGTTAAAAAACATGCTGCTAAACAATGAATGAGTCAACAGAATATAAAAGAAGAAATATAAGCATTCATGAAAACAAAGGACCATGAAAACACAATGACCCAAAATCTTTGGGATGTGGAAAAAGCTGTTGTAACAGAGAAGTTTATATCAATACAGGTCTACCTTAAGAAGGAAGAAAAATCTCAAATAAACATCTTAACCTTACACTTAAAGGACCTAGAAAAAGAACAACAAACAAAAACCTAAAGCCAACAGAAAGAAGAAAATTAAAAACAACAACAGAGTAGATCAATGAAATCAAGAGCTAGTTCATTGAACTAGTTCTTTGAAATAAAATTGATAAACTTCTAGCCAGACTTATGACAAAAAGAACAGAAAGGACTCAAATAAATAAAACCACAAGTGAGAAAGAAGAAATAAGAACCAACACCACAAAAATAAAGGCAATTATAAGGGAATATTATGTAAACTTATATTCCAACACATTGAAAAACCTAGAAAAAATGGAAATTCCTAGAAACATACAACCTGTGAAGACAGGAACAGGATGAGATAGAAAATTTGAACAGATCAGTAACCAGCAATGAAATTGAATCAAGAGTGAAAAACAAAAACAAAACCTCCCAACAAACATAAGTCCAGAACCAGATGACTTCACAGGCAAATTCTCCCAGACATTTGAAGATGTTAATACCTATTCTTCTCAACCTGTTCCAAAATAAATAAATAAACAAGTGGAAAAAGAAAGAAAACTTGGGAATTCATTCTGTGAGGCCAGAATTATCTTGATACCAAAACTGGATAAAAGCACCACTTAAAAAGAGAACTACAGGCCAATATCACTGGTGAACATAGATGCGAAAGTCTTCAATAGAATACTAGCAAACTGAATCCAACAATACCTTAAAAAAGTCATTTACCACAATCAAGGAGGGTTTATTTATGGGTTGTAAGTGCAGCTCAATATTCACAAATCAATTAAGGTGTTACATTTCAACAATAAGAAAAATAATAAAAACCATATGATCTTTTCAATAGATGCAGAAAAAAATTGACAAAGTATAACATCCTTTCATGATAAGAAAAAATAAAAAAAAAATGAAAAACCCCTCAATAAAGTAGGTTTAGAGGAAACATACCTTTACATAATAAAGGCCAGTTAGCAAAGACCCACAGTGGGAAAAATGAGAGCTTTTCCCATAAGGTAAGGAACAAAGACAAGGATGTCTTCTCTCAACAATTTTATTCAACATGGTACTGGAAGTTGTAGCCATTGTAATTTGGCAACAAATAAATAAATAAATAAATAAGAATCCAAATTCGTAAGAAAGTAGTAAAACTTTCACTATTTTCAGATAAGATGGTATTCTGTAGAGAAAATCCCAAAGGAGTACCTGGGTGGCTCAGTTCATTAGGCATCTGACTTGGTTTTGGCTCAGGTCACAATCTCAGGGTCCTGAGATCTAGCCCTGCTTTGGGATCTGCACTCAGCATGAAGTCTGCTTGAGATTCTCTCTCTTCTTCTTCCTCTGCCCCCTCTACCACTTGTGTGCTCTTTCTCTCTTTCTAGAATAAATAAATAAATCTTCAAAAAAAAAAAAACCAAAAACAAAAACAAAAGCAAACAAAAACCCTCCAAGGACAGCACCCAAAAAACTGCTAAAACTGATTAATGAATTCAGTAAAGTTGCAGGACACAAGATGAAATATACAGAAATGTGCAGCCTTTCTGTACACAATTAAAGAAATAGGAGAAAGAGAAGTTAAAAAGATGGTCCCATTTTCAATTTTTACCAAAAATAATAAAATAATTTTTATCAAAAATAATAAAATAAGAGGGAGGAGTCAAGATGGCGGAGAAGTAGCAGGCTGAGACTACTTCAGGTAGCTAGATAGCTTATCTAAAGATTGCAAACACCTACAAATCCAACGGGAGATCGAAGAGAAGAAGAACAGCAATTCTGGAAACAGAAAATTAACCACTTTCTGAAAGGTAGGACTGGCGGAGAAGTGAATCCAAAGCGACGGGAAGATAGACTGCGGGGGCAGGGGCCGGCTCCCGGCAAGTGGCGGAGCAACGGAGCACAAAATCAGGACTTTTAAAAGTCTGTTCCGCTGAGGGACATCGCTCCAGAGGCTTAACTGGGGTGAAGCCCATGTGGGGTCAGTGTGGCCTCAGGTCCTGCAGGGTCACAGAAGGATCGGGGGTGTCTGAGTGTCACAGAGCTTACAGGTATTAGAACGGGGAAGCCGGCTACAGAGACAGAGGCGAGGAGTGAGCTCTAAACTTGGGTTACCTTGAACCGGTCGCAGGCTCGGTGAGCTCGGAGCGCGGCCGGAAGCCAGGGTGACGGGAGTAATTGGGCGCTGTTCTCTGAGGGCGCACTGAAGAGTGGGGCGCCGGGCTCTCGGCTTCTCCGGGCCGGAGACTGGGAGACCGCCATCTTCATTCCCGTCCTCCGGAACTCTACGGAAAGCACTCAGGGAACAAAAGCTCCTGAAAGCAAACCCAAGCGGATTACTCAGCCCGGCCCTTGGTAAGGGCGGTGCAACTCTGCCTGGGGCAAAGACACTTGAAAATCACTATAACAGGCCCCTCCCCCAGAAGAGAAACAAGAAATCCAGCCAGGACCAAGTTCACCTACCAAGGAGTGCAGTTTCAATACAAAGGAGAGCAGCGGAATCCTAGAGGAGGAGAAAGCAAAGCACAGAACTCATGGCTTTCTCCCAATGATTCTTTAGCCTTGCAGTTAATTTAATTTTTTTTTCTTTTTCAATTTTTCTTCTCTTCTTCTGCTAATTTTTTTTTAAACTTTTACCCTTTTCTTTTTTAACGTTTTTTAACTAGTTTATCTAATATATATATATATATATATATATATTTCCTTTTTATATTTTTTCCTTATTCGTTTTCTTCTTTTAATTGTTTATTTATTTATTTTTTTTCTTTCTGAACCTCTTTTTATCCCCTTTCTCACCCATCACGATTTGGGACCTCTTCTGATTGGTTAAAGCATATTTTCCTGAGGTTGTTGTTACCCTTTTAGTATTTTACTTGCTCCTTCATATACTCTTATCTGGACAAAATGACACGGCAAAAAAATTCACCATAAAAAAAAGAACAAGAGGCAGTACCAAAGGCTAGGGACATAATCAATACAGACTTTGGTAATATGTCAGATCTAGAGTTCAGAATGACGATTCTCAAGGTTCTAGCCAGGCTCAAAAAAGGCATGGAAGATATTAGAGAAACCCTGTCGGGAGATATAAAAGCCCTTTCTGGAGAAATAAAAGAACTAAAATCTAGCCAAGTTGAAATCAAAAAAGCTATTAATGAGGTACAATAAAAAATGGAGGCTCTCACTGCTAGGATAAATGAAGCTGAAAAGAGAATTAGCGATATAGAAGACCAAATGACAGAGAATAAAGAAGCTGAGCAAAGAGGGACAAACAGCTACTGGACCATGAGGGGAGAATTCGAGAGATAAGTGACACCATAAGACAAAACAACATTAGAATAATTGGGATTCCAGAAGAAGAGGAAACAGAGAGGGGAGCAGAAGGTATATTGGAGAGAATTATTGGAGAATTTCCCCAATATGGCAAAGGGAACAAGCATCAAAATCCAGGAAGTTCAGAGAACCCCCCCTCAAAATCAGTAAGAATAGGTCCACACCCTGCCAACTAATAGTAAAATTTACAAGTCTTAGTGACAAAGAGAAAATCCTGAAAGCAGCCCGGGAAAAGAAGTCTGTAACATACAATGGTAAAAACATTAGATTGGCAGCAGACTTATCCATAGAGACCTGGCAGGCCAGAAAGAGCTGGCATGATATATTCAGAGCTCTAAACGAGAAAAACATGCAGCCAAGAATACTATATCCAGCTAGACTATCATTGAAAATAGAAGGAGAGATTAAAAGCTTCCAGGACAAACAAAAACTGAAAGAATTTGCAAACACAAAACCAGCTCTACAGGAAATATTGAAAGGGGTCCTCTAAGCAAAGAGAGACCCTAAAAGTAGTAGATCAGAAAGGAACAGAGACAATATACAATAACAGTCACCTTACAGGCAATACAATGGCACTAAATTCATATCTCTCAATAGTTACCCTGAATGTTAATGGGCTAAATGCCCCAATCAAAAGACACAGGGTATCATAATGGATAAAAAACAAAACCCATCTATGTGTTGCCTACAAGAAACTCATCTTAAACCCAAAGACACCTTCAGATTTAAAGTGAGGGGGTGGAAAAGAATTTACCATGCTAATGGACATCAGAAGAAAGCAGGAGTGGCAATCCTTATATCAGATCAATTAGATTTTAAGCCAAAGACTATAATAAGAGATGAGGAAGGACACTATATCATACTCAAAGGATCTGTCCAACAAGAAGATCTAACAATTTTAAATATCTATGCCCCTAACGTGGGAGCAGCCAACTATATAAACCAATTAATAACAAAATCAAAGAAACACATCAACAATAATACAATAATAGTAGGGGACTTTAACACTCCCCTCACTGAAATGGACAGATCATCCAAGCAAAAGATCAACAAGGAAATAAAGGCCTTAAATGACACATTGGACCAGATGGACATAACAGATATATTCAGAACATTTCATCCCAAAGCAACAGAATACACATTCTTCTTTAGTGCATATGGAACATTCTCCAGAATAGATCACATCCTGGGTCCTAAATCAGGTCTCAACCGGTATCAAAAGATTGGGATCATTCCCTGCATATTTTCAGACCAGAATGCTCTGAAGCGAGAACTCTATCACAAGAGGAAATTTGGAAAGAACCCAAATACATGGAGACTAAACAGCATCCTTCTAAAGAATGAATGGGTCAACCAGGAAATTAAAGAAGAATTGAAAAAATTCATGGAAACAAAGGATAATGAAAACACAATGGTTCAAAATCGGTGGGACACAACAAAGGCAGTCCTGAGAGGAAAATATATAGCGGTACAAGCCTTTCTCAAGAAACAAGAAAGGTCTCAGGTACACAACCTAACCCTACACCTAAAGGAGCTGGAGAAAGAACAAGAAAGAAACCCTAAACCCAGCAGCAGAAGAGAAATCATAAAGATCAGAGCAGAAATCAATGACATGGAAACCAAAAAACAATAGAGCAAATCAACTAAACTAGGAGCTGGTTCTTTGAAAGAATTAATAAGATTGATAAACCCCTGGCCAGACTTATCAAAAAGAAAAGAGAAAGGACCCAAATAAATAAAATCATGAATGAAAGAGGAGAGATCACAACTAACACCAAAGAAATACAGACAATTATAAGAACATACTATGAGCAACTCTACGCCAACAAATTTGACAATCTGGAAGAAATGGATCCTTCCTAGAGACATATAAACTACCACAACTGAATCAGGAAGACATAGAAAGCCTGAACAGACCCATAACCAGGAAGGAGATTGAAACAGTTATCAAAAATCTCCAAACAAACAAAAGCTCAGTGCCAGACGGCTTCCCGGGGGAATTCTACCAAACATTTAAAGAAGAACTAATTCCTATTCTGAAACTGTTCCAAAAAATAGAAATGGAAGGAAAACTTCCAAACTCATTTTATGAGGCCAGCATCACCTTGATCCCAAAGCCAGACAAGGATCCCATCAAAAAAGAGAACTACAGACCAATATCCTTGATGAACACAGATGCAAAAATTCTCACCAAAATACTAGCCAATAGGATTCAGCAGTACATTAAAAGGATTATTCACCACGACCAAGTGGGATTTATTCCAGGGCTGCAAGTTTGGTTCGACATCCGCAAATCAATCTATGTGATACAACACATTAATAAAAGAAACAACAAGAACCATATGATACTCTCCATAGATGCTGAAAAAGCATTTGACAAAGTACAGCATCCCTTCCTGATCAAAACTCTTCAAAGTGTAGGGATAGAGGGCACATACCTCAATATTATCAAAGCCATCTATGAAAAACCCACCACAAATATCATTCTCAATGGAGAAAAACTGAAAGCTTTTCTGCTAAGGTCAGGAACATGGCAGGGATGTCCTTTATCACCACTGCTATTCAACATAGTACTAGAAGTCCTAGCCTCAGCAATCAGACAATAAAAGGAAATTAAAGGCATTCAAATCGGCAAAGAAGAAGTCAAACTATCACTCTTTGCAGATGGTAGGATAGTATATGTGGAAAACTCAAAAGACTCCACTCCAAAACTGCTAGAACTTGTACAGGAATTCAGTAAAGTGTCAGGATATAAAATCAATGCACAGAAATCAGTCACATTTCTCTACACCAACAACAAGACAGAAGAAAGAGAAATTAAGGAGTCAATCCCATTTACAATTGCACCCAAAACTATAAGATACCTAGGAATAAACCTAACCAAAGAGACTAAGAAGCTATACACAAAACTATAAAGTACTCATGAAAGAAATTGAGGAAGACACAAAGAAATGGAAAAATGTTCCATGCTCCTGGATTGGAAGAATAAATATTGTGAAAATGTCTATGCTACCTAAAGCAATTTACACACTTAATGCAATTCCTATCAAAGTACCATCCATTTTTTTCAAAGAAATGGAACAAATAATCCTAAAATTCATATGGAACCAGAGAAGACCTCAAATAGCCAAAGGAATATTGAAAAAGAAAGCCAAAGTCGGTGGCATCACAATCCCGGACTTCAAGCTCTATTACAAAGCTGTCATCATCAAGACAGCATGGTACTGGCACAAAAACAGACACATAGATCAATGGAACAGAATAGAGAGCCCAGAAATAGACCCTCAACTCTATGGTCAACTAATCTTCGACAAAGCAGGAAAGAATGTCCAATGGAAAAAAGACAGCCTCTTCAACAAATGGTGTTGGGAAAATTGGACAGCCACATGCAGAAAAATGAAATTGGACCATTTCCTTATACCACACACGAAAATAGTCACAAAATGGATGAAGGACCTCAATGTGAGAAAGGAATCTATCCAAATCCTTGAGGAGAACACAGGCAGCAACCTCTTCGACCTCACCCGCAGCAACATCTTCCTAGGAACATCGCCAAAGGCAAGGGAAGTAAGGGTAAAAATGAACTATTGGGATTTTATCAAGATCAAAAGCTTTTGCACAGAAAGGAAACAGTAAACAAAACCAAAAGACAACTGACAGAATGGGAGAAGATATTTGCAAATGACATATCAGATAAAGGGCTAGTGTCCAAAATCTATAAAGAACTTAGCAAACTCAACACCCAAAGACCAAATAATCCAACAAGAAATGGGCAGAGGACATGAATAGATATTTCTGCAAAGAAGACATCCAGATGTCCAACAGACACATGAAAAAGTGCTCCATATCACTCAGCATCAGGGAAAAAGAAATCAAAACCACAATGAGATATCACCTCACACCAGTCAGAATGGCTAAAATTAACAAGTCAGGAAATGATAGATACTGGTGAGGATGCGGAGAAAGGGGAACCCTCCCACACTGTTGGTGGGAATGCAAGCTGGCGCAACCACTCTGGAAAATAGCATGGAGGTTCCTCAAAATGTTGAAAATAGAGCTACCTTACAACCCAGCAATTGCACTACTGGGTATTTACCCTAAAGATACAAACGTAGTGTACCGAAGGGGCACGTGCACCTGAATGTTTATAGCAGCAATGTCTACAATAGCCAAACTATGGAAAGAACCTAGATGTCCATCAACAGAGGAATGGATAAAGAAGATGTGGTATATATACACAATGGAATACTATGCAGCCTTCAAAAGAAATGAAATCTTGCCATTTGTGATGACGTGGATGGAACTAGAGGGTATCATGCTTAGCGAAGTAAGTCAATCGGTGAAAGACAATTAACATATGATCTCCCTGAAAGGAGGGAGAGGAGATGCAACATGGGCGCTTAAGGGGGTAGGAGAAGAGTAAATGAAACAAGATGGGATTGGGAGGGAGACAAACCATAAGTGACTCTTAATCTCACAAAACAAACTTAGGGTTGAATGGGGGAGGGGGGTTGGGGGGTGGGGTTATGGACATTGGGGAGCGTATGTGCTATGGTGAGTGCTGTCAAATGTGTAAACCTGGCGATTCACAGACCTGTACCCCTGGGGATAAAAATATAAATAATTTATTTAAAAAATTAAAATTTATTAATAATAATAATAATAATAAAATAAAATGAACCTAATCAAAAGAAGAAAGACCTGTACTATAAAAACTATAAATCACTGATGAAAGAAATTGAGGATGAAACAAAGAAATAGTGAGAGAGTCCATGTTCATGAATTGGAAGAACAAATATTGTTAAAATATCTGTAAAACCTAAAGCATTCTGCACACTTAATGTAATCCCTATCAAAACAACAACAGCATTTTTCACAGAACTAGATCAAAAAATTCTAAAATTTGTATGTAACAAAACAAGGAGTTTGCATAATAAAACCAACCTTGAAAATCAAGGATGGAGGTATCAAAATCCAGAGTTCGAGTTGTATTACAAAGATGTAATAAGCAAAACAATATGACACTAGCACAAAAATACCCACAAAGATCTATAGAACAGAATAAGAAAAGCAGAAATAAACCAATAATTATATGGCTTAATTAGTCATTCACAAAGCAAGAAAGAACACCCAATGGGAAATTGATAGGCTCTTCAACAAATAATGTTGGGAATACTGGACAGCAACTTGCAAAAGGAAGAAACTGGATCACTGTGTTTCAACATACACAAAAATAAATCCAAAATGGATTAAAGACCTATATGTGAAATCTGAATCCATAAAAATCCTGGAGAGGGGTGGAAGACAGTAACCACTTTGGCATTGGCTGTAGTAACATTTTTCTAGATATGTCTCCTGAGGTAAAGAAAACAATAGCAAAAACAAACCATTAGGACTACACTAAAGTAAAAATCTTCTGCACAATGAAGGAAATAATCAACAAAACTAAAGGCAACCTATGGAATGGGAGAAGATTTTGCAAATAGCCTATCCAATAAATGGTTAGTATTCAAATTATATTAAGAACATATACTACTCAACACCCAAATATCTAACAGTTCATTTAAAAAAAAAAAAATCAGGCAGAAGATATGAACAGACATTTCTCCAAAGAAGACATCCAGGATGCCAACAGACACTTGAAAAGATGTTCACTATCACTTAGCATCAAGGGAATGCAAATAAAACTACGATGAGATATCTATCACCTCACACCTGTCACAATGGCTAAAATCAACACACACAAAAAACAAGTGTTGGAGAGGATTTGGAGAAAAAGAACATTTGTGCACTGTGGGTGGGAATGCTAATTGGTACAGCTACTCTGGAAAATAGTATGGAGTTTCTTCAGAAAGTTAAGAATAGAACTACCCTAGGATCCAACAATTTCACTACTGGGTATTTTCCCAAAGATTGCAAAAACAATAATTCCAAAGGATAAATTCATCCCTAAGTTTATTGCAACACTATTTGTAACAGCAGAGATATCCCAAGTGTACATCAATAGATGAATGGATAAAGAAGAAGAGGTACATATATACAATGGAATATTATTCAGCCATAAAAAATGAATCTTGGAACATCTGGGTGGCTCAGTTGGTTAAGCAGCTGCCTTTGACTCAGGTCATGATCCCAGCGTCCTGGGATCGAGTCCCACGTTGGGCTCGTTGCTCAGCAGGGAGCTCAGCATCGAGTCCCACGTTGGGCTCGTTGCTCAGCTTCTCCCTCTGCCTCTGCCTGCCACTCTGTCTGCCTGTGCTCACTCTCTCTGAGAAATAAATAAATAAAATCTTTTTTAAAAAAATGAATCTTGTCATTTGCAATGACATGGATGAACCTAGAGAGTATAATACTAAGCAGAAAAAGTCAGGGAGAGACAGTAGTGTACATTTTCACTCACACATGGAATTTAAGAAACAAAACAGAGCAAAGGCGGGGAAAAAGAAAGAGGGAGCTAAGCTAAGTAATGTTCTTAATTATAGAGAAAAACTGATGGTTACCAGAAGGAAAGGAGGTGAAAGGATGGCTTAAATAGGTGATGAGGATTAAAGGGTTGACTTGTTGTGATGAGAAATATCTGAAACTAATATAACACTGTATGTCAACTAACTGGAATTAAAATAAAAACTTCAAAAAAATCCTACTAACAGAGTATTAAAAAAAAATTAAAAATGAGCAGACCTAAATAGGTATTTCTCCAAAGGAGTTATACAGATAGCTAACACACATAACAACATGCTCAACATCACTATTCATCAGAGAAATGAAAATGAAAACCAACAAATCAACAAATATAATATCGCATCTTCTCTTATGATTATTATTAAAAAAATGAGAAATAACAAATGTTGGCAAGGATGAAGAGAAAGGGAACACTCATGCACTGTTAGTAGAAAGTGGTTCAGTCACTATGGAAAGCAGTATGGAGGTTTCTCAAAATATTAAAAATAGAACTAACATATAATCCTTCAATTTCAATTCTTGTTATTTATATGAAAAAAAATCCACTAATATGAAAATACATAAGCACCTGTACATTCATTGTAGCACTATTTATAGTAGCCAATATAGGGAAGCAACATTTAGTGTCCATCAATAGATGAATGGATAAACAAGATGCGTGTGTGTGTGTGTGTGTGTGTGTGTGTGTACGCACCTAGAAGAGATTATAGTAAGTAAAAAAAAAGTCAGACAGGGAAAGACAAATACTATATAATTTGATTCGTATGTAGAATCTGAAATAAATAAATAGATAAATAAATAAATGAACAACAACAGAAAAACAAAATGAATTAACAACAGAAAAACAAAAAACAGACTTATATGCAGAGACCAAACCAGGGGTTTCCAGAGAAGAGAGGGATTAGGGACTATGGAAAATAGGAGAAGAGGAGTAAAAGATACAAATTTCTAGTTATAAAATAAATAAGGCACAGTGATAAAATGTACAGCATAAGGTATATAGTTAATGATATTAACAACTTTGTATGGTGACAGGTGGTAGGTAGATTTATCCTGGTAGTAATTTCACAGATATATAAATGTTGAATCCTCATGTTGTTCTTCTGAAACTAATATAATATTTTGAATCAACTACAACTCAATAAATATATTAAACCCTAAATTTCAATCATTATTACTTGGGTCTGCATTTACATAAATTACCACGTTAAAATCACAACCCATGGAATGTGCTTTTCTGGATATTGTAATTTTGTTCATTCTTAAACATATTATATATACTTATATTAACTATAGTGTTTGTGATGTGTATTATATATATTTAGATACTATTTCCATGTAGAATGTTTCATTTCATAAAATTCATGAATAATGACCCAGTATTTTTCTTCTTCTGGGTTATCAAACCTTTAATTTTGCCCTCATAATAAGCCTTATTATCACTGATGTTTTAAGCCTTTTGATACAATATCTTAAACCTCTTTGAAATTTTTAACAGCTGACTCCCACTGTGCAGGAAAACAAAATGTTCAGAGACAAGTTGATTTTACTTAGTTTTGTCACATGGAAATTTACTCTAACACTTTAACAAATGTCTAAATCCTAATCTGGATATTTTAAATGTTTGAGGAAGTCCATTTGTTACTCATTCAAGGAATCAGGGTAGTTAATGGCTAGGAGTAATGACTTTTTTAGATGGCAGCAATAAATTCAACTTGAATCAGAAATATAGTGTTGTTCAACAATAGACCTAAAAACAAGTCTTCTAAATAGTGTTGATATATTTTGGGTATGAAGAATTATTTCAGGTCTATTTAGAATCCAAGTGTTAGTCATCAGCTAAGATGGGGGAAATCAATAAAAATAAAATTTGGATGCTAAAAATAACAATTGTATTTCTTACATTTTTCTAAACTCAATTACTTTTATTGAAAAAAAAATCTCAGAATAATAGTATCAAAAGAAAAAAAATTATTAATAATAGGCTTAAGAGGAAAAAATGTTATGAAAACATATTGTAGAAAGTATAATTTAATTGATTTGCAAGACAGGTTTGGTAAAGAACAGGTTTGGTATAGAGTTATGTGATCACCATGTTTTGTACCTGAAATTAATGTAACCTTGTGTGTCAATTATACTTCAATTAAAAAAAGGACAAATATAAGTCAGAATGTAAAACTGCTTTTATCGAATTCAAGAAGTTGAACATAGCTACTGAGATAACCATGTTATATTCCATAGCAAATAGCCAACAGTTACCTCAGCTATTGTGTTAGAAGAAGCTATTTGAAAATATCAGGAATTTGACTAGCTATATAGGATAACCAATAAGCTTCTGTAGACTTCAATGGTCTATGACAAAAGGGAATGCTTAAATATTGAACACAGGGTAAAAGAGAGCTTTAGAATTTTAGAGTTTGACAATTTTAGGACACCCAAGGTACAAGTAGCTTGGGAAGTTGATAGTCTGATGTTACATGATAATCTATTCCTTTTTAAAATTTCAGCCTTGAAGCTGAAAGAAGAATATCATTTACCACTTACAACCTCCACTGCAACCCCTACAACTCCACCCCTTTCTTCCATCAGCTATTGTAAAGGACCACCCCTAATGTTCAACTAGGCAGAGATCTTATTAACTCTAGGACACATCAGATACATTACTTGTAATTAATATGGTGCTAAAACTAACACATAATGTCCATGAAGTTCTTTGTACTGACACACAGACAAAACAGAAACCTCTTAGAAGAGGCTTTGGCCACTTCAGGCATAGGCTCCTGTGAGTGGTAACACAGTTGTAGAGGGTTGATATCTGTTTCATTTTTGCTCTAATTGTTCTTCTATTGGAAGTTCATTCTTGTCTTTTGAGCTCTTCCTGGTTATTGAAATCAATCTTATTTATCATGACCCAGCTGTACCACACATACCCACATAATGTCTTCCTGCATTATTTAGCTTGCAGACTCTCTACACAACCAGAAGGATGATATTTATACATACCATGATAAGTATACATACCATGGCTTATGGCTTCATGTCATCTGTTTAAGAAACAAACTTAAACTGATACTTTGTTATAATGTGCAAGTTCCTGTACAATCCCTCTTTGGGTTCTTAGTTTTGCCAATTCTTGAAGTGAACATTACATTCAAGCACCAAGTCCTAGCTCTTGGAGTTCTTCCCCAACCCCCTTTAAAAATGTCAGTTTATTTCTAATGTCTCTACCCATTTGTCATACTCATACAAGATAGCACAGAGTAGCTAACACTGTCTCCATGAACTCTTTCCAGACACACACACACACACACACACACACACATTTGTGTGCCTACATTCATCACTTAAATATAAACTTTTTTATTTCAAGGAAACATCTTATTGTACTTAGCATAGAATAGGTATTTGTTGAAAGACTGAGTATTTTCTGTGTATTTGAAATTTAATTTTGAGTTTTTAGAATAAGGGGATCAGATTTTTTTATTATTATTACCCAGAGCTTCATAGATTACTTAGTATATAATAAACTTCGACTAATATTTGATGATTTAGGAAAAAAAAACAAACAAATAACCTTTTAATAGTTATGAAAATGTCCTTCTCCAACAAAAGAACTTAAACTTCTTTAAATTAGAGACAATCTTACCATCCTTTTTCACAGTCTTAACACTTATAATAGCTTCAACTCTCAATAAAAGTTGATTAGATTAAATGGAATTTGCTGCCAGTCATTCCCTTAAATATCATTTGCTATACACCCACAGGAAACTTAGACTTCCACTAGAAACTTATCTTATTTAAATCCTTTTCACCACAGAAACACATTTTGTAGAAAATGTTGATGACGTGACTTCTATTGAGAAAAATAAATGCTGTGTAATAGAGGCCTTACTGAATACATGCCTTTATAAAGACATCTGGAAAATCTCCCAAATTAAACAATAGTTTTTTATTGTTGTTGTTGTTATAATGTTGCTGTTGTTCAATATAAGGAAAAAGCTAAACAGATGATTTAAAAATTATTAAAAAGCTAAACATATTATTAAAAAAAATTAACAGGACTTTTTTTGAATATTCATATTTTATAATGAAATTATTTAGGAATTAATAGAATATATAATTCACCATGACAAAGTGTTTAAACTTAGAAGAGAGACAGAGAGAGAGAACAGTTGACTTAGAGGGTTTAAAAACATGATTCATGAGAAAAGAAAACATAGACCAGTAAAATATCATATGGCTTCTCTGTGATTGATATCCTATTCATTTTTCTCCTGCTTCTGTTTTTCATTATGTGTAACTAGCATTTAATGCCAATGACAATACAGATAATTCAAGTAGTGGCTTTCAATTCCTATCATCTTTAAATACCTGATAACCACATTCAGTTTTCTTGAATACAAGATGCTTTGAATTATTTAATTAGTATTTATTATGTTTTTAAGGAAGAGTATTTTAGAAAGTATATGGGCTGATATTTTCATTTTAATTTATATTTAATCAAAGACATAATCAACACAAATATCCTGTGGATAGATAATTTTTATTTCATTGTCAAAATAAATGTATACTTTTGTTTGTTTCAGTTTAATGTAACATAGAAAATTAAAGTCATCTTTAAAGATCACAAAATTTAAAGCATATTTACATATGAAAAATGCACTAAAATATATTAGATTTCAGGAACGAGTGAATATTTGTATTTGCCATTTAACATTTAAAATCATGTAGGTATGTATGTTGTGGTTGTGAGTAGCTTCTCTTGGGAGATAACAAAATGCATGCAAATGACAAAGTTTTTTTTTTTTAATAAAGAAATACAATAATAAAATAAAATCATAAGCCTTATAATGGCCAGAAAAATTAACCCTCAAAAATGTCTTGAAATATAATAATCATAAAATTTCCCTCCTGAGTCAGAAAAAGCAAATGAGGTAATAATAAGCAAATACATATTTTTGGTGTTTCATAAGGGCAAATGAATGTATGAGAAGCATGGAGGGGAAAAGCACTATGATAAAAAAGTTAAGCTACATATTTCAGGACCGGTCTAAGGGTTCAAACCCTTATTCTGGCACTTAATAGTTATATACCAGTGGCAGAGGTTTACAGCCTTTTGTTTCCTCAACTGTCCTCAGCAACAACATAAGAATAAACATATTTTTGGTGTGAAAAATGATACAGGTGATATATGAAAACAGGTGGACCAATGAGCGGTATTCAGTAAATACTCTACAAGCATTTGTTATCATTAGTATTCTTCACAATAAATTTAATGGACATGCTATTGAAAATCATCTCATGATTCTGATGAGACTAAAACTTGAGACAGGATACTGTAAAAGAAGAATCCTATTCATGAATTAGGTTGCTGCATTGCACATATTCCTTGTGTGACTGATTTAAAATCTAAGTACATCTCTTCACTTTTTCCACACAAATAGCTTTAGTAGGGATTCAGTGCAGCAAAGTTTTGGTTCAGCAGGAGTTTTGTATATTATCTCTAATCCAAACTGCATAAGATAAAAGTACTAGAACCAAAGGACTTATTCTTTGGCACTAGGGTGAAAATTTGAATAAAACAAGTAGATCAGTGACTATGTTACATTTTTCATTTTTGTCCATCATACTATAATCTAATCAGCTTATCCAACTATATTAAGAGGAGAGATACAAACTATCCATGAGTTTGAGACAGCTTAATATCCAACAACTGATCAATGTGTTTCCTATTAATATAATTATATTGAAACTGAGGACATGATCTTCTAGATGCATTAAACAACACTTTACAAACTGCAAAGCACCTGTAAGATTTTAAAAATACTCACTAAAATAATAAGGAATAAATAAGAATATTCTTAAAATAGGAATAAAACAGGACATCTCTTAGGAAAAAACACAGCTATCATCATACTTAATTATTAAATCCTAAAAGCTTTCCTAATAAGATCAGAAAAAAGAACAAGAGATTATTCTTTTATCATTTTCATTTTACCTTGTACAGGAGGTTCTAAATAGAGTGATTAGGCAAGAAAAAGAAATAGAAAGTATAATGATTAGATTAGAACCATCTTTTTTTTTCTTTTTTTTTTCTGGAAATGACTTTTTTTTTTTAATACTGAAAAACAAAGAATATACAATAAGTATTAGAGCAGGATACAAAATCAGTATGTGAAAATAAGTTGCATGTCCACATACTATCAATGGAAAATCCGGAAAAAAAAATCAATTCCATACACAATATCAAAAATAATTAAATACCTAGAAATAGATTAAATAAAAATGCAAGATTTTTACATTGAAACTACAAGCAGTTTTAAATTTAAGTAGAGAAGATAAAAATAAATGGAATCAAAACAGTATGGTAGTGGCATAAAATCAGACACATGAATCAGTGGAACAGACTAGAAAACCCAAATATAAACATATTTATACCAGGAATTTGTACCAGGAATATAAACTGGTACAGCCACAATGGAAAAATAAATAAATAAAACAAGACAAACATTATGGATATTTGTCAGGTAGGACGTGCAGAGAAGTGAATACGAAGGCAGACTGTAGGGGGAGGGTCCAGTTCCCAGAAAGTGAAAGAACAGCGGAGCACAAAATCAGAACTTTTGGAAGTCTTCTCTACTGAGGGACATCATTCCAGAGGTTAAGCAGGAGTGGAGCTCTTGTGGGGGTAGTGTGGTCTCAGGACCCATGGAGTCACAGAAAGACCAGGGATGTCTGAGTGTGGCAGAGATCCCAGGTATCAGAGCAGGGAAGCCAGCTATGGAGACAGTCAGGGAGTGCATTTTCAGCTCGGGGTTACCTTAAACCATGATCTGAGGCACAGTCAGGCCACAGGTCTTTGAGGAAAGACCCCATAAGTGGAAGATCCAGAGAGATGGCTTTCCAGGAGAAGCAGTGTGGGAGCATTTTATAGGAATCTGCTGGGCTTGGAGACTCCAGACAGGGCCTTGCACCAGAGATAGAAATGCTCAGTCACAAGCCAGGTGAGCATGGAGTGCAGTCTGAGACCAGGGAGACAGGAGGGATTGACTGCTTTCCTCCGAGGGTGCACAGAAGAGTGGGGCCCTGAGCTCTTGGCTCCTACAGGCCAAAGATTTGGCCTATCCTCCCAAAGCTGTATGGAAAGCATTCAGGGAACAAAAACTACCGAGAGCAAACCCAAGCAGATTACTTAGACTGGCCTCTGGCAAGAACATTCATGGAAGAAATTAAGGAAGACACAAAGAAATGGAAAAACAACCCATGCTCATAGATTGGAAGAACAAATATTGTGAAAATATCTATGCAATCTAGAGCAATGTACACATTTAATGCAATCATCATCAAAATACAATCAATTTTTTTTTTCAAGGAAAGAGAACAAATAATCCTAAAATTTGTATGGAACCAGAAAAGACCCCAAATAGCCAGAGGAATGTTGAAAAAGAAAGCCAAAGTTGGTGGCATCACAATTCCAGACTTCAAGCTCTATTACAAAGCTGTAATCATCAAGACTGTATGGTACTGGCACAAAAACTGACACATATATCAGTGGAACAGAATAGAGAGCCCAGAAAAAGACCCTCAACTCTATGGTCAACTAATCTTCAACATAGAGGGAAAAATGTCCACTAGAAAAAAGACAATCTCTTCAACAAATGGTGTTGGGAAAATTTGATAGCCACACGAGGAAGAATGAAAGTGGACCATTTCCTTACACCACACACAAAAATGGACTCAAAAATGGATGAAAGACCTATATGTGAGACAGGAATCCATCAAAATCCTTGAGAAGAACACAGGCAGCAACCTCTTCGACCTCAGCCGCAGAAACTTCTTCCTGGAAACATCACCAAAGGCAAGGGAAGCAAGGGCAAAAATGAACTATTGGGACTTCATAAAAACAAAAAGCTTTTGTACAGCAAAGGAAACAATTAACAAAACCAAAAGACAACTGGCAGAACTAGAGAAGATATTCGCAAATGACATATCTGATAAAGGGCTAGTATCTAATATCTATGAATAACTTAGCAAACTCAACACTCAAAGAACAAATAATCCAATCAGGAAATGGGCAGAAGACATGAACAGATACTTCTACAAAGAAGACTTCCAAATGGCCAACAGACACATGAAAAAGTGTTCAACATCACTTGGCATCAGGGAAATGCAAATCAAAACCATAATGAGATACTACCTCACACTGATCAGAATGGCTAAACTTAACAAGTCAGGAAACAACAGATGTTGGCAAGCATGTGGGTTAAGAGAAACCCTCCTACACTGTTGGTGGGAATGCAAGCTGGTGCAGCCACTCTGGAAAACAATATGGAGGTTCCTCAAAAAGTTGAAAATAGAGCTACCCTATGACCCTGCAATTGAACTACTGAGTATTTACCCTAAAGATACAAAGGTAGTGATTTGAAGGGGCATGTTTATAGCAGAAATGTCCACATAGCCAAACTATGGAAAGAACCTAGATGTCCACCCACAGATGAATGGATAAAGAAGAGGAGGTATATATAAATACAATGGAATAGTATGCAGCCATCAAAAGAAATGAAATCTTGTCATTTGCAATGACATGGATAGAACTAGAGGGTATTATGCTAAGCAAAATAAGTCAATCAGAGAAAGAAAATTATCATATGATCTCTCTGATATGAGGAATTTGAGAGGCAGGCTGAGGGGTTTTGGGGGTAGGGAAGGAAAAAAAAGAAACAAGATGGGATCAGGAGGGAGATAAACCATAAGAGACTCTTAATCTCATAAAACAAACTGACAGTTGCTGGGGTTGGGGGGATAGGGATAAAGTGGCTGGGTTATGGACATTGGGGAGGGTATGTGCTATGGTGAGTGTTGTGAAATGTGTAAGCCTGATGATTTGCAGACCTGTATGCCTGGAACAAATAATACATTGTATGTTAATTTAAAAAAAATGAGAATGAAAAAAAAAATAGTATGTATGTTGAATGGCATATTATTCAGCCAGAAGGAGAAGGAGAAGAAGAAAGAAAAAGGAAAAAAAAGTAAGAAATAAAGAAAGAGAAAAAGAGAGAGAGAGAGGGAGAAAGGAAGAAAGGAAGAAGGGAAGAAAGGAAGAAAAGGAAAGAAATCCTGCCAGCTGCAATAATGTGGATGAATCTGGAAGACATTATGCTAAGTGAAATAAGCCAAATAACAGAAACAGAATGGAATGACGACTGCTAGGAGTGGGGGAAAGAAGGAACTGAGAAGATGTAGATCAGAAGGTACAAATTTTATAAGAATAAGTTCTGAAAATCTAATGTTTGGCATGGGTATCATGAATAATACAGTTTTTATGTACTTAAAATTTGCTGAGTAAATTTTACACATTCCTACCACACACACACACACACACACACACACACACACAGTTAACCATGTGAAGTGACGGATGTGTTAATGATCTTGATCTTGTTAACCACTCCACAATGTATATAAAGTCATTGTATAGTATACTTAAAATATATATAATTACATTTGTCAATTATTCCTTAATAAGGTTAGGAAAAAATAAATGGAAAATGATTCATTATCATGGATCAGAAGACTTATTAGTTTTAAGTTGATAATATCCCCCAAATTGAGTTACAGATTTAATGCAATCTCTATCAAAATTCCAACAGTCCTTCTTTTTGAAGAAATTAAAATACTACTTTAAAATTGATAGAACTGAGGGTACAGAGCATAGACAAAAACAGTATTAAAAAGAACTGGGTGTTATACACAAACCATGAATATTGAAACACTACATCAAAAACTAATGATGTGACTAACATAACACAATAAAAAATAAATTAAAAAAAAAAGAAGAACAAAGCTGGAGGACTTTCATTTCCCAATTCTAAAATATACTGCAAAAATTCAGTGACATAAATATCTTACAGACATAAGTATTAACATATATACCAATAGAATATAATCAAGAGCCCAGAAATAAACCAGTGTATTTTTGGTCAACTGATTTCTGACAAGGTGTCAAGACCATCCAATGTGGAAACAGTATTTTCAACAGATGGTGTTGAGATAACTGTATTTTCACATGCAAAGGAATAAATTTAGACACCTTCTTCACAGAATATACAAAAATGAACTAAAAAATGGATGAAAATGTACATGTAAGCTAACATTATGAAACTCTCTATTAGAAATAAAGACAAATCTGCAATTATGATTAGGCATTTTTTTAAAGATATTATACCAACAATAAAATATTTTAAAAATTAGATAAACTTGACTTAGTTCAAAAATAAATTAACAACTTTGGGGTTTTTTGGTGTTGAGTTTTATAAATTCTTTATGTATTTTTGATATTAATCCCCTATCAGATATATCAGTTACAAATATATTCTTCCATTCAGCATGTCACCTTTTTTTCTACTGATTTTCCTCACTGTGCAGAAGCTTTTTATTTTGATGTAATTCCAATAGTTTATTTTTGGTTTATTTCCTTTGCTCAAGGAGATAAATCTAGAAAAATGTTGCTATGGCTAATGTCAGAGAAATCACTGCCTATGCTTCCCCCCTCTCCCCAGGAGTTTTATAATCTCAGGTCTCATATTGAGGTCTTTAATCCATTTTAAGTTTATTTTGGTGAAAATGTAAGAAAGTGTTCCAATTTCAGTTTTTTTTGTGCATGTAGCTGTCCAGTTTTCCCAGTACTATTTATCAAAAAACCTGTCTTTCTATCATTGAATATTCTTTGTTATAGTGACTGAATGTGTAAGTGTGGATTTATTTCTGGGCTCTCCATTCTGTTCTATTGATCTCTGTGTCTACTTTTATGCCATTATCATGCTGTTTTGGTTATTACAGCTTTGTACTATATCTTGAAATCCAGGAGCATGTTATTTCAAGCTTTGTTCTTGTTTCTCAAGATTGCTTTGGCTAGTTGGGGCACTTGGTGCTTCCATGAAAATTTTAGGATTATTAGTTCTAGTTATGTAGAATATTCTGTTGGCATTTTGATAGGTATTTCTGCAGCTTGCTTTGGGTGGTATGGATATTTTAATAATATTAATCTTTCCAATTGATTTAAAAACTTAGCAGAAGAACTGAATAGACATTTTTCCAAAGAAAACACAGAAATGTCCAACAAACACATGAAAAGATTCTTGATATTGCTAATCATTAGGAAAATGTAAACCAAAACCACAAGGAGATATGACCTCACACCTGTCATAATGGCTAAAATAAAAAAGATAAGAAATAACAAATGTCAAGGATACAAAGAAATAGGAACACTGTTGGTGGGAAAGGAAATTGGAGCAGCTACTATAGAAAACAGCATGGAGATTTCTCAAAAAATTAAAAATAGAAATACCATATGATCCAATAATTCTAGTACTGGATATTTAACCAAAGAAAATGAAAACACTGATTCAAAAAGGTATATGCTTCCTTATGTTTATTACAACAATATCTACTATAGCTAAGATATGGAAGCAACTTTTGTCTATCAATAGAAGAATATATAAGGAAAATATATTCATATATATTTTTATATGTATATAAATATGTTATATATATAAATATATATATATTTATATATACACACATACATAAACATAATGGAATATTACACAACATTAAAAGGATGGGAAGTTACAATTTGTAACAACATTGGTGGACCTATAAGATAATAAACTAAGTGAAATAACTCAGACTGAGAAAGACAAATACCATATAATTTCACTCACATGTGGAATCTAAAAACCAAAACAAATGAATAAGTGAACAAAAAGCAAAATCAGAACTATAAATACAGAGAACAAACTGATAGTTGCCAGAGGGAAGTGGGGGGGGGGTAGAGGAATTGAGCAAAATGGGTGAAGTGGAGTGGGAGTTACAGGCTTTCAGTTATGGAATAAATAAGTCACAGGAATAAAAGTCATAACATAGGGAATATAGTCAATGATATTGTAATAATGATGTATGATGATAGATGGTAGCTATAGTTGTGGTGAGTATAACATAATATAAGAGAATATAAAGAGAACTTGAAGCACTATGTTTTACATGTGAAACCAATGTAACACTGTCAAATCTACTCAAATAAAAAATAAACATAAAAATACTTTGTGCGGGGCGCCTGCGTGGCTCAGTGGTTAAAGCCTCTGCCTTTGGCTCAGGTCATGATCCCAGGGTCCTGGGATCGAGCCCCGCATCGGGCTCTCTGCTCAGTGCAGAGCCTGCTTCTCTCTCTCTCTGCCTGCTTCTCTGCCTACTTGTGTTCTCTGTCTGTCAAATAAATAAATAAAATCTTTAAAAAAAAATACTTTGTGCATCAAAAAGCACTATCAATAAAGTGAAAAACAGCCCACATAATGAGAGAAAATAAGTGCAAGACATATATCAGGTAAAGGCCTATTTAAGAACCAGAATAATGAGAAACCTATGTTCACACAAAACTTGTTCACAAATGTTCATAGCAATGTTATTCATATTGACTAAAAACTGGAATCATGCACATGTTTATCAGTTGATGAATAAACTAAATGTGGTAATACAAAATGGAATTTTTTCAGGTATGAAAAGGAATAAAGTACAATTACATGTTATAACATTTATGAAATTTGAAAACATGTTAAATGAAAAAACCTACAGTAGGCCATATTCTGTATGATTGCCTTATATGAAATATTCACAATAGATAGGTCCATGGAGAAAGAAAGTTGATGAGTTGTTAGGAAATTAGGAAAAAGAGGTCTTAAAGCTAACTGATAATAGATACAAGAGGTATTCTGGGGGAAAGATGAGTTATGGAGATGTCCTGGAATCAGACAGATGTAATATTTTCACAGCACAGTGTGTATGCTAAAAATCACTGAAGTGTAGGGTTTAAAATGATATATAAAAAAAATCCACACTAAATAACAGCAGACACATAAGATTTTACATACAAGCTTTACCAGATAGTCAAGAAATAATTACCTCAAATTATGTATATAAAAATTTGCTTATATAAAATGTTAAACATAGTTGTACTCTCCATTAATCTTATGAGTCATGTATGACTTTGAGTTCTGATACAGAGAAATCTTCAAAAAACATAATCATTATGGATCAATATTATTTATAATAGTTGAAATAATATTAGCAAGTATTAAAATTCAAATACACCTTTCTCTCTGTTTGCATGCATTGAATTATGTATATACATATGTATGTATGTAATTGTTTATATAACATTGTGATCAAGCTGGATTCACCTCAGGAATGCAAGAATGGCTTAACATAAGAAAACCAATAAATATATCACATTGAATAGAATGAAGATAAAAACTATCTGCAATAAAATACATAAAATATGACACGATTTATATAAAAGAAAACATTGGAAGCATATTTGTAGTTATATAGGTTTTATATTTCAACTATGACTTTATAGTTACTAGTCACATCAATATATATAAGTGCATATTGATTTGTTTCAGTTCCATTATTTATAGTATACCTATTATCTATTTATCATCATCTATCATCTAGCTATCATCTAGCTATCCATCTATCTATTTATCAAAAGAAGATGGTGATCAACTTGAGGGAGATGCTAGGTTATGCATGCAAACTGGAATGTATGAAATGGTCTTTCAGGTGCTCTAATTACAGTTTATTTTTAAAGCTGTTTAGTTGGTATGTTGTACTTGTGTACTTTATTGTTTATATTCTTTGTATGTCTTCAGTATTTTATAATAATTTTTTTAAAAATGCACACACACAAAACAAATGCACAAATCTGACATTATTGTGAACTTTGTCATTTTAATTTTCCAAAATGTCTGATACTGATACATGTACATAATATACTAATGATACATACTTTTCCAAGCTACTAACATTTCTGCCAAAGAACATTCAAATTATATACTGTACCCCAAAATTTATTGATGTGATTAGAAGGAATGATAATAAACATTCTTATGATAAGGAGCCTTTCCACATGCCACTATAGAGTTTCCTTTTGTTGTACATAAAATTATTACCTGTGAGTTCGGTTGAAGGAATTATTATCTTACTAGTTGGAACCAGAACTGCATTTACATGCTGCTCATATTCATATGGTGCTTTTATTGAGGAAGACAAGGCATAAAAAATATGATGATTTAAGTGGAAATAAGAATGATGAGAATGCCAAAATAAGAGAGTAAAAAAAAGATTATCAAGAGAAATGACAACGAGGAGGGATAATGGTTCAGTGACAACTCCAGATGAGACATTAAAGGCAATGAAAGGAAGAAAGGAAGACAGGAAAATAAGTAGGAAGAGAAGTGAGGAGAGGAAAAGCAATCCCCTAACATGGGAGGAAGGGAGCTACTGCAGAGGAAGATAGCCAACAAGAACTTTCAAGTGTGAGATGAACAAGCACTCATCAGCTAGAGGAATTAAGCATCCAATCCTAAGTCATTTGCATTGCTTTGAACTTCCTCAGTCAGTCAGTAATGTTTGATAATTTTGTGAAGTCTTGTGTGAAGGATGTGAAAAATAATTAGAACATGCAATAAAGAGAAGTGAAGTTAGTCTAGTATTCTGACACCTGTGTGGAGAGCTTAGCATCCTATTTAGGGCACTTTTTCCAGTAGTTCTAAGCAATGGTTTACGGATTATAAGAGAATGCACTTGGCAAGTGGATTTACTCAGTCATAAACACACACACACACACACACACACACGCAAGCATACACACACAGCTTTTCTAAATATATAAGAAAAAGTTGACCAAGTAAGTTAGATAAATAGTTATATTTGTATGCAAAAACTGAAACAATCATTTCAATTCAATTCTTTAGTTATGTTTTATTTCTGTAAAAATATTCACTAATTTAAAACTTATGTACGTTCTTGTGCAAGCCTTCATTTCTACATTCTTTCAGAGTCTGCCAAAGTTAATATTGTCAGAGAATTTATTATACAATTTTTTTCAACAAACCCTAGCTATAGTATTATATATATTATGTAGAAATTACCTCTGTATTCTAAATTGGAAGTTTATACTAAGTGGAGGTTTCTCTGAAATCATTTTTAAGTTGCAGTTTCTCCATTTCCAAAGAGAAACTATAGCTCATAAGTGAAACTGTTTGCAGGGATTTAAAGTCGAACTGCACATTTTAAAGTGAACAGTAAAGATTTTGTTTCTGGGGATAAAGATATCTTTCCATATTTCGACATTCTTACCAAGTTTACTTTTTTTCATAAAAGCAATAATATTACATATCACTATTAATATTAAGGAAGCAGTTCTCCAGAAGTCTATTGCAATGCTTTCAAATTTATGATTAGTTTAGTACAACAACATTTATAGCTCATTTGACTCTTTCCACCACACTGTTTTCTCAGGTGTTTACCTTAGAATAATGTTCTAGATACAAAGAAAAGGAAACAGTGAATGTAATACATTCCTCTTCCAGAATAAAAATATTGACAAATATTAAACAAAACTTAGTAAACAAAAATTAAGTAAAAAAATAAAAATTTTAATTTAATTTTAAACAATTAAAAATTAAGTAAACAAAAGGAATAAAAATAAATGATTGGTGGTGGGGTGGGGGATGTGGAAAATTTTAACAAAATTTTCTATTGATCAAAATATTCTGTTTATAAAGCAAAGGATATACATTTTTCTAATATTTTAATTATTTATTTGACAGAGACCACAAGCAGGCAGAGAGGCAGGCAGAGAGAAGGGAGGAAGCAGGCTCCCCATGGAGCAGAGAGCCTGATGTGGGATCATGACCTGAGCTGAAGGCAGAGGCTTTAACCCACTGAGCCATCCAGGCGCCCCAAGCAAAGGATATTTAAGGTTATTTTTCTATACCTTGAAAAGTTGCACATTATTCCAGAGAAACTCTCTCTGATAACCTCTCTCTAATAAAATGTAATTACAAGAATTATGGTACCACTAATCTGAATTAAGACCTTTTTTTTCCTTAGAAAATGATCAAAGTTGACCCAGTAGTTGAGTGAAATTTTATGGATGGGCACAGCACCTGGATAATTTAAAATTTGATGATAATATCCCAAATGCCCAATTTGGCTCCATGTGATCTACTAATAAAAATGAAAATGTTCATGACATATAAGCCAATTTACTGGCAACTAATGACTCCAGTCTGTTAGAACATTCAGCTTTATAGCTATGCCTACCATTTCTTAAAATTAATGGTTTGGACTTTTAGTTCTTTAAGATTTTCTGGAGACAGAAATTTAAAACATTATTATTACTAGTGATTATTCTTCACTATTTCTTTCATTAATTTGTCTCAGTGTTTACCTCAAATGGTTGACATTTCTGATGGGAAAAATAGAGGAAATAAGGAACTTTCTTTAATAAGAACATATATCCACATTGGCATGTATGTATACACATTGATTAAAAATTGAAAACAGATAAGTGGAAAGATATTCCATGCTTACAAATTGGAAGAAATAATATTGTTAAAATGTCCATATTATCCAAAGAAATCCACAGATTCAGTGCAATTCCTATCAAAACTCCAATGGCATTTTTTCATAGAAATAGAAAAAAAAAAATCCTAAAATTTGTGTAGAACCACAAAAGATAGTCAAGGCAATCCTTAGAAATAATAACAGAGCTGGAGACAACAAACTTCCTGACTTTAAACTACATTGCAAAACTTTAGTAATCAAAAGAGTACACCATTGACATAAAAACAGACATATAGACCAATGGAATGGAATAGAGAGCCCAGACAAAACCCAAATATATATGATCAATTAATTTACAACAAAGGAGCCAAGAATATACAATGGAGAAAGGATAGTCAATTTAATAAATGGGTTGGGAAAACTAAACATCCACATGTGAAGGAATGAAACTAGACATTCATAAGAATTATCTTGAAATGGATTAAAGACTTGAATGTAAGACCTGAAACCATAAAACACCTAAAAGAAAATAAAGGGTAAGCTCCTTGACATGAATCTTGGCAATTATTTTTTGGATTTAACATCAAAAGTGAAGACAACAAAAACAAAAGTAAACAAGTGGAACTACATCAAATTAAAAGTTTCTGCTCATAAAAAATATATCCATCAACAAAATGAAAAGACAACCTACTGAATGGGGGAAAATATTTACAAATCATACATATATGATAAGGGGTTAATATCCAAAAAATATAAAGAACTCACATAAGTTAATAGAAAAAATGTAATCTAATTTTTAATGGAGGACATATATAGACACTTTTCCAAAGAAAACATATAAATGGCCAAGTACAATAAAAGGGGATCAGTAGCACTAGTCAGCAGAGAAATGAAAATCAAAATCACATGAGATATCATGTAATAAATGCTGGAAATGTAAGTTGGTGTGACCACTGTGGAAAATAACATGTAGGTTTGTAAGAAATTAAAAATGCAACAGCCATATGATCCAACAATTTCACTTTGGGGTATATATCTGAAGAGAATAAAATCACTGTCTTGAAGAAATAGCTACATTTCCATGTTCTTTGCAGAATTATTTATAATAACCAAGACACAGAGACAACCTAGGTGTCCATCAATAAATGAATGGATAAATGAAATGTGCTACACACACACACAGACACACACACACACACGCTAGAATATTATTCAGCTATTAAAAAATAAGGAAGTCCTGCCGTTTACCACATCATGAACGGACCTTGGGGACATTATGCTAATTAAAATAAATCAAAGAAAAATAAATATGTGTGATCTCAATTATATGTAAAATCTAAAAAACAAAACCTCATGGAAACAGAGAACAGATTGGTGCTTGCCAAAGGGCAAGGGGTGTAGGGACTGGGAAATGGGTTAAGAAGGTAAAAAATTACAAACTTCCAGTTATAACCAGCTATAAGATAATGAGTTCTGGGAATGTAAGGTAAGCACAATTACTACAGTTACCATTCTATTGTATATTTGAAAGTTGCTAAGAGAGTAGATCTTAAAGAGCTTGAAGATCTTGTCACTATGTGAGGTGATAAATGTTAACTAATTTTTTTTGTGGTGACCATTTCACAATATGTACATATATTAAACCATTATGTTGTACACCTCAAATTAATACAATGTTGCATGTCAATTATATCTAAATAAATCTTGGGGGGTAGAAATTTACTTTAAAAATGCACAGTTGAAGGAAGATAGCTTCTCTGTAAACATAATGCATACTAAAAAAGATTCTTCGGAATAATTAATACCACAACCTATACAGGTAACCATTTATAAATGTATTTTTCTAAAGCTTTGAAAGTCCTGATTGAGATTTAGTGAGTCTGGAAAATTGTTTACAGTGAATAGGAAAAGATAAAGAGGGGGAGTATGTGGAGTCGCTACTGTTGCTCGATAGCACACAAGTCCTAATAATAGGAGGCAGTGCAATGACAAAGAAGTATATGTTATTTAATGAACTTTCATCATGATAGTTCATAATCTGAAAATTGTGCAAAAGCCTGTAGTACAGGCTGTTTCACATTTAGGTCATCAGAAAATTGCCTCTATCTCTAAGTCATAAACTCTCAGGGAATATTGTACCTTTTGTGATATACACATAGTATATATATACATATACACATTTAGTGGTCACTCAGGAAATACTTATAGATGAAATTGTTTATCATACAGCAAAAAACTTGAAGTTAAACTCTGAACTAAAGAATATTTAATAAAATTTCCTTTATTGAGAATTTTTTTTTTCCCTATAGAGAACAGCTTACTGATTGCAAAGATTTAGGTGGTAGAGGATGGGAATAAGCTTGGCATCTTAGCTTTATGTACTCTATCTTCATCTACTTGGACATGCTGACTGAATGAGAGCAATGAGAGCAATTAACGGTTAGTAATGCTTTTGATAAAACCCAAACTGTCTATGGATCCATCTGGGGAGAGGGGTTAATGGGAAAGACACAAATTGTCTCCTGGGTAAATAACCCATTTTTTCATTAAACAAAACACACACACACACACACACACACACACACCCCAGAACATTGATGAACAGATATTGCTATTAGAGATTTTTTACTCAGAACCTAGTATGAATGACAGAAGACTGAAATACAGAAGGGAAATTGGTCTTCATAATAAAATAAGCATTTTTATCCTTCCCTGCTAGGTCATAGGGAAGAAAGCAAGGTTTAAAATCACATTAGGACAAATGATGGAGAGATTTTTTTTTTCTATTTTTAAATTTTTTAATTTTTTATTTTTTATAAACATATAATATATTTTTATTCCCAGGGGTACAGGTCTGTGAATCGCCAGGTTTACACACTTCACAGCACTCACCATAGCACATACCCTCCCCAATGTCCATAACCCCAACCGCCTCTCCCAACCCCCCTCCCCCCAGCAACCCTCAGTTTGTTTTGTGAGATTAAGAGTCACTTATGGTTTGTTTCCCTCCCAATCCCATCTTGTTTCATTTATTCTTCTCCTACCCCCTTAACCCCCCATGTTGCATCTCCACTTCCTCATATCAGGGAGATCATATGATAGTTGTCTTTCAATGGAGAGATTTTTTTAAGGCTTTAATCCAACATATTAAACCTCTATTAATTTGACAAACATTGTCCTTAATACACACATAGTAGAGACCTTTCTTCATGTTTTTTACATTATAGAGAAACAAGAAATAGATATATTAAACAAATAAATTAATATATACAATGTCAAGTGACAATATTCAATGTGAAATGATAAATACTATGGGAAAGATCCTTTTTCTTATTTTAAAATTGATCTCATTTTTTAAAAGTTCTTTATGTAATAAATACATTAATACTTTTTAGTCATATATATTTCAAATGCTATTTTTTCCTAAATTTATTCTCTTTTTTCCCTAAAGAAAGAAAAATGCAATTTGATTATATTCTTCTGGGAAATGATGTCTTTAATCTATGCATATAATCAAGGGCTTCTTTTGCTCCAAACTCAATCATTAATTTTCAGATTATCTGTATATCTGTATACTAAATTGAAGCTACGATGAGATTCTCATAATTAATTCAATCACCAAATATCTTTAAAAGTATAAACTGTGGAGGCGCTTGGGTGGCTCAGTTGTTAAACATCTGCCTTTGGCTCAGGTCATGATCCCAGAGTGCTAGGATTGAGCCTCACATCAGCTTTCTTGCTCCACAGGAGCCTGCTTCTTCTCCCACTCCCCCTGCTTGTATTCCATCTCTTGCCGTGTCTCTCTCTGTCGAACAAATAAATAAAATCTTCTAAAAATTAAAAAAAAAATGAAGCATAGACTGTAGAGCACTGTAAAATCAAGTAACAGGTATTGTCATTCATTTTAATATGGTTTTACTGAGAGTGCTATTGTTTATTTGCTTGGTAATATCCTTGTCAATGATAAATTTTTGTTGTTATAGTCCACATGAAATTTCAACTGAATCTTGCACTTTTTTTTCTCTCAATTCTGGAACGACTAAAAAAATCTTGTTTTCTTCATTAGTTTTCATGAAAGCTAAGTAAAATAGCAATTTGCATGCATTGTGATTGACATATTCAGATAGGCAACATGCCACTTCCTAACTCTAAAAGGGTATGTGATTTTTTAAAATGATGTTTATGAAAAATTAGAGCTTTTAGACTTATTGAATTTCCTGTTCATCCATGCAAACTTGACATCACCACTGACTGACCTCCAATGGTCATTAGGAGTTTGTATTTTAAAGAATTAGAGAAAAAATTAAAATTTAAACATGAAATAGTATAGTATCTACTAAAAAAACTTATCTTAAGAAGCACAAATTAAATAAAGGATAGCATTATGTGAAGATAAAATCATTAGAAATGCAATTTAAGATGTGCATAAGACCTATGGTTTAAAATCTCCATTTTAACCCTGATTATATAAATATGAATTTGAATATGTTTAGATCTTAATGAACAGAGTAGGATCAGTTGTAGTTCAAGAAATATTAAAGAGTTCCAACCTTAAGATTATAATGCACCATGTCTTTCAGGAAGAATAGCACACTCTAGTACAATCTGAAGATATTTATTGATGACAGTCTAAAAATTTTCCAAAATATAGACCAGTTGAGATCTTTCTACAGAATTTTTATTATGGTCTTATATGATGGCAGCAATTTTTCTAGCTGAGAGAGGATATTAGGACTTTGAATTCTCTATGTGGGTGAATCATGTATCCTTGCAAAGGTAATGTGAGGTGTTTTGAAAATAGATCCATCATACTGTAGTAGTGATAAATAAATGTATGTCTTGTAATTTAATTTTTATGAATAAAGTGAATTCTAATCAAGAATCATTATGCAACTTGGAAATATGTACTTTCTTTTAATGATGAACCAAAATTAGAAGGTAAGTACTCAATTTCTTTGCAATAACGCAGTGTTCTACAGACAAAACAGATTTGAGATCAAATGATAATTTTTAGGGAAGTGCAGTTTAGAACTGTCTCTAGCCACATAATTTTTCATAAAACTTTATAAGGTATCCCTGTTAGCCTTTGTTATGTGTAGTTTTAAAGCTTCTCCTCAGCGTGTTTTTATTCAAAAAGGAAAGGAAAGGTGGGTAAATAGAAGAAGCTGCAATAATCTGTATATGCCCTGGAAGAAAAGAAGGATCATGACTAGCAGTCATTGTAATAGTGGTAACAGCCGCAGCAGGAGCAGCAGGAGCAGCAGCAGCAGCAGTGGAAAGGACAAGAGTCCTCCCTTCTTTCCTTCCTTCCTGTATTTCTTTCTTCCTTCTTTTCTTCTTTCATTCCTTTCTTCCACCCTATATTGCTTTTCTCTTTCTTTCTCTCTCTCTCTCTCTTTCTTTCTTTCTTTCAATTTGATAGTTTAATAGATGGTAGGTTATCAGTACCAGATGCCTCCCTCTGAAGGTGAATGCTTTTACTTCATTTCAGCTGGAAGTTCCCAGAGAAGCAGAATAGAGTAACTCTGGATTCTAACTGAAAGAATTTCAAAATCTAACCTCTGTTGCCTAATAGTTGCATTTTGTTTTGTTTTGTTTTAAGTTGGTCCTTCCAAACATTTGTTATAAGTATTTCCCAGTCATGTAATAAAGGAAGAAATAATACATTCTGATTTATGGGTTTCAGTGAGGATCAAATTTTAAAATATGTTTAAAATAGTCAGACCATGTCTGACACATTAAGCACACAAATACAAACTTAGCTTCTATTATACCCTCCTTTATTGTTGAGGAAACTAAAACTTAAAATTTTTGAATAACATTCTATATAACTAACTAGTTTCAAAGCCAGGATTGACCCCAAGTTTTCTATGATTGTCAAATGCGACTTGTTGCTTTTTTAATTTGTCATTTGTAGGCATTAGAATTATGAGCTATTTTTACTTCATGCACTTCATAATCTAATTTATAATCTCATTTAATTAATTTTGCTCCTCAAAAAGTAAAAACAAGCAAACAAACAAACAAAAATACCCTACAACCCAGCAATTGCACTATTAGGTATTTAACCAGAGATACAAAAATACTAATTTGAAGGGATACATGTACCTTTATGTTTATAATGGAGTTATCTACAATAGTTAAATTATACAAAAATAGCTCAAGTGTCCATGGACTGATGAATTTATAAAGAAGAAAAGATATGTATATATAATGGAATATTATCCAGCCATAAAAAGAATGCAATCTTGCCATTTTCAATTACATGGAGAGTAAAATGCTAAGTGAAATAAGAGTCTGAGAAGGACAAATACTATGTCATATGATTTCATCCATATATGGAAATTAAGAAACAAAACAAATGGCAAAGGGAAAAAGAGAGAGAGAGAAAGGCAAACCAAAAAATAGTCTCTTAACTATAGATAACAAACTGAGGGTTACCAGAGGAGAGGAAGATGGATGGATGGGTAAACAGGTAATGGTGATTAAGGAGTACACTTGCTGTGATGAGCACCAGACATTGATTGTATAGGAGTGTTGAATTACCATATTATACACTTGAAACTAATGATACACTATTTGTTAACTGGAATTTAAATAAAAACCTTAAAAAAGAGTCATGCTGTCTTTTCATAAACACAGATGATTTATGTTTTTCATTATTGGCATAGGATTAATTATTTGCTCTGAGTTCATGCTGAATTATCAATATTTTCTCCAAGTCAAAGTTTCTCTATAACTTGTGTTCACAATCTTCTGTTTTATTGTTTTTAGTTACTGATAAAAGCAAAGCTAACTTGGTATTCCAACAAGCAACTCTGTTTTACATTAACTCTGTGTTATATATTTATTTACTTCATTGTATTTATGAAAAACAGTAAATAGAGAGGCACATTTTTTTGAGTAAAAAATAATTTTGCTTAATATTAATAAAGAAGATAAGGAATTTTAAAAAAATTACTAAACTCACTATGGAGTGAGAATAATGAATTATTCACTAAATAGTTAGCATATACCCAAGTGCAGATGCACATGTAGAGTAAATTACAAGAATTACATAATATGATTCTGGTGTGAATGTAAATGATTTGGAACTAGAGCAATGACACATTTCAAATCAAACAAGATAGACTACTTTGGATCTGTTGTTAATTTTCTACATTTTTATTTACAATTTCTCCAGCTAGACTCTTTTTTTTGTAATTAAATGCTTTAAAGTCTATGTGTGTGTTTTGTCGTTGTTGCTTTGTCTATGGAAATATGTATGGAAAACATAATATGCCTCAGGTCCTACAGTTGGAAACCAAAAAATATTGTACTTGAACCTGGAACATTTGACACATAGCCCAGTACTTTTGGCTAAATGATCTTCTTCACAAGCCAAATTACTGACTTTTGGGAAATCAGGAGTGTAACAGAAATGAATATTACATTTGATGCAGGATTTTGGGATATTTGGAGTCCCCAGTAAATTTGTAAACAGCTCTTTTGAAGTAAAAAACTTTGTAAATGGTTCTGAGGTAACTTGCAAGTTGTTACCTTACCCTGTCTTATCTGTGCATATCATATTATACTAGCATGTTTGAGAATTAGCTATAGTCTGTCTGCAAAAGCACAGGTGATTATGTGTGTCTATGTATGCTGACAAGTAGTACAAGAATGATTATTTGAATGGATTTAAAATCACTCTCAATTTAAAAATGTTAAATTAACTTTATCTAATTTAAAACATCAGAAGACACAAATTTACCAATATCTGTTATTTTCTCCACTTAGAAGCTTGTATTGCCAACATCATTAAAGCTTAGATTCTTTCTGTGTTTCCACTTCATTATTCTTTATAATATCATTGATGTCCTTGTAAAACAAGCATCTCTGCACAGATACTCCAAGGAACAATCATTTGCAGGAGATTGTGAGCCAATGGTAAAAAGGTTTGAAGGTACAGAGAGAAAGAATGGTTGATATATTATCTTATCAGTATGTGAGTTCTTATACCATTTTTCTCATTTTTTTCTTCAAACATAAACTTCTCACATCGTCACTTATATTACTTTTTTTATTATTATTTTAAGGAGGAGTTAAGATGGTGGAAGAATAGGGAGATCCTACCTAAGCTTCCTCATCCCTAGAATACAGCTAATTATCAAATCATTCTGAACACCAAAAAAAAAAAAAAAAAATCAATCTTAGATCTGAGATAACAAAACTGCAAGTCTTCAAGTAGAAAACTGGCCATTTTCTGGGAGGTATGGGTTGATTTTAGGGAGATATAACAAAGGATGCTGCAGAGTGGAGGGAGCCAGGTTTATGAAGGCTACCACAAAGTATTGTAAAAAGTAGTGAGTAAAATAAGAAATTTTAGAAGTCTGCCACCAATGAGGTCATGTTTGACTTAAAGATGCTCAGGTGGAGAAGTAAGGCAGAGACACAGGGGTGGACAGCATGGTCTGAGGATCCCCTTGGTCACAAGAGGAGTGGGTGGTACCAACATGTTGCACTGTTCCCAGGAATAGGAGCAGGGCCTCCGGCTGAGGGCAGCTAGGCTGTGTGCTGGCTCTCTGCTCTACCTTGTCATAAATACTGAACCACTGCACAAACAAACGGCAAAAACATGGCAAGACCCTCCTCCAGAGGATCAGCCTGGGTTGACACCACAGGAGTCTCTCAAATTTGGAGTTTAGAAACCCAGCCATTCACCTGAGATAAAAATAGCTCAGACACAAAATGGGTGAAGGCAAGCATCTGAGAGAAGCCAGGTACACAAGACGGGGTGATTTGATTGCTCTTCTGTGAGGGCTGCCTGAGGATTGGCGGGCACAAACTCTCAGCTTCCTGCCCATCAGGGCTGAAATCTTCTGGAAGCAAAACAACACCACCTAGTGGAGATGAGATGTGCTTACAATAAACCCAGCCCCTTACCCTTATGGGTACATCTCCACGAGGCAAGTAGGTCTGCAAATCAACAGGCCAGAAGAAAATGGCAAGATATATTCAATCAATATATTTCCCAATGAATGGGAAAAAAATATGTAGCCAAGAATACTTTATTGATAGCAAGGCTGTCTTTCAGAATAGAAGGAGAAATAGAGTTTCCCAGACAAACAAAAAGTGAAGGAGTTCATGACCACTAAATCAACCCTGCAATAAATATTAAGGGGGAATCTTTGAGTGGGGGAAAGAAGACCAAAAGCAAGAAAGAGTAAAGAAAGAACATCAACAGAAACAACAAATCTACAGGTAACACAGTGTCAATAAATTCATATGTATCAATAATCACTGTGAATTTAACTGGGCTAAATACTCCAAATAAAAGACATAGGGTATCAGAATGGATATTTAAAAAAAAAAAAAAAAAGAAGAAGAAGAAGAAGAAGACCCACATGTGTATATATGCCTACAAGGGACTCATTTTAGACCTAAATACACCTGCAGATTGTGAGTGAGGAGATGGAGAACCATCTAACATGTTAATGAACATCAAAAGAAAGCCAGAATAGCCCTACTTCTATCAGGCAAGCTAGATTTTAAACCAAAAACTATAACAAGAGATGAAGAAGGGCATTTATATCATAATTAAGGAGTCTGTCCATCAAGAAGATCTGACAATGGTTAATATTTATGCCCCTCATTTGAGAGCACCCAAATATGTAAATTGATTAATAATAAACATAAATAAATTCATTGATAAAAATATAATAATAGTAGGGAACTTTAACATCCATTTACAGAAATGGACAGGTCATCTAAGCAGTAAATCAATAAGGAAAATATTGGCTTTGAATGACACTGGATGGACTTAACAGATATATTCAGAGCATTTCATCTGAAAGCAGCAGAATACACATTCTTTTCAAATGCACATGAAACATTCTATAGAATAGGTCACATACTGAGTCATGTATCAGATTTCAGCAAGTACAAGAAGATTGAGACCATGCTGTGAATATTTTCAGATCATAATGTTATGAAATTTGAACCATAAGAAAAGATTTTAAAAAACCACAAATGCATGGAAGTTAAAGAACATCCTACTAAAGAATGAATGGTTTAACAAGGTAGTTAAAGAAGAAATAGAAAAGTAAATGGAAGCAAATTAAAATGAAAACACAACAGTCCAAAACCTTTGGGATACAGCAAAGGCATTCTTAAGAAGGTAGTTTATAGCAATACAAGCCTACATCAAGAGGGAAGAAAAGTCTCAAGTACACAACCCAACCTTACATCTAAAGGAACTAAAAAGGAACAGCAAAGTAAAACTTAAACCTAATAGAAGGGGGATAGTTAAGATTAGAGCAGAAATAAATGATATAGAAGCAAACAAACAAAAAACAATATTGCATGTCAACAAAGCTAAGAGCTGGGTGTTTGAGAAATTAATAAAACTGATAAAGTCCTAACCAGACTTATCAAAATGGAAAGATAAAGGACCTAAATAAATAAAATCATGAATGAAAGGAGAGAGATCACAACCAACAACACAGAAATACAAACAATTTTAGGAAAGTATGTGAGGAGGGCCTGGGTGGCTCAGTGGGTTATAGTCTCTGCCTTTGGCTTGGGTCATGGTCCCAGGGTCCTAGGATCGAGCCCTGCATCTGGCTCTCTGCTCGGCGGGAAGCCTGCTTCCTCCTCTCTCTCTCTCTCTTTCTACCTGCCTCTCCACATACTTGAGATCTGTCTGTCAAATAAATAAATAAAATCTAAAAAAAAAAAAAAAAAGAAAGTATGTGAAAAATTTTATGCCAACAAACAGGGCAATCTGGGAAAAAAGAACAAATTCCTAGAAGCTTACAAACTACCAAAACTGAAACAGAAAAATAGAAATTTGAACAGACGCATAACAAGCAAAGAAACTGAATCAGAAAACAAAAAATATCCTAACAAACAAAAGCCCGGGGCCAGATGGCTTCCCAGGGGAATTCTACCAGGCATTTAATAAAGAATTAATACCTATTCTTCCCAAACTGCCCCCAAAATATAGAAACAGAAGGAAAACTTCCAAACTCATTCTATGAAGCCAACATTACCTTGACTCTAAAACCAGGCAAAGACCACACTAAAAAGGAGGATTATAGGCCAATATCCCTGATATAAATGAATACAAAAATTTTCAACAAGATTCTAGCAAATTGAATCCAACAATACATTAAAGGAATTATTCACCATGCTCAAGTGGGATTTATTCCTATTTATTCATGATTGTTTCAATATTTGCAAAGCAATCAACATGATATATCACATTAATAAAAGAAAGGATCAGAACCATATGATCCTCTCAATAGATGCAGAAAAAGCCTTTGACAAAATACAGTATCAATTCTTGAAAAAAACCCTCAACAAAGTGGAGGAAAATGAAACATCTTAACATTATAAAGGCCATATATGGATGACCCACAGCCAATATCATCCTCACTGGGGGAAATCTGAGATTTTCCTCTAAGGTCAGGAACAAGACAGGGATATCCACTCTCACCATTGTTATTCAACATAGTTCAGGAAGTCCTAGCTACATCAGACAACATAAAGAAATAAAAGGCATTCAAGTCAGCAAGAAAGGAGTCAAACTTTCACTATTTACAGACAACATAATAGTCTATAGAAAACTAAAAACATGCTACCAAAAGATTGTTAGAACTAATACATGATTTCAGCAAAGTTGGATGATATAAAATCAACATGCAGAAATCTGTTGTATTTCCATACACCAATAACAAAAACAGAAGAAAGGGAAATCAAGGATTCAATCCCATTTACAATTGTACCAAAACCAATAAGATACCTAGGAATAAACCTAACCAAAGAAAGAAAAGATTTGTACTCTGAAAACTACAGATCACATATGAAATGAATTGAAGTGGACATGAAGAAGTGGAAAGACATTCCATGCTCATGTATTGGAAGAATAAACATTGTTAAAATGGCTATACTACCCAAAGCAATCTACACACTTAATCCAGTACCTATCAAAATGCCACTAGCATTTTTCACAGAGCTACAACAAATAATCCTGTAATTTTTGTGTTTGTATGGAACTGCAAAAGACCCTAAAAGACAAGCAATCTTGAAAAATGGAGACATCACAATCCTGGATCTCAGGCTATATTACAAAGCTGTAGTCATCAAGACAGAATGGTACTGGCACAAAAACAGACACACAGATCAAAGGAACAGAAGAGAAAATCCAGAAATGGACCCACAATGGTATAGCCAACTAATCTTCAACAAAGCAGGAAAAAAGACAGTCTCTTCAAAAATGGTGTTGGGAAAACTGAACATCAACATGCAGAAGAATGAAACTGGACCATTTCTTTATACAGTATACAAAAATAAAGTCAAAACATATGAAAAACCTAAATGTGAGACAGGAAACCATCAAAACAGGAGAGCACAGGCAGCAACCTCTTTAAACTAAGCTGTAGAAACTTCTTACAAGACATACTGCCTGAGACAAAAGAAACAAAAACAAAAATGAACTATTGGAACTCCATCAAGATAAAAACTTCTGTACCACAGAGGAAACAACCAACAAAACTAAAAGTCAGCCTATATAATGGGAGAAGATATTTTCAAATGACATATCTGATAAAGGGTTAGTATCTAAATTCTATAAAACACTTAGAAAACTCAATACCTAAAAACAAATAATCCAATTAAGAAATGGGCAGAAGACATAAAGAGACATTTTTCCAAAGAACACATCCAGATGGCCAACAGACATATGAAAAGATGCTCAACATCTCTCATCATCAGAGAAATATAAATTAAAACCACTATGAGAGAGCCCAGATATCCATCAACAGATAAATAGATGAAGAAGATGTGAGATATATAGATATAGATAGATATAGATATAGATAGATATAGATAGATGATATAGATAGAGATGGAGATATAGATATAGATTACATAGATACAGATATATAATGAGATATGCAGCCATTAAAAATGAAATCTTCCCATTTACAGTGATGTGGATGGAACTAGAGGGTAATGCTAAGTGGAATAAGTCAATAAGGGAAAGACAATTATCATATGATCTCAATTAAGTGTTGAATTTAAGAAATAAGGCAGTGGATCATAGGGGAACAGAGGAAAAAATAAAACAAGATAAAACCAGAGAGGGAGACAAATCATAAGAGACTCTTAAGCACAGGAAGCAAAGAAAGGGTTGCTAGGTGGGAATAGGGTGTAGGGATGGGGTAACTGGGTGATGGACAATGAGGAGGATACATGTAGAAAGTGAGCACTGAGTACTATATAAGACCTATGAATCACAGACCTGTATCTTTGAAACAAATAATACATTATATGTTAATTAATTAAATTTAAACTATATATATATATATACATATATATATATATATGCAACAAACAAAAAAACAAAAAAAACACCTATGAGATACACACATCTCAAAATGGTAAAAATTAACAAGGCAGGAAATAACAGGCAAGGACATGGAGAAACATACACTATTGGTCTATTGGTGGGAATGCAAACTGATATAGCAACTCTGGAAAGCAGTATGGAGGTTCCTCAAAATTAAAAATAGAATTACCCTATGACCCAACAATTGCATTACTAGGTATTTACCCAAAGGATATAAAAATATTGATTCCAAGGGGCATGTGTACCCTGATGTTTATAGTAGTTTTATCAACAATAACCAAATATGGAAAGAGCCCAAACATCCATTGGCTGATGAACTAATGAACTAACACTCTCTCTCTCTCTCTCTTTCTATATATATACATATATATATATATATATATATATATATATACACATACATACTGGATTATTACTCATCCATCAAAAAGAATGATACCTTGCCATTTGCAATGATATGTATAGAAGTAGAGTGCATTATGCTAAGCAAAACAAGTCAGAGAAAGACAAATACCATATGATTTCACTCACATGTGGAATTTAAGAAACAAAACACATGAACATGGGGAAAGGGAAAATAAGAAAGAGAGGGAAGTAAACCAAAAGAGACTCTTAACTATAGAGAATAAACTGAGGGTTGATGAAGGGGAGGTGTGCAAGAGATGGGCTAAATGGATAATGGGTATTTAGGGCACTTGTTTTGTTGAGCATTGGGTCTTATATGTAAGTGATGAATCACTAATTTCTACTCCTGAAACCAATATCACACTATATGTTTAACTAACTGAATTCAAATAAAAATTTGCAAAAATAAATAAATAAATAAATAGTAAATTTAAAACAGTACACACACACACACACACACACACACACACCCCTGAGCTCATTTCCTTTGATTATGTTGAGATTTACCATATAGTTCATTCTTGATTTGGGTAGAAATGGTCCTTTTGGAAATAGGTGAGCAGCCTATTATGGCAGATATGTTTCTGTTTCTATGTCTTTCCCGAATTCTATTTAATGTTCATTTGAGGATCCCCTGGGGAATCATAAGTAGGCATAATGGATTTTAGAAACAAACAAACAAAAAAAAACTTTGAAATGGGCTAAATCAATATATCACCTGAGTAAAATCCAAGGACAATTTGTATATAAGTCTGAAAAATAATCATCTATACTGTTTTTCATCTCCTTTTTTCTGTTACTGTGTTGCATAGCATAGTATATCAGTGTATGTACTATAGTACTTCAACTTTACTCCAATGACAAATGCTTAAGAGCTTTAATAGCTTAATGACAACATTTTATATAAAAGACAAATTCTTTTATATCATTAAAATGTCAGAAAAATTTTAAGACTAAAAGATTAGTTTTTTTGAAAGTAAAAGTCCAAATATATTCAAGCATGCACACATACACACACACACACACACACACACACACACACACACAATAAATAAGTAAATTAAGGTCAAAGAAATACTTAACTCTCCCAAGTGTAAAGTATTTACTTAATTTAAATCTTTACTTCAAATTCTTATATTAAACCTTTAAAATTTCCCCAAAGTTGTAATTCTTTTTTTTTTTTTAAGATTTTATTTATTTATTTGACAGAGCGATACAGGACCTGAAGTCATGACCTGAGCTGAAGGCAGCTGCTTAACTGACTGAGCCAACCACGCACTCCCCAAATTTATCATTCTATTCAATCTCAGAGTGAAACCTTCCTCATACCTTGAATAAAAGAAAAGTACCTTCATCAACAGTTTCTTTTTCTGAGAACATTTCATTCAAGGTCTCATAAATATATGAAAATAGAATTGCCCTATGACCCAACAATTGCATTAATAGGTATTTACCCAAAGGATATAAAAATATTGATTCCAAGGGGCATGTGTACCCTGATGTTTATAGTAATTGTATCAACAATGTAATTAATGAAGTTCACTACTAAATTTTTCAAAAAAGTTCTAAAGAATTTTAAAATTATTTAAAGGCAGACACTTTCATATTTACCAAATTCATATCCAAGCCATAGAATTGTCATATCAAGCATTTGTGTTTCAAAAGGTCATTGCTTACTAGTGGTTGATACTATGTGACTATACCTGAGAAATCATAAATATAGGTCAAGAAATGGTTTATTACCAGCATATCCACATGCCACTTACTATTGAAGCCTTCTTTCTCCTTCTCAAATGTAAACACTATCTTGAATTTTTAAATTTATAGATGTTTGTCACTTTGGGAACTCTAAAAAGTGGTACCATATAGTGTCTATTCTTTTGTGTGTAGCTTTTATTCACTCAACATTTTGCATATGATATTAATCCATGTTCTTACTGGTATATGTTTATCGTTACTGCTATGTAGTATTTCATTGTATGAATAAAAAATTGGATTTATTCATTCAAATATTGATGGGTATTTGGGTTTCTTCCAACTTGGTATTCTTCCAAATGGTGCAGCTAAGAAAAATTTATACATATATTTTGTTGCTTATGTGCATGTATATTGAGTATAAACCTAGGAGTAAAAATTCAGGGCCATTGGGTAGGTATATGTGCAATGCTGACAGACAATGTCAAAATAGTTTTCTTAGTGGCTGTACCAAATTACACTCCCAATAGATGCTAAAGGAAATTAGTTTACTAAGACTGTTTATCGTGAATGGATGTTGAATTTTATTACATGTTTTTTTTTCTGAATCTAATATAATAAATTATTATTCTTCTTTATTCTGTTAATATGTTGAATTACACTAATAGATTTTCAAGTGTCAAAACAATGCTGCGTTCCTGAAGGGGAGGGAAAAAAGTTGGTTTGTTTATGGCATATTATCTATCTGTCATCTATCATCTGTCTATTGCTGCATACATAGTTAGTATATACATTTTTTAAAGACTTTATGTATTCATTTGACAGAGAGAAAGAGTACAAGCAGGGTGAATGGCAGGAAAGGTAAAGGGAGAAGTTGGAAGAGGGAGAGGAAGAAGTAGGCTCTCCACTGAGCACAAAGCCTGATATGGGGCTGGATTCCAGGACCCTGGGACTTTGATCTGAGTCAAAGGCAGATATTTAACTGACTGAGCCACCCAGGTGCCCCTATACTTAGTATATTGATTAAGATTTTTACAACTGTGATCAAAAATGAGATTAATGTCCTTTTTTTCTTAAAATTTCCTGTCATGTCTATAACAGGTTTTATAATAAATGTAGGCTAATGTCATGAAACAATATAATAATTGATCACCTTATTCTGATTTCTGGAAGTGTTGGCATTTTAAAAATTTTATTTATTTATTTATTTATTTATTTATTTATTTAGCAATGTTAGTTGAATTTACTATTGAAGCATCTCAGTGTGAAGGTTACGGAAATGTGTTTGTGACAATTTTTAATTATGAATTTGTTCGCTGTTCCAATGATCAGTTTCTGGATAAGAACATATGTCCAAGTTTAGCAGCTCTAAATGATAATTTTATATTATGGGTCAGGAATTTGCGGACAGCTTATCTGGGTTCATTTATGGGATAACTTTATCCCAGCCAAATACTGCCTAAGGATGCAGTTCCTTGAAGATTCAGTAAGGCTAACATCGAACATGTCTCACTTACATTGCTTTGACTTCATACTGGTTTTCTGTAGGGAGCTCATCTGAAGCTTTCAAGTGTTTATGCATGGCCTCTCCAGACAGCAGTCTCAGAATAGCTGAACTCACATGGTGACTGGCTTCACCCAGAACAAGGGTCCCATAATAAACAGGCAGAAGCTGCATAGCCTTGAATTTTGTCTTGATGAGCTATCAGTTACTGAGGGAGATGTGTTAAAATGTCTCGATATGAAATCTTCGGCTATTTCTCTCTGTAGTTTCACAGATTTAAAAAAAAAATGGTTCTTACATTGGTTCTCACTTCTCATTTTGGGACTCAAAGTCATGAAGGTTAGACAACTTGATATTGTCTCACAGACACTGAAACTCACCTCATGTCTTCCAATATTTTCCTTCCATTTTAATCCATAGTTTCTATCATTATGTTTTCAAGTTACTGATATTTCCTTCTGCAATATCTAATCTGCAATTCATCTTTGCCAGAACCTTCTAGTGTAGACAATATATGCTCATCTCTGGAATATTCACTTAGTTTGGTTTTAAATTTTCCGTTTCTTTATTCTATCATGCATTTCTTCAAGTGTGTGAGTGTATTTATAATACTTTAAAGAATGCCTGCTAATCTCATACCTTTATCAATTCTGGATCTCTTTCTGGTTACTGATTTTTCTCCTGGTTGAGGGCCACATTTTCCTGATTTTTACAGGTCTAGTAATCTTTGTATCAGAGTCTTCACATCATGAATTTTACATTTTTGAATAGAATAATTTATTATTTTGCTTTATCAATTTTGGGCTTTGCTCTGGTAAGAAGTTGTTTTATTTGCAGAGCACCTTGATTCTTTACTGGCTGGATTTTTTGTTTGTTTGTTTTACTTTTGTTGGGAATGGAATATTTATCTTAGTATTAGTGTATTCATTTACTAAGGAATAACCCTTGAAGTTTCTCTATTGTAGATTCTTTTTTTGTGAGGATTTTCAACATTGGTTGGTAGAATTTGAATGTCTAAGTCCTGCATAAAAAGTATTCAACATACAGGTTTTTGATTATTCTTTTTCAGCTTCTTGTCGTTTCATCCTACGTATGCATGGTTTGACATTTACCAACAGACTCAAAAGTTTTCTTTTCAGATTTCTAGATCTTTTTATCGATGTTTTTCCTTTCTCTCCTCACTCTATCCTATACACTCCAGCTCCCACAGCCTCCTTGAATCTGATCTCTGTCTCTTTAGTATAGAAAAATTACCATACCTTACTAATATGTCATTGCACATTAGACTTGAATCTCTGATTATGTGGGAATGATTCAATGCAGCCTAGCCATATTTGGGACAAAACAATTGTAAATAAAAACAAAAATATGATAGTAAATTTTACAGTGGTCATTGGTCAGTTATAACATTTTCATGACAAAATAATTTATTGTTAAGATTTTTAAAACCAACCTTAAACCTTTCAATACAAACTTATAAATCAAATCATATTTCTTAAACTGAACAAAGTAAAAAAAAAATTGGGGTAGATAACATTAGTGTATTACTATATAAAGATTATTATTTGATAAATTTAAGCAAAAATGCAAATAATACTTTAGACTCAGAAAGACATAAATATTTGATTCAAATGAAAAAGATGATTGTGGTCTTCCATTATTGTGAATATTATTTTTATTGATTTCTCTACTGATGAAGGTTTACTAGGTATTTCTAGTAAACTTCTTGTCTTCTAAACCTTATTAAGCCTGGATAAAAAATTAAAATGGTCAGTGTTAATCTTTAATAATCTATTACTTCATTCCAAATGCACTTTCAGAACAAAGGATTAAAAAAAGCTTGACAGTGTCATGTTAGTAGACATAGAGAAATGGTATACTGCCATGATTAAGGACACACTATGCCATAGTTTAAAACCAAAGTTTCAGAAGATAGCCTACCTAGGTTTAAATCCTGGTTTCACTAACTATTATTATGAAATTCATGATGTTATTTAATTTTTCTTTGTCTATGTTATTCTCTTATAATTGTATTTCTGTGGTGTTGGTTGTGATTTCTCTTCTTTCTGTCATGATTTTATTTATTTGGGTCTCTTTTTTTCCTTTTCAAGTCTGGATATGGTTTATCAATTTTATTCATTTATTAATTCTTTTGAACAACCAACTCATAGTTTGGTTGATCTGGTCTGTTTGGTTGTTGTTCTTGTCATTTTTTCCCATATCATTTATTTCTATGCTAATCTTAGTTATTTCTTTCTTCTATTGGCTTTAGGTTTTATTTGCTATTTCTTTTTAGTTCCTTTAGGTGTAAGGTTAGGTTTTGTATTTGAGACCTTCCTTCATTCTAGAGGTAAGCCTGTATTGCTATATATTTCCCTCTTATGACCACATATACTGCATCCCAAAGGTTCTGGACTGTCATGCTTTCATTTTCATTTGTTTCCATGTACCTTTTATGTATTTCTTAATTTCCTGGTTCACCAATTCATTTTTTAGATAGGATGTTCTTTTTTAATGTATTTTTTAAAACGTTTTTGTTTATTTCTTGTTTTTAATTATTATTTATTTATTTATTTATTTTTTAATGACAGAGAGAGAGAGATCATAAGTAGGCAGAGAGGCAGGTGTTCGGAGTAGGTGAGGAGGTTCCCCGCTGAGGAGAGACCCAGATGCTCGATCCCAGGACCCAGATCATGACCTGAGCTGAAGGCAGTGGCTTAACCCACTGAGCCCCCCAGGCGCCCCTAGATAAGATGTTCTTTAACTTCCATGTATTTATATTTTTTTTCCAATTTTTTCTTGTGGTTCACTTCAAAGTTCATAGCTTTGTGATCTGAAAATATGCATGGTATGATCTCAATATTTTGTACTCAATATTTTTGTACAATATTATTGCACTGTACTTGTAAAAAATTTTTGTACTTGTCTGATTTGTGACCCAATATAGTCTAAAGAATACTCCATGCGCATTTGAAAAGGATGTGTACTCTGCTGCTTTAGAATTAAATGTTCTGTATACATCTGTTAAGTCCATCTGGTCCAGTATGTCTTTGAAATCATTGTTTCCTTGTAGATTTGCGGCTTAGATGATTTGTCCATTTCTGTAAGTGGGTGTCAAAGTGCCCTACTATTGTTTTACTGTTATCAATGAGTTTCTTCATGTTTTCTATTAATTTATATATTTGGGTACTCCGAAGTACCCAAGGCATAAATATTTACAATTATTTGATCTTTTGTTTGGATAGACTCTTTATTATGATGTAATTCCCTTCTTTGTCTCTTATAACAGTCTTTGGTTTAAAATCTGTATGTCTAGTTTGTTAAGAATGGTCTCCTCTGGCTTTCATTTGATCTCCATTAGTATGGTAGATGGTTCTCCATCTCCTCACTTTCAGTGCACTGATGCCTTTAGGTTTAATGAGTCTCTTATAGGCAGCATATAGATAGGTCTTTTTTTCTTTTCTTTTGTCTTTATTTTGTTTTGTTTTGTTTTTCCATTCTGATATGTTATGCCTTTTGATTGGATCACTTAGTCCATTACATTTACACAAGAGTGATCAGTTATAGATATGAATTTAGTGCTATTGTATCACCTTTACGGTTTTTGTTTCTGGAGATTTTCTCTGCTTCTTTCCAAATGTTATTGCTTTTGTTGCTTCTGTCCCACTCAAAGAATCCCCTTTAATATTTATTGTATGGCTTTTTTAGTGGTCATGAACTCCTTCAGTTTTTGTTTGAACGACAGTCTTGCTGGGAAAAGTGTTCTTGGCTACAATTTTTTCCCAATCAGCCCATTGATTGTACAATGCCACTCTCTTCTGGCCTGCCAGGTTTTGGTGGAGAGATCTGTTGCTAACCTTATTTAACTTCCTGTGTAGGTTGGTGATATTTTTTAATTAATTAATTATTTATTTATTTTTATTGTTTATAAATATATAATATATTTTTATCCCCAGGGGTACAAGTGTGCAAATCACCAGGTTTACACACTTCACAGCACTCACCATAGCACATACCCTCCCCAATGTCCATAGCCCCACCCCCCTTCTCCCAACCCCCCTCCCCACATCAACCCTCAGTTTGTATTATGAGATTAAGAGTCACTTATCGTTTGTCTCCCTCCCAATCCTATCTTGTTTCATTTACTCTTCTCCTACCCCCTTTACCCCCCATGTTGCATCTCCACTTCCTCATATCAGGGAGATCATATGATAGTTGTCTTTCTCCGATTGACTTATTTTGCTCTAGTTCCACCCACGTCGTCACAAATGGCAAGATTTCATTTCTTTTGATTGCTGTATAGTATTCCATTGTGTATATATACCACATCTTCTTTATCCAATCATCTGTTGATGGACATCTAGGTTCTTTCCATAGTTTGGCTATTGTCGACATTGCTACTATAAACATTCGTGCACGTGCCCCTTTGGATCACTACGTTTGCATCTTTAGGGTAAATTCCCAGTAGTGCAATTGCTCGGTCATAGGGTAGTTCTATTTTCAACATTTTGAGGAACCTCCATGCTGTTTTCCAGAGTGGTTGCACCAGCTTGCATTCCCACCAACAGTGTGGGAGGGTTTACCTTTCTCCGCATCCTCGCCAGCATCTGTCATTTCCTGACTTGTTAATTTTAGCCATTCTGACTGGTGTGAGGTGATATCTCATTGTGGTTTTGATTTGTATTTCCGTGATGCCGAGTCATATGGAGCACTTTTTCATGTGTCTGTTGGACATCTGGATGTCTTCTTTGCAGAAATGTCTGTTCATGTCTTCTGCCCATTTCTTGATTGGATTATTTGGTCTTTGGGTGTTGAGTTTGCTAAGTTCTTTAAAGATTTTGGACAGTAGCCCTTTATCTGATATGTCGTTTGCAAATATCTTCTCCCATTCTGTCAGTTGTCTTTTGGTTTTGTGAACTGTTTCCTTTGCTGTGCAAAAGCTTTTGATCTTGATGAAATCCCAATAGTTCATTTATGCCCTTGCTTCCCTGGCCTTTGGCGATGTTCCTAGGAAGATGTTGCTGTGGCTGAGGTCAAATAGGTTGCTGCCTGTGTTCTCCTCGAGGATTTTGATGGATTCCTTTCTCACATTGAGGTCCTTCACCCATTTTGAGTCTATTTTCATGTGTGGTGTAAGGAAATGGTCCAATTTCATTTTTCTGAATGTGGCTGTCCAATTTTCCCAACACAATTTGTTGAAGAGGCTGTCTTTTTTCCATTAGACATTCTTTCCTGCTTTGTCGAAGATGAGTTGACCATAGAGTTGAGGGTCTATTTCTGGGCTCTCTATTCTGTTCCATTGATCTATGTGTCTGTTTTTGTGCCAGTACCATGCTGTCTTGATGATGACAGCTTTGTAATAGAGCTTGAAGTCTGGAATTGTGATGCCACCAACTTTGGCTTTCTTTTTCAATATTCCTTTGGCTATTTGAGGTCTTTTCTGGTTCCATATAAATTTTAGGATTATTTGTTCCATTTCTTTGAAAAAAATGGATGGTACTTTGATAAGAATTGCATTAAATGTGTAAATTGCTTTAGGTAGCATAGACATTTTCACAATATTTATTCTTCCAATCCAGGAGCATGGAACATTTTTCCATTTCTTTGTGTCTTCTTCAATTTCTTTCATGAGTACTTTATAGTTTTCTGGGTATAGATTCTTAGTCTCTTTGGTTAGGTTTATTCCTAGGTATCTTATAGTTTTGGGTGTAATTATAAATGGGATGGACTCCTTAATTTCTCTTTCTTCTGTCTTGTTGTTGGTGTAGAGAAATGCAACTGATTTCTGTGCATTGATTTTATATCCTGACACTTTACTGAATTCCTGTACAAGTTCTAGCAGTTTTGAAGTGAAGTCTTTTGGGTTTTGTATATATAGCATCATATCATCTGCAAAGAGTGATAGTTTGACTTCTTCTTTGCCAATTTGAATGCCTTTAATTTCCTTTTGTTGTCTGATTGCTGAGGCTAGGACTTCTAGTACTATGTTGAATAGCAGTGGTGATAACGGACATCCCTGCCGTGTTCCTGACCTTAGCGGAAAAGCTTTCAGTTTTTCTCCATTGAGAATGATATTTGCGGTGGGTTTTTCATAGATGGCTTTGATAATATTGAGGTATGTGCCCTCTATCCCTACACTTTGAAGAATTTTGATCAGGAAGGGATGCTGTACTTTGTCAAATGCTTTTCCAGCATCTATGGAGAGTATCATATGGTTCTTGTTCTTTCTTTTATTAATGTGTTGTATCACATTGATTGATTTGCGGATGTCAAACCAACCTTGAAGCCCTGGAATACATCCCACTTGGTCGTGGTGAATAATCCTTTAAATGTACTGCTGAATCCTATTGGCTAGTATTTTGGTGAGAATTTTTGCATCTGTGTTCATCAAGGATATTGGTCTGTAGTTCTCTTTTTTTGATGAGATCCTTGTCTGGCTTTGGGATCAAGGTGATGCTGGCCTCATAAAATGAGTTTGGAAGTTTTCCTTCCATTTCTATTTTTTGGAACAGTTTCAGGAGAATAGGAATTAGTTCTTCTTTAAATGTTTGGAAGAATTCCCCCAGGAAGCCTGGGCTTTTGTTTGTTTGGAGATTTTTGATGCCTGTTTCAATCTCCTTCCTGGTTATGGGTCTGTTCAGGCTTTCTATTTCTTCCTGGTTCAGCTGTGGTAGTTTATATGTCTCTAGGAACGCATCCATTTCTTCCAGATTGTCAAATTTGTTAGCGTAGAGTTACTCATAATATGTTCTTATAATTGTTTGTATTACTTTGGTATTCGTTGTGATCTCTCCTCCTTCATTCATGATTTTATTTATTTGGGTCCTTTCTCTTTTCTTTTTGATAAGTCTGGCCAGGGGTTTATCAGTCTTATTAATTCTTTCAAAGAACCAGCTCCTAGTTTCGTTGATTTGTTCTATTGTTTTTTGGTTTTTATTTCATTGATTTCTGCTCTGATCTTTATGACTTCTCTTCTTCTGCTGGGTTTAGGGTTTCTTTCTTGTTCTTTCTCCAGCTCCTTTAGGTGTAGGGTTAGGTTTTGTAACTGAGACCTTTCTTGTTTCTTGAGAAAGGGTCGTACCACTATATATTTTCCTCTCAGGACTGCCTTTGAGTGTCCCACAGATTTTGAACCATTGTGTTTTCATTATCATTTGTTTCCATGAATTTTTTCAATTCGTCTTTAATTTCCTGGTTGACCCATTCATTCTTTAGAAGGATGCTGTTTAGTCTCCATGTATTTGGGTTCTTTCCAAATTTCCTCTTGTGATTGATTTCTAGCTTCAGAGCATTGTGGTCTGAAAATATGCAGGGAATGATCCCAATTTTGATACCGGTTGAGACCTGATTTAGGACCCAGGCTGTAATCTATTCTGGAGAATATTCCATGTGCACTAGAGAAGAATGTGTATTCTGTTGCTTTGGGATGAAATGTTCTGAATACATCTGTGATGTCCATCTGGTCCAATGTGTCATTTAAGGCCTTTATTTCCTTGTTGATATTTTGCTTGGATATCTGTCCATTTCAGTGAGAGGAGTGTTAAAGTCCCCTACGATTATTGTATTATTGTTGATGTGTTTCTTTGATTTTGTTATTAATTGGTTTATATAGTTGGCTGGTCCCACGTTAAGGGCATATATATTTAAAATTGTTATATCTTCTTGTTGGACAGATCCTTTGAGTATGATATAGTGTCCTTCCTGATCTCTTATTATTGTCTTTGGCTTAAAATCTAATTGATCTGATATAAGGATTGCCACTCCTGCTTTCTTCTGATGTCCATTAGCATGGTAAATTCTTTCCCACCCCCTCACTTTAAATCTGGAGGTGTCTTCGGGTTTAAAATGAGTTTCTTATAGGCAACATATAGATGGGTTTTGTTTTTTATCCATTCTGATACCCTGTGTCTTTTGATTGGGGCATTTAGCCCATTAACATTCAGGGTAACTATTGAGAGATATGAATTTAGTGCCATTGTATTGCCTGAAAGGTGACTGTTATTGTATATTGTCTCTGTTCCTTTCTGATCTACTACTTTCAGGGTCTCTCTTTGCTTAGAGGACCCCTTTCAATATTTCCTGTAGAGCTGGTTTGGTGTTTGCAAATTCTTTCAGTTTTTGTTTGTCCTGGAAGTTTTAATCTCTCCTTCTATTTTCAATGATAGTCTAGCTGGATATAGTATTCTTGGCTGCATGTTTTTCTCATTTAGTGCTCTGTATATATCATGCCAGCTCTTTCTGGCCTGCCAGGTCTCTGTGGATAAGTCTGCTACCAATCTAATATTTTTACCATTGTATGTTACAGACTTCTTTTTCCGGGCTGCTTTCAGGATTTTCTCTTTGTCACTAAGACTTGTAAATTTTACTATTAGGTGATGGGGTGTGGACCTATTCTGATTGATTTTGAGGGGGGTTCTCTGAACCTCCTGGATTTGATGCTTGTTCTCTTTGCCTTATTGGGAAATTCTCTCCAATAATTCTCTCCAATATACCTTCTGCTCCCCTCTCTCTTTCTTCTTCTTCTGGAATCCCAATTATTCTAATGTTGTTTTGTCTTATGGGGTCACTTATCTCTCGAATTCTCCCCTTGTGGTCCAGTAGCTGTTTGTCCCTCTTTGCTCAGCTTCTTTATTCTCTGTCATTTGGTCTTCTATACCACTAATTCTTTCTTCTGCCTCATTTATCCTAGCAGTGAGATCCTCCATTTTTTATTGTACCTCATTAATAGCTTTTTTAATTTCACCTTGGTTAGATTTTAGTTCTTTTATTTCTCCAGGAAGGGCTTTTATATCTCCTGAGAGGGTTTCTCTAATATTTTCCATGCCTTTTTCAAGCCTGGCTAGAACCTTGAGAATTGTCATTCTGAACTCTAGATCTGACATATTACCAATGTCTGTATTGATTAGGTCCCTAGCGTTTGGTATTGCCCCTTGTTCTTTTTTTT